>NC_057794.1:183631469-183965696 GCF_018294505.1 Triticum aestivum
GCCTGTAGTAGGTGTTCCCGAACCTTCTACAGTCATCACTGCCTTATCTCTTGGCATCTTACTGCGCTTCTTGCCCTTCCTCTGACTGCTTGATTCATCTTCATCCTCTGAATCAACATTAATGCAATCCTCCTCTCCGGGCAACTTTCTTCCTCCATTCGAGCACACTTATCCACCAGTGCGTATAGCTCCTTCACAGTCTTGGGCAACCGCACATTCATCTTAGAACGAATGTGACGGTTGTGCACATTGGACTGGAAGGCTGCTATAACGGATGCCGGATGGATATTTGGAATATTTCTATGAACTTTACGGAATCTCTGTAAATACTTACGGAGGGTTTCTCCTTCCTTCTGATGGAGAAGCTGTAAGTCGCTGGGCCTGATGAGCTCTTGGTGGCCACCGGTGAAGGCACCGATGAACTCGTGGCACATATCTGCCCATGACGAAATGGAGTTTTCCGGTAGGTGCATCAGCCAAGACCTCACATTGGACTTGAGGGCCAAAGGGAAGTAGTTGGCAAAGACCTTCTCATCTCTTCCCACGCATCCTGAAGAGCGAAGGTGTAGATGCTCAGGAACTCTGCTGGGTTCAAGACTAAGGCATAGCCTAGTGGTGGGAAGGGGTTCATGCCTTCCCACCCACCCAGGTTTAAGGCATGGTACTTGCAATTTGGGTTTGTTGCACCAATTATACTGTAGGGGGTTCCCTTACAGTCTTTCTGTCAAAAAAAATCTGTTGGGTTCAGCCTCTTGTCATATTTCTCAGGTATATCTGGCTTGAACATGCGAACGGATGGCCAATGAACTTGCCACAATTCTCATGTAAAGGCAGGGCAGCCGACCTCAAAAGGTAGGCACCCGCCAACACCGAGCGCATGCTCGTCGACGTTGAGGCCCCCGCACCTGTCAGTCTGGCGAAGGTCGTCGTGGCGCTGATCCATGACGACGCGTGTGTCTCCCCGCCGCCTATCCTCTAGAGCTCGACGCTGGCCTATATGTGCTCGAGGGTCGGAAAAGGCCATCATGATGTCGTCGTGGTCTTGATTCAGCTGCGCCCGCGTCGGCTGCCATGATGGGGACTGCACGGTGGGGACAGCCCCCTCCGTTCGGCCAGCGGTACGAGTGGTTGCTGTCGCTTGGGGAGGTCGAGGTGGGTCAGCCCATCGTGAGCCCCAGCCTTGGTGAAACCGGGCAAGCTTTGGATAGTGGCACGCCATTCATCCGTCTGCTCGGCTGCCGGTGGAAACCTCAGCAACAACTAAGCTCGAGCCATAGCCTCCATGGCCGTGCTTGGCATGGATGTCGATGACGTCAACCGCACCGTCGCCTGGCTCTTGATGGTGCCCGCGGTGGCGGCGGCGGCGCCGTGCCCACGCTGTTGTGGGACGACCACCGGGGCAACGGGGTCACGCAGCGGTGGTGCTCGAAAATCAGTGGCTCCGTTGAGTGCAGCGGCCCGGTTGGCTTGTCTGGGAGGAGACGCATGCGCCAAGGTCGCTCCCATGGTGGGGGTGACCGGAGGGTGATGGCTTGCCCCGGGCCGAGTGTTGTTGCTGCGGCTATGCTCGTCAGTGAAAGGAGGGGGCGTGGACGAAGTGACCCCCTTACCTGCAACTTGTAGAGCCTGACCGTCAAGACGATGTTGATGTTGTTCTCTTCCGACGTCTTCAGCCCCCGTCGGCCGTAGGGGGGGTGGAGATGGCGCCACCTGCGCCAACCATGCCCCTAGCAGTGTTCGCATCCTCGCTCGTCTCCGCATCCCCCGAGGCACTAGAGGCCGTGGGCGAGGGAGCCTTCGAGGTGTACGGATGGGCCGAAGGGCCGGAATTCTTTTTAGGCGCCATGGTCGATGACATCGTCAAAGATGAAGATGACGCGTTGTGCACGCTTTCAGGTTCGCACAAGCGATACCCCTACCTGGTGCGCCAAAGATGTCGAGGGATATCCGCGAACACCTATGGGACCAGGCGGCCCCTTGCTGGTTTGGCAGGGGGATGTCGCGTTGCACAAAGGGCAGACCAGCGTACGGTAGCACGGCAGAAAGCACACAAATGATTTACCCAGGTTTGGGCCGCCGCGAGGCATAAGACCCTACTCCTGCTTTGGTGGATTGATAGTGGAATGAACGTGGTAGTTCATAGTACACTTGCCCGGCAGGGTTTGCCTCGGGGTCGTGGTGACTATGCGCGTGTGGTGGCCTCGGTTCATCAACTTTCCAACCTTCTAACCCCTCCGACAAGTGCCATGGCCCTCCTTTTATACATTAAGGGGTCACCACAATGGCAAAGTGGTCATTATCCACTGATATGATAGCAAACAGTACTATCATACCTAACTCTGCGGGCTGACAGACTGCATTAAATGTGCCACTTACTATCACACCGTTGGACACCCGGCGAGGCCTGTCGTGCTATCTTGCCAGCTCCGCACCTATTCTCTTGACATGTCACAGGACGGGTGTCATATGCAGGCTTCTTCCATAGAAATGACCGCCATGTGGCGAATGGCTGCCACTTAACCATCTTGCAGCTTGACACCACACTGATTGACGACATGGGTCGTGCTTGAGTGGTTGGTGGGGTGGTTCGCCCCCGCGAGCCCCAGTAGGCTCTGTCGGGGAGCCTTGGTTGCTTCCTTCTAGTGGTGGCCTCGCCCCTTGCTGGGCTCGCCTGCCCGGCAAGGGAGGCCCTTCTCTTGCCGATATCTTGCTCCTCAGGTTCGATTTTGGTGCCTCTGAGTTGCATACTGGTTCTTCAAATCTCTTGGTTCTTCAATCTCTGACTTAAGCTAGTGCTTCAATCTTAATCTCGTGCCTATACACAGTCTGGGCAAAATACCTAGGGTTTGTTGCACTGACAGAAGCCCCCGGGCCTGCCCTGAACGCGCTGCTCAGCGTCGTCGGTGTAGGGCCTAATAAGTGCACAGGCAAGGTTGCTAAAGGGGTCGGCCCCTTGAGTTTTCCATTGCTGCTTCATCAGCCTTGATCCCGAGCTAGTTTCCGGTTTTCCCGCGCGTGGTGTAAAGCCAATAGTGGTGGGGCCGCTCCAGTGATGGCCGGTGAATGACTTTAACGCAAGGGGTAAAAACTGCTAATTTACTCTTCCCACAGCACGCCCTTATCCTTAGCCACGTATGCAGCATGCATCACGCGGGGTAGATATGGGAGGCGCGTGGCACGGGAGAGTACCTTGGAAAGGGCCCACCCATCTTGAATTGGTGGAGGAGGGCGGTGGTCACCCGTGGATGGAGCAGCTGCCCTTCCCCACCCGGCCTATAAAAGGGAAAGGGCGGAGAGGGCAGAGTCACCCATATTTGCATTCTTCCTCTTTTTCATCTTCTGTTTCTGCTGGTCATGTTTAAGAAGGAAGCCTAGGGCCAGCCCCCGGGCTCTGGCTCGGGGCATTTGTTGCCTCATGCTGGTGTTGATGCTTGGGGAGTGAGCCTGGTCCTTGGCGTGGCGAGTCTTTTGGTATCTTCGTTGCTCGTCCGGGAGGAGCGGCCGAAGATCACTAGTAATCCCAGCACTGCCCCTCCCAGAGGTCCTGGGGCTGACGACGTGAGGCGTGCCTTCCTGTCCACCAAGAAGGGGCGCGGCGGGGCTCCATCCCCCCTTTGTAGCGGAACCGGGGAGCTAGCACCGAAGAAGACGCCCCTCCTAGTCCTCCAAAGTGACGGTAGCGCTACAAATTTGTTGTGGGCAATGCCGCTATCATTTCCGCTTTTTTGGAGGGGTGACTGATACGTCTCCAACGTATCTATAATTTTTGATTGCTCCATGCTATATTATCTTCTGTTTTGAACATTATTGGGCTTTATTATACACTTTTATATTATTTTTGGGACTAACCTATTAACCGGAGGCCCAGGCCAGAATTGCTGTTTTTTTGTCTATTTTAGGGTTTCCAAGAAAAGGAATATGAAACTGAGTCCAAACGGAATGAAACCTTCGGGAACGTGATTTTTGGAACGAACAAGATCCAGGAGACTTGGACCCTACGTCAAGCAACCAACAGGGAAGCCACGAGGTAGGGGGGCGCGCCTACCCCCCCCAGGCGCACCCTCCACCCTCGTGGGCCCCCTGTTGCTCCACCGACGTACCCCTTCCTCCTATATATACCTACGTACCCCCAAATGATCAGAAACAGAGCCAAAACCCTGATTCCACCACCGTAAGTTTCTGTATCCATGAGATCCCTTCTAGGGGCCTGTCCCGGAGCTCCGCCGGAGGGGGCATCGATCACGGAGGGCTTCTACATCAACACCATAGCCCTTCCAATGAAGTGTGAGTAGTTTACCTGAGACCTTCGGGTCCATAGTTATTAGCTAGATGGCTTCTTCTCTCTTTTTGGATCTCAATACAAATTTCTCCCCCTCTCTTGTGGAGATCTATTCAATGTAATCTTCTTTTGCGGTGTGTTTGTTGAGACCGATGAATTGTGGGTTTATGATCAAGTTTATCTATGAACAATATTTGAATCTTCTCTGAATTCTTTTATGTATGATTGGTTATCTTTGCAAGTCTCTTCGAATTATCAGTTTGGTTTGGCCTACTAGATTGATCTTTCTTGCAATGGGAGAAGTGCTTAGCTTTGGGTTCAATCTTGCGGTGTCCTTTCCCAGTGACAGTAGGGGCAGCAAGGCACGTATTGTATTGTTGCCATCGAGGATAACAAGATGGGGTTTTTATCATATTTCATGAATTTATCCCTCTACATCATGTCATCTTGCTTAAGGCGTTACTCTGTTCTTATGAACTTAATACTCTAGATGCATGCTGGATAGCGGTCGATGTGTGGAGTAATGTAGTAGATGCAGGCAGGAGTCGGTCTACTTGTCTCGGACGTGATGCCTATATACATGATCATACCTAGATATTCTCATAACTATGCTAAATTCTGTCAATTGCTCAACAGTAATTTGTTCACCCACCGTAAAATACTTATGCTCTTGAGAGAAGCCACTAGTGAAACCTATGGCCCCCGGGTCTATCTTCATCATATTAATCTTCCAACGCTTAGTTATTTCCTTTGCTTTTTTACTTTGCTTTTATTTTACTTTGCATCTTTATCATAAAAATACCAAAAAATATTATCTTATCATATCTATCAGATCTCACTCTCGTAAGTGACCGTGTAGGGATTGGCAACCCCTTATCACGTTGGTTGCGAGGATTTATTTGTTTTGTGTAGGTGCGAGGGACTCGCGCGTAGCCTCCTACTGGATTGATACCTTGGTTCTCAAAAATTGAGGGAAATACTTACGCTACTTTTCTGCATCACCCTTTCCTCTTCACGGGAAAACCAACGCAGTGCTCAAGAGGTAGCAAGAAGGATTTCTGGCGCCATTGCCAGGGAGGTCTATGCAAAAGTCAACATACCAAGTACCCATCACAAACCCTTATCTCCTGCATTACATTATTTGCCATTTGCCTCTCGTTTTCCTCTCCCCCACTTCACCCTTGCCGTTTTATTCGCCCTCTCTCTCTATCATCCCTCTCTTTTCTGTTCGCCTCTTTTCCGTTTGCTTGTCGTTATGGCTAGTCCCTTTTCTTCTCCGTTGTCTCCCGAGAATGAAGTTCTAAATTTTAATCAAAGGGAGGGAGAAAATATAAAAGATGCTTGGTATAGAATTTGCAATGCTCAAAATAGATCTACCAGGAAGAAATCTACTTCCGTTCTTCTTCGCAATTTTTATGTAGGCACTACTCCTTGGTACAGATATATCCTTGATACCATTACCGGAGGGAACTTCTTGGGTAGCCATACTTTTGATTCTTATAATGCTTTGATAGATTTGTTTGGCTCACCACCTCTTTTGGTTAACGGAACTATGCTAACTTTGGAGCATGTAATGCAAAGACTTGAAATTATTGAGAATAAGGTTGCTACTATAGAGTTAATTGAAAATTTGGATAAAAAGATCCACAACCGAATCACTCAATATGGATCTAAAGTAGGAGTCACTTTGAAAAATATTAAAGAAAAGGAACATATAGTTAATGAGAAAATAAATCAGGATTCCACTAGAATCGATAAACTTGAGGGTATTATTACCAACTTGGGAACCACTTTTTCTTCCGTAAAGAATACTCCAAGTCCTCCCACTAAAATTGCCAAGCTTATGTATGTTCCTAAAAATAAGGGTGAATCTTCTAGTAAGGAAACTGCGGATCTCAAATCTATAAGTATTCATCCCAATCTTTTTGCTATCATTAAGGAACTATTTGTTACCAATGAATTTTTCGATCTTGTGCCTAAAAGTTTGATAATTAATAAAAAGAAATAAATTCCTAAGGATAGTAGATGCCTCATTGAAGAATTACCTACCAAAAATGATAATACCTAGATCTATCGTTGCTTGTTATGCCTAGCTAGGGGCGTTAAACGATAGCGCTTGTTGGGAGGCAACCCAATTTTATTTTTATTCCTTACTTTTTGCTCCTGTTTAGTAATAAATAATTTATATAGCCTCTGTTTTGGTTGCGTTTTTGTGTGTGTTTAATTCGTGTTTGTGCCAAGTAGAACCATTGGGAAGACTTAGGGAAAGCCTTGTTAATCTTGCGGTAAAAAACAGAAACTTTAGCGCTCACGAGAACAGCTGCCATTTTTATTTGGAAAGTGATATTTAGTTAATTATTTTTGAATATAATTAATAGATAGATTCCACACGTCCAGAAATTTATTTTAGAATTTTTGGGGTTCCAGATGTTGCGCTAGCTACAGATTACTACAGACTATTCTGTTTTTGACAGATTCTATTTTTCATGCTTTGTTTGCTTATTTTGATGAATCTATGGCTAGTAAAATAGTTTATAAACCATAGAGAAGTTGGAATACAGTAGGTTTAACACCAATATAAATAAATAACGATTTCATTACATTACCTTGAAGTGGTCTTTTGTTTTCTTTCACTAACGGAGCTCACGAGATTTTCTACTTTAAGTTTTGTGTTGTGAAGTTTTCAAGTTTTGGGTAAGGATTTGATGGATTATGGAACAAGGAGTGGCCAGAGCCTAAGATTGGGGATGACCATGGCACCCCCAAGATAATATAAGGACACCAAAAAGTCAAAGCTTGGGGATGCCCCGGAAGGCATCCCCTCTTTCATCTACTTCCATCGGTAACTTTACTTGGAGCTATATTTTTATTCACCACATGATATGTGTTTTGCTTGGAGCGTCTTGTATGATTTGAGTATTTATTTTTTAGTTTACCACAATCATATTTGTTGTACACACCTTTTGAGAGAGACACACATGATTCGGAAATTATTAGAATAATCTATGTGCTTCACTTATATCTTTTGAGTTATATAGTTTTTGCTCTAGTGCTTCACTTATATCTTTTAGAGCGCGTCGGTGGATTTGTTTTATAGAAACTATTGATCTCTCATGCTTCACTTATATTATTTTGAGAGTCTTAAATAGCATGGTAATTTGCTTAAATAATCCTAATATGCTAGGTATTCAAGATTAGTAAAAAAACTTTCTTATGAGTGTTTTGAATACTAAGAGAAGTTTGGTACTTGATAATTGTTTTGAGATATGGAGATGGTGATATTAGAGTCATGCTAGTTGAGTAGTTGTGAATTTGAAAAATACTTGTGTTAAAGTTTGTGATTCCCGTAGCATGCACGTATGGTGAACCGATTTTGATGAAGTCGGAGCATGATTTATTTATTGATTGTCTTCCTTATGAGTGGTGGTCGGGGACGAGCGATGGTCTTTTCCTACCAATCTATCCCCCTAGGAGCATGCGCGTAATACTTCGCTTTGATAACTTGTAGATTTTTGCAATAAGTATATGACTTCTTTATGACTAATGTTGAGTCCATGGATCATACGCACTCTCACCCTTCCACCATTGCTAGCCTCTCTAATACCGCGCACCTTTCGCCGGTATCATACACCCACCATATACCTTCCTCAAAACAGCCACCATACCTACCTATCATGGAATTTCCATAGACATTCCGAGAAATATTGCCATGCAACTTACCACTGTTCTGATTATTATGACATGTTCCATCATTGTCATATTGCTTTGCATGATCATGTAGTTGACATCGTATTTGTGGCAAAGCCACCGTTCATAATTCTTTCATACATGTCACTCTTGATTCATTGCATATCCCGGTACACCGCCAGAAGCATTCACATAGAGTCATATTTTTATCTAAGTATTGAGTCGTAATTGTTGAGTTGTAAGTAAATAAAAGTGTGATGATCATCATTATTAGAGCATTGTCCCAAGTGAGGAAAGGATGATGGAGACTATGATTCCTTCACAAGTCGGGATGAGACTCCGGACGAAAAATAAAATAAAAAAAGAGGCCAAAGAAGCCCAAATAAAAAAAGAGGCCATAAAAAAGGCCCAAATAAAAATATGAGAGAAAAAGAGAGAAGGGACAATGCTGCTATCCTTTTACCACACTTGTGCTTCAAAGTAGTACCATGATCTTCATGATAGAGAGTCTCCTATGATATCACTTTCATATACTAGTGGGAATTTTTCATTATAGAACTTGGCTTGCATATTCCAATGATGGGCTTCCTCAAAATGCCCTAGGTCTTCGTGAGCAAGCAAGTTGGATGCACACTCACTTAGTTTCTTTTGTTGAGCTTTCATATACTTATAGCTCTAGTGCATCCGTTGCATGGCAATCCATACTCACTCACATTGATATCTATTGATGGGCATCTCCATAGCCCGTTGATACACCTAGTTGATGTGACACTATCTTCTCCCTTTTTGTCTTCTCCTCAACCACCATTCTATTCCACATATAGTGCTATGTCCATGGCTCATGCTCATGTACTGCGTGAAGATTGAAATTTTTTGAGAATGTCAAAAGTATGAAACAATTGCTTGGCTTGTTATCGGGGTTGTGCATGATTTAAATACTTTGTGTGGTGAAGATAGAGCATAGCCAGACTATATGATTTTGTAGGGATAACTTTCTTTGGACATGTTATTTTGAGAAGAAATAATTGCTTAGTTAGTATGCTTGAAGTATTATTATTTTTATGTCAATATTAAACTTTTGTCTTGAATCTTTCGAATCTGAATATTCATACCACAATTAAGAAGAATTACATTGAAATTATGCCTAGAAGCATTCCACATCAAAAATTCTCTTTTTACCATTTACCTACTCAAGGACGAGCAGGAATTAAGCTTGGGGATGCTTGATACGTCTCCAACGTATCTATAATTTTTGATTGCTCCATGCTATATTATCTTCTCTTTTTGACATTATTGGGCTTTTTTATACACTTTTATATTATTTTTGGGACTATCCTATTAACCGGAGGCCCAACCCAGAATTGTTGTTTTTTTGCCTATTTTAGGGTTTCGAAGAAAAGGAATATCAAACGAAGTCCAAACGGAATGAAACCTTCGGGAACGTGATTTTTGGAACGAACAAAATCCAGGAGACTTGGACCCTACGTCAAGCAACCTCCAGGGAAGCCACGAGATAGTGGGCACGCCTACCTCCCCCCCCCAGGCGTACCCTCCACCCTCGTGGGCCCCCTGTTGCTCCACCGACATACTCCTTCCTCCAATATATACCTATGTACCCCCAAACGATCAGAAACGGAGCCAAAACCCTAATTCCACTGTTGTAACTTTCTGTATACATGAGATTCCATCTTGGGGCCTGTTCCGGAGCTCCACCGGAGGGGGCATCGATCATGGAGGGCTTCTACATCAACACCATAGCCCTTCCCATGAAGTGTGAGTAGTTTACCTCAGACCTTCGGGTCCACAGTTATTAGGTAGATGGCTTCTTCTCTCTTTTTGGATCTCAATACAAAGTTCTCCCCCTCTCTTGTGGAGACTTATTCGATGTAATCTTCTTTTGTGGTGTGTTTGTTGAGACCGATGAATTGTGGGTTTATGATAAAGTTTATCTATGAACAATATTTGAATCTTCTCTGAATTCTTTTATGTATGATTGGTTATGTTTGCAAGTCTCTTCGAATTATCAGTTTGGTTTGGCCTACTAGATTGATCTTTCTTGCAATAGGAGAAGTGCTTAGCTTTGGGTTCAATCTTGTGGTGTCCCTTCCCAGTGACAGTAGGGGCAGCAAGGCACGTATTGTATTGTTTCCATTGAGGATAACAAGATGGGGTTTTTATCATATTGCATGAATTTATCCCTCTACATCATGTCATATTGCTTAAGGCGTTACTCTGTTCTTATGAACTTAATACTCTAGATGCATGCTGGATAGTGGTCGATGTGTGGAGTAATAGTAGTAGATGCAGGCAGGAGTCGGTCTACTTGTCTCGGACGTGATGCCTATATACATGATCATACCTAGATATTCTCATAACTATGCTAAATTCTGTCAATTGCTCAACAGTAATTTGTTCACCCACCGTAAAATACTTATGCTCTTGAGAGAGGCCACTAGTGAAACCTATGGCCCCCGGGTCTATCTTCATCATATTAATCTTTCAACACTTAGTTATTTCCTTTTCTTTTTGCTTTGCTTTTATATTACTTTGCATCTTTATCATAAAAATACCAAAAAAATATCTTATCATATCGATCAGATCTCACTCTCGTAAGTGACAGTGTAGGGGTTGACAACCCCTTATCGCATTGGTTGCGAGGATTTATTTGTTTTGTGTCGGTGCGAGGGACTCACGCGTAGCCTCCTACTGGATTGATACCTTGGTTCTCAAAAACTGAGGGAAATACTTATGCTACTTTGCTGCATCACCCTTTCCTCTTCAAGGGAAAACCAACGCATTGCTCAAGAGGTAGCAGTGATAGGCCTTGCTCGTCACCTAGTGCAGCTCCTGAGTGATCGCCACCTGCGGATCACAGTGGGTGACCGCCCCGCCGGTCCCTTCGTCGCCCCCTTCTCCACGTGCTCCTTTTATTCTCCTTTCCCTCATGTTCCAATATCCTGGGGAGGAGGAGCAGAGAAAGGAAAATAGGGGTTATAGGGTACTTATCCTTTTCCAATCTTAAACTTTTAGGCAATCACCAAATTTTAATTCAAATAATGTAATCTCTCGAGTCCATCTTTGTGTTCTGTAATGCTTGTACTTGTATCCCCATGTCAATGAAAGAGATAAACCTTGACGGGAACCCGTGCATGTATACGTCCATGCAGAGGTGGAGTGCCTTTTTACTATAATTAAACGAGCTTTCCTCGGCAGGATATCCTGCTGGCACCCTTATCGTCTGCTGGAGAACCATGTCTGTCGGGAAACAGATCGACGTGTTGATGTCTACTACGCAACTTTATTCTTGTAGACACATGTTGGGCCTCCAAGCGCAGAGTTTTGTAGGACAGTAGCAATTTTCCCTCAAGTGGATGACCTAAGGTTTATCAATCCATGAGAGGTGTAGGATGAAGGTGGTCTCTCTCAAACGACCCTGCAACCAAATACAAGAAATCTCTTGTGTCCCCAACACACCCAATACAATGGCAAATTGTATAGGTGCACTAGTTTGGCGAAGTTATGGTGATAAAAGTGTAATATGGATGGCAGAAAGATATTTTTATAATCTGAATAAATAAAAAAAGAAAGGTAGCAAGTACCAAACGGGCACAAAAATGGTATTGCAATGCTTAAAAACAAGGCCTAGGGTCCGTACTTTCACTAGTGCAATCTCTCAATAGTGCTAACCTAGTTGGATCATATGATTATCCCTCAAAATACAGCAAAGAATCACTCCCGAGTTCCTATTAGCGGAGAACAAAAGGTAGGAATTGTTTGTAGGGTGTGAAGCCACCTCAAAGCTATTCTTTCCGATCAATCTATTCAAGAGTTCGTACTAAAATAACACAAAGCTATTTCTTCCGTTCGATCTATCCTAGAGTTCGTACTAGAATAACACCAAAGCATAGTCATATTCATAATACTCAATCCACACAAATAACTATAAAGAGACCCCAAAGTTTCCGTCGGAGAAAAACATGCATCAACCCCTATGCATAGATTACCCCAATATCACCACGGGAATCTGCGAGTTGGATGCCATAACATATATCAACCGAATCAATAAGATACCCCAATTGTCACCTCAAGTATTCATACCGCAAGACATATATCATGTGTTCTCATCTCTGAATATTCAATCTGACAAGACAAAACTTCAAGGGGTAAAGATTCAATTCATCACAACAAGAGTATAGGGGGAGAAACATCATATGATCTGACTATATTAACAAAGCCCATGATATAGATCACGGGAGAGAGAGATTAATCACATAGCTACTGGTACAAACCCTCAGCCCCGAGGGTGAACTACTCCCTCCTCATCATGGTGGCCATCGGGATGATGAAGATGGCCACCGGAGATGATTCCCCCCTCCGGCAGGGTGCCAGAACGGGTCTAGATTGGTTTTCAGTGGCTACGGAGCCCTGCGGCAGCGGAACTTCTGATCTAGGTTAACCCCGAAGGGTTTCGGAATATTTGGGAATGTATAGTCCAAAGAAGGGGTACGGGAGGCCACTGAGGTGGGCACAACCCACATGGGCGCGCCAGGGGGCCTAGCGTGCCCTGGTGGGTTGTGCCCCCCTCGGGGCACCCCCAGGTGCTGCTTTGGCCCATTGGGAGTCTTCTGGCCCATAAAAAATCCACAAAAAGTTTCACGGTGTTTGGACTCCGTTTGATATTGATTTTCTGCGATGTAAAAAACAAGCAAAAACAACAACTGGCATTGGGCACTGGGTCAATAGGTTAGTCCCAAAAATGATATAAAGTTGCTATAAAATGATTCTAAAACATCCAAGAATAATAATATATTAGAATGAATACTTCATAAATTATAGATACATTGGAGACGTATAGGTGCCAACCCCCCACCCACTTCTTTTTACCAAGGTCCACTGCGACCATCCAGGCTGAAGCAGCGTTCGAGCCACGGATGGGAGCACCCTGGTTCCAAGAGAGCGGCGAGGTTTCTCTATGCACAAGTTATAGTTTACGGAACACTAATGGACAAGAGGTAAACTTATCTGTTTGGCTTGCCGGGGATCACTGTGACGTGAATCTTCTCATCCCTTATCAAAGTCTAGCCCACGGCAGGAACCTGCAACTTCATGTAGACGAGAACGAATGCAGGATGCAATCCTATCTTGACAGCTCCGCACCTGTTCTCTTGACACATCGTAGGACGGGTGTCATCTATGGATTTCTTCCATAGGAAATGGCTGCTGACGGTGTCCTGGACTTGGGGGGGGTACACACCACGTCATCTCCCGATCAGTTGGATTGGGCCAAGGACCCCAGGGCCGAATACTCATGGGCCAGTTCGAACAACCAAAGACATATACGAGGAAGATTCCACAAGACTTGGTGATCAAGACAAGGACTCCTCTACATCGACGTATTCGACTAGGACTCTTGTTATACTAGGCCTCTGGTATGTTATATAAGCCGAGGCCAGGCTAGTCGATAGATTATCATATTATTCATCATACCCTTAGGTTTTAGACCATAACATATGATCTCGAGGTAGATCAACTCTGTACTTGATACTCCATCAATATAAACAAGAGCAGGACGTATGGTATTACCTCCATTAAGAGGGCCCGAACCTGGGTAAACATCGTGTCCCCTGTCTCCTATTACCATCAATCCTTAGACGCACAGTTCGGGACCCCCTACCCGAGATCTGCCGGTTTTGACACCAACATTGGTGCTTTCATTGAGATTTCCGTTGTGTGATCGGCAAAAGGATCGATGGCTCGTCTGCAGATTAACTGCGACATCCACGTCTTTGTCACCGGCTCAACTGGTCACCTTGGCTTGACCGAGGACTGTGCCCTGCCTCCGATCATCATGTTCGGATGAGGGCCTTCATCAACACCAACTCCGATCTCTATCAAGATCGTGGAGGAATTGTCCATGGAGCACGGGGGCTCAACGTCAACATTGTCCTTGATGATATCCACTCGAGGACCTGTGGTCATCATGCGTCCTCTCGGACCATTGTGGCTAAAGCATACCGAGCGGGATTTTACTGGCCAAGAGCGAATGAAATGGCAAAAGAGATAGTCGACAAGTGTCAAGGGTGCCAGTTCTACTCCAACATGTCGCACAAGCCTGCATCAGCCCTGAAGACCATTCCACTCGTCTGGCCCTTTGCTGTGGACTGGACATGGTTGGTCCACTGAGAACAGGCAGGAGCGGTTTCACACATGTGCTTGTGGCAGTCGGCAAGTTTACCAAATGGATTGAAGCTAAGCCTATCAAGAATCTTGATGCTTGCACTGCTATCAGTTTCGTCACGGAGTTAACATTCAAATATGGAGTCCCGCAAAGCATCATCACCGACAATGGGTCAAACTTTGATTCAGACAAGTTCAGAGCTTTTTGCGCCTCTCAAGGCACACGAGTCAACTACGCATCGGTCGCCCACCCCTAGTCGAATGGACAAGCAGAAAGGGAAAATGGTCTGATTCTCAAAGGACTAAAGCCTCGGCTGATGCGTGATCTCAAGCACGCAGCAGGCGCTTGGGTCGACGAGCTTCCGTCAGTTCTGTGGGGATTGAGGACCACCCCGAATCGGTCGACTGGAAGAACTCCGTTCTTTCTGGTTTACAGAGCGGAAGCAGTCCTGCCGAGTGATCTACTTCACAATGCACCCCGAGTCGAGCTTTATACCGAAGATGAAGCAGAACAAGCCCGGCAAGACGCAGTCGACCTCCTGGAAGAAGAAAGAGAAATGGCTATGATCCGATCGACCATTTATCAGCAAGACTTGCGTCGATTCCATGCTAGAAATGTGAAGAGTCGAGCCTTCCAAGAAGGAGATTTGGTCCTCCGAGTGGATCAACAAAAACCACATAAGCTCGCTCCTACTTGGGAAGGTCCCTTCATCGTCACCAGAGTCCTCCACAATGGAGTGTATCACCTTTACAATGTCGATCGCCAGATCGATGAGCCACGAGCTTGGAATGCAGAACTGCTCCGCCCCTTTTACACTTGAATTCTCACTCGGTTGAGATGTAATAAGAAAAACTTATGTAGTCTATTTATCAAAGACAAGAGTGTTACAATTTTTCCTATAATTGTTGTCGCTTTTGTTTGCGTGTGAAATCCCCCAGTGGTTAGCTTAGCTGTGAATCCGATTCGCCTAAGTTTGTAAAAAAAATCCTACCGAGTGGTGAGCCAGACTCCCACTCGGAGGCTTAGCTGCAGCCCAGTGCTCGCCTAAGTGTTTAAAAATCCTACCGAGTGGCGAGCCAGACTCCCACTCGGAGGCTTAGCTGCAGCCCAGTGCTCGCCTAAGTGTTTAAAAATCCTACCGAGTGGTGAGCCAGACTCCCACTCGGAGGCTTAGCTGCAGCCCAGTACTTGCCAAAGTATTTAAAAATCCTACCGAGTGGTGAGCCAGGCTCCCACTCGGAGGCTTAGCTGCAGTCCAGTGCTCGCCTAAGTGTTTAAAAATCCTACCGAGTGGCGAGCCAGACTCCCACTCGGAGGCTTAGCTGCAGCCCAGTGCTCGCCTAAGTGTTTAAAAATCCTACTGAGTGGCGAGCCAGACTCCCACTCGGAGGCTTAGATGCAGCCCAGTGCTTGCCTAAGTGTTTAAAAATCCTACCGAGTGGTAAGCCAGGCTCCCACTCGGAGGCTTAGCTGCAGCCCAGTGCTCGCCTAAGTGTTTAAAAATCCTACCAAGTGGTGAGCCAGGCTCCCACTCGGAGGCTTAGCTGCAGCCCAGTGCTCGCCTAAGTGTTTAAAAATCCTACCGAGTGGCGAGCCAGACTCCCACTCCGAGGCTTAGCTGCAGCCCAGTGCTTGCCTAAGTGTTTAAAAATCCTACCGAGTGGCGAGCCAGACTCCCACTCGGAGGCTTAGCTGCATCCCAGTGCCCGCCTAAGTGTTTAAAAATCCTACCGAGTGGTGAGCCAGGCTCCCACTCGAAGGCTTAGGTGCAGCCCAGTGCTTGCCTAAGTGTTTAAAAATCCTACCGAGTGGTGAGCCAGCCTCCCACTCGGAGGCTTAGCTGCAGCCCGGTGCTCGCCTAAGTGTTTAAAAATTCTACCGAGTGGCGAGCCAGACTCCCACTCGGAGGCTTAGCTCCAGCCCAGTGCTCGCCTAAGTGTTTAAAAATCCTACCGAGTGGTGAGCCAGACTCCCACTCGGAGGCTTAGCTGCAGCCCAGTGCTTGCCTAAGTGTTTAAAAATCCTACCGAGTGGCGAGCCAGACTCCCACTCGGAGGCTTAGCTGCAGCCCAGTGCTCGCCTAAGTGTTTAAAAATCCTACCGAGTGATGAGCCAGACTCCCACTCGAAGGCTTAGCTGCAGCCCAGTGCTCGCCTAGGTATTTAAAAATCCTACCGAGTGGTGAGCCAGACTCCCACTCGGAGGCTTAGCTGCAGCCTAGTGCTCGCCTAAGTGTTTAAAAATCCTACCGAGTGGAGAGCAAACCTCCCACTCGGGGGCTTAGCTGCAGTCCAGTACTCGCCTAAGTTTGAAAAAATCCTACCAAGTGGAGAGCAAACCTCCCACTCGGGGGCTTAGCTGCAATCCAGTATTCGCCTAAGTTTGAAAAAATCCTATCGAGTGGAGAGCAGACCTCCCACTCAGGGGCTTAGCTGCAGTCCAGTACTCGCCTAAGTTTAAAAAAATCCTACCGAGTGGAGAGCAGACCTCCCACTCGGGGGCTTAGCTGCAGTCCAGTACTCGCCTAAGTTTGAAAAAATCCTACCGAGTGGAGAGCAGACCTCCTACTCGGGGGCTTAGCTGCAGTCCAGTACTCGCCTAAGTTTGAAATAATCCTACCGAGTGGAGAGCAGACCTCCCACTCGGGGGCTTAGCTGCAGTCCAGTACTCGCCTAAGTTTGAAATAATCCTACCGAGTGGAGAGCAGACCTCCCACTCGGGGGCTTAGCTGCAGTCCAGTACTCGCCTATGTTTTTAAAATCCTACCGAGTGTTGATCAGACCTTCCACTCGGGGGCTTAGCTGTAGCCCAGTGCTCGCCTAAGTACGGAACACATCCCAATCTGCAAGGATGACAAGGTGCAAATCGACTGCTACCTTCTCCTTCGGAGCTGCACCACAAATACAAAGTTATTTCGAGTGAAGAACAAGTTCCACTCGACAGATAATTCATGAAGATATTCAACGATAAATCAAATTCAGATAAGATCCAAAGGTCCTAGACCGCAGATCAAAGTACTCGAGCCTCCAGCTCGACAGAGTTTAACGGTTACAAAATCCACTCGGCATTCCGAGGCAAATTTAAAGTGAAGCATAAAAGTTTTTATTCCTCAAGCGGAGGACTGGAAGGGGCGACGAACTCGTCCAAGTCGATCCCGTCTGCAATGCGAGTGGCAGCAGCAATGAAAGTCTCCATGAAGTCTTGAAAGTTGTGCTTCCTGGTATTGGCAACTTGGATGGTGGCCAACTTTTCTTCTCGTGTCTCCTTGCAGTGGATGCGGACCAGAGATAGAGCGACGTCAGCGTCACATCTAGCAGAAGATTTCTTCCATTCCGCCACTCGACCTGGGACTTCATTCAGTCGAGTCATCAGGGACTCGAGGTCATTCTGAAGCGTCGTCCTAGGCCAGAGCGACGTGTCGATCCGCGACATCGCAACCTTCAACCGAGCAAGATAGTCAACAACGCCGGCAACACGAGATTCCAGTCGGAGCACGTTCATAGCAGCCTCGTCCTTCACTGGAGAATTGATGTGGTCCAAGTCTGTCTCCACTCGACTGGTCTCCTCTTTGAAGTTCTGGCAGAATTCTGTAAACACAATTCAAGGATAAGTTAATGGCTCTATGCAGGTTTGGTAACTGCAAGTCAGTCTGGCCGGAGTAATTACCCTCGAGCATGACGAACAGCTTCTTGGCGAGTCCACCGAGATAAGCCTCCAGATCATTCCTCTTCCCTGCTAGTTCACTTGCCTTGTCATTCAGAGCTATCTTGTCATTCTTCAGATGGCTGACCTCTAGATTAGCCGCGTCGAGAGCAGTTTTCAGCCTGGAGTTTTCCTTTTCAAGAGTAACGACTGAAGCCAGTTTTTCTTCAGCAAGCTTCATTTTGTTCAGGGCCTCCTTCTGCGCTTCGGCAAGGTCTTGATCCTTCTTCTTCAGAGCCTCCTCCATTTTGTCTGTGAAACAGCAAGTGAGATCAACATCGAGGACGGCCAGAAAGAAAGGACAGTCGACAAAAGCTCACCAGCCATACCTTTTGCTTCGTCCCTCGCCTTCTGCAAGTTCTCCTAAGCAAGCTTCAAGTCAAGGTTTAGCTGGATCTGTTTGTTCTCCTACTCAGTGTAGCGAGCCACAAGTTCGCAGGATTTTTGCAAAAAAATCTGTCGACAGACATCCAAGATAAGTTGCTTCCGAGTAACCAAGAGACCATGATGGCGTTTCTAAGACTACAGCCGAATCAAAAACATTCAACAGTAGTCTCGGGACTACACCCAGTGGGTGCACTCAGCGTGCCCCCACTGGTTAGACCCAAAAAAATCGACTACCCGCAGTCGACCATGTACAGTTCCATTCGACATGGCCTGACCAGACCGAGTGAAGAAGTTCAACTAAAGCAACACAATATAAAGACTACAGTCGACTGCCAGCAGTCCACTGTAGTCTCGGGGACTACACCCAGTGGTTGCACTTAGCGTGCCCCCACTCGTCAAAAAGATTAATAGACACACCCAGTGGGTGTACAGATATAAAGATCTTCGGAAAAGAGATTCTTCAGATAGCATATCCTAACAGAACAAGCGGTGAATCGACTGACCTGGACGTTGCTCTAAAGAGTTGAACTCGCGTCATAAGCTGCTTGGCTGGCTTCCCGAACCACCTTCACTTGCTCCATCATGATCCCCGCCTGGCGTATAGACTCTTTAGCGGCACCCACTTGGTCCTCAGGGATGTGGTGTGTGGCAAAAAGTGAAGGCGGATTTGCAGTCGACGTCGAAGGCCGGACACTCGTCAGAGGCTCAGCGAAGGTCACAGAAGCCCGAGTGGTATCACCACCCTCCCGGACTACGGCCTCGGGTGCCGGAGTAGTTTGTGGGGTCTTGCCAGCCGGCGCCCTCCTGTTCCTTTGCGCCCTTAGCGGCACTTCATCGTCATCATCAGGGAGGTCAATGACATGAGGAGGAGCTACAAGAAAAATCCAATCAACCAGAATTATAAGAAATCGTCAGTCGACTAAAAGTAGAGCATCAGTAATCGTACCGGGGTTGGAGGTAACAGCGTCTTCCATCTCTTGATCATCGTCCTTGGCGGAGATCTCCGAGGTGGCAGCACTGCAAATTTCGAAAGTCAGTCAGCTTATTCAATGAGTCGACCAAGAGTCCATCACGTTCAACAAAGGAAAACAAATTCTGCTATTACCCAGAAATGGTGGGGACAGTCATATTCATCTTGGGCAGAGCCTTGGGCGGCTTGGACGGCGTCGCGTGTGGGTGCTTGGGAGCTTTTTCTGTCGGCGCTGGAGATGAGGTCCGAGGGCGCTTCGACGACTGCCCAACAGGGACAGTCTCCTTACCATGTTCCCGCGCAGGGTCGTGTGTAAGCTTGGATCGCCGTTCCGAGTAGGGAGGTTCGACTTCTTCCTCCTCCTCTTCACTGGAGTCGTCGTCATCCCCCTCTCCTTCGCCGTCATATTCCCACTCTTCTCTCTCGTCTCCACTTTCACCTCCGCTCGCCTCTCCTTCCTCAGCCTGCTCCTGTGCTCCATTGGGTGTCGAGTACATCTCAGTAATGGCCTAGAGGACAGCAAACAAGACAAAAGTCAATCGACTGATCCAAAGAGAACAAATAAAGAAAGCAGGATCACAGTCGGAAACGCAAGGTCGGACCTTGTCCACTTCGTATGTTTGGTCGAGTGGAGGAATCCTCCTGTCTCCTCGGGGGTTGTCCTTGTTCCCTGTGATACTCGACAGCCACCCTTCCAACATCTCGTCAGTGACCTCCTCTGGGTGAATCCGAGTGGTGTCTTCGAGACCCGAGTACAGCCACATCGGGTGGTCACGAGCCTGAAGCGGTTGGATGTGCCTCCGAAGGAAGACTTCCAACAAGTCCATGCCAGTCACACCCTCGCGGACAAGCTGAACCACTCGACCGACCAGCACCTTGACTTGCGCCTTTTCCTCCGGCGTCACTTTCAGAGAGGCAGGTTTTTGTGCTCGATTCAGAGAAAAAGGGGGAAGCCCAGTCGACTGTCCTGGGGTCACCTGGTCTTTACAGTAAAACCAAGTCGACTGCCACCCACGGATTGACTCGGGAAAAGTGATAGACGGAAAGGAACTTTTTCCGCTCATCTGGATCGCCAGGCCCCCGCACAGCTGGATCACCTGCCTCCGTTCGTCACTCGACTTGGCCTTCTTGACCGACTGAGAGCGGCAAGTGAAGATGTGCTTGAAGAGTCCCCAATGGGGGCGGCAACCCAAGAAGTTTTCACACAAGGAAACGAAAGCAGCAAGATACACAATAGAATTGGGAGTAAAGTGATGGAGCTGCGCTCCGGAGAAGTTCAAGAAGCTCCGGAAAAAAGGATGAGGAGGCAGAGAGAATCCACGATCGATATGGGTGGTGAGGAGGACGCACTCACCATCAAGAGGCTGGGGTTCGACTTCTTTCCCCGGGAGACGCGCAGATTCGTGGGGAATGAATCCCCCCTCGACCAGATCATCGAGATCATCCTGCCGAATCACCGACAGCATCCAGTCGCCCTGGATCCAATCCTTGGGCAGAGCAGTCCTCGAGGAAGATCCGCCCCGAGCGGACTTCTTCCCCTTCCCCTGCACCGCCGCCTTCTTCGCGTGCTCCAGAGCCGACGTCTTCTCCTTCACCATCGTCGTCGGCGAAGCTCGAACAGACCTACGGCACCAAGGTGAGAGCGGAGGTGGCGGAGGATCTTGTGAAGGAAGGGGGAAAAGTGAAGGCGCACTGTTCGGGGGTCCCGAGCCGGCAGCTTATAAGAGGTCGCTTCCGAGTGGCTGACTGGTAGGCCCAGGCAATCCCGTCAAATCCCGCAACAGGCGCATGCGGTACGTGGCGAAAAAGGTGGCGCGGGGATCGAGGAGCTTCCGCCCTATCCCATCCGATTACTGCGGCCGCCCCCGTCCCGCGTGCTTCCCGAAATTCAAATCCCGCAAAATCCGCGGGCCGCAGAACAACTCGTCAAACAGAAGATCCCTTTCACACCGTCACTCGGAACTTCACAAGTAAAGAAATTCACTCGACAACAGGCGAAGAACGGATCAAGGCGACTGAAAGAAGTTGACGACGTCATCCGTGATAATTGATCCAAAACAAGACGTTCATATAACATGAAGAACCAGTCGGAAAGATCCCCAACTCCTTCCCCACTCGAACCTCGATCCATTCGGGGGCTAATGATGAAGCTATGTACCTAGGGTAGGGGCATGGACATGTCCTAAGTACCCTACCCAAGGACATCCCTAGAAGAAGTCACCTTTCAATCGACTTGGAGGTATCCCACTCGACGGATTCAAGACACTCGACCACGAAGCAATCACTCAACCGAGATCCAACCACTCGACTGCCACGAGATCTAAAGTCACCCTGCACGCAAACGGTCGGTCATTAAGTAGCTTTTATGGTCATCATAGCACTTTATTAGGGGCGTTACCAGTAACCCCCAGTCTTAATGTACTTTAAACCCTGCATTACTAAGGGCTGGAGGGGCCTGGCGAACTCTATATAAGCCACCCCCCCTACTTAGTATAAGGGGTTCGCACCCCTGTATTTCATACACACATAATTCAGTCGACCGCCTCCGGGCACCGAGACGTAGGGCTGTTACTTCCTCTGAGAAGGGCCTGAACTCGTAATCCTCGTGTGCTTACAACTCCTCCATAGCTAAGATCTAGCCTCTCCATACATACCCCCCTACATAACTATCAGAGTTAGGACCACGACACTATGTTCACATACAACAGGTGCATGACAGTTTTCCATGTGCGGAATACTTGGGTTAAACTTGATGAGCCTAGCATGTACAGACATGGCCTCGGAACACTAGAGACCGAAAGGTCGAACGTGAATCATATAGTAGATATGATCAACATAGAGATGTTCACCATTGAAAACTACTCCATCCCACATGATGATCGGACATGTTTTAGTTGATATGGATCACGTGATCATTTAGATGACTTGAGGGATGTCTATCTAAGTGGGAGTTCTTAAGTAATATGATTAATTGAACTTCATTTATCATGAACTTAGTCCTGATAGTATTTGCATATATGTTGCAGATCAATAGCTGGTGTATAGCTCCCTTATTTTATTTTTGATATGTTCCTAGAGAAAGCTAAGTTGCAAGATGATAGTAGCAATAATGCGGACTGGGTCCGTGATCTAAGGATTATCCTCATTGCTGCACAGAAGAATTATGTTCTTGATGCACCGCTAGGTGACAGACCTATTCTAGGAGCAGATGCAGACGTTATGAATGTTTGACAAGCTCGGTATGATGACTACTTCATAGTTTTGTGAGCCATGCTTTACGGATAGGAACCGGGACTTCAAAAATGTTTTGAACGCCATGGAGTATATGAGATGTTCCAAGAGCTGAAAATGACATTTCAGACTCATGCCCGTGTTAAGAGGTATGAGACCTCTGACAAGTACTTTGCCTACAAGATGGAGGAGAATAGCTCAGCTAGTGAGCATGTGCTCAGAATGTCTAGGTACTACAATCACTTGAATCAAGTGGGAGTTAATCTTCTAGATAAGATAGTGATTGACAGAGTTCTCTAGTCACTATCACCGAGTTATCGGAACTTCGTGATGAACTATAATATGCAAGGGATGACGAAAACAATTCCCAAGCTCTTCGTGTTGCTGAAATTGGCGAAGGTAGAAATCAAGAAAAAGCATCAAGTGTTGATGGTTGACAAGACCACTAGTTTCAAGTAAAATGGAAAGAGAAGGAAAGGGAACTTCAAGAAGAATGGCAAGCAAGTTCCACTCCCATGAAGAAACCAAAAGCTAGGCCCAAGCCTGAAACTGAGTGCTTCTACTGCAAAGGAAATGGTCATTGGAAGTGGAACTGCCCCAAAAAACTAGGCGGATAAGAAGGATGGCAAAGTGACCAAAGGTATATTTGATATACATGTTATTGATGTGTACTTTACTATTGTTTGTAGCAATCCCTGGGTATTTGATACCTGTTCAGTTGCTAAGATTAGTAACCCGAAACGGGAGTTGCAGAATGAACATAGACTAGTTAAGAATGAGGTGACGATGTGTGTTGGAGGTAATTCCAAGGTTGATACGATCACCATCGCACATTCCCTCTACTTTCAAGATTAGTGTTGAACCTAAATTTGGTGTTTGCATTGAGCATGAATATGATTGGATCATGTTTATTGCAATACGGTTATTCATTTAAGTCAGAGAATAATTCTTGTTTTGTTTACATGAATAAAACCTTCTATGGTCATACACCCAGTGTAAATGGTTTATTGAATCTTGATCATAGTGATACTCATATTCATAATATTGATGCCAAAAGATGCAAAGTTGATAATGATAGTGCAACATATTTGTGGCACTGCCGTTTAGATCATATTGGTGTAAAGCGCATGAAGAAACTCCATGCGGATGGACTTTTTGAATCACTTGATTACGAATCATTTGATGCTTGCAAACCATGCCTCATGGGCAAGATGACTAAAACTCCGTTCTCCAGGACAATGGAGCGAGCCACTGACTTATTGGAAATAATACATACCGATGTATGTGGTCCAATGAGTGTTGAGGCTCGTGGTGGGTATCATTATTTTCCGACCTTCACAGATGATTTGAGGATATATGGGTATATCTACTTAATGAAACACAAGTTTGAAACATTTGAAAAGTTCAAAGAATTTCAGAGTAAAGTCGAGAATCATCGTAACAAGAAAATAAAGTTTCTACGATCTGATCGTAGAGGCAAATATTTGAGTTACGAGTTTGGCCTTCATTTAAAACAATGTGGAATAGTTTCACAACTCACGCCACCTGGAACACCACAGCGTAATGGTGTATCTGAACGTCGTAACTGTACTTTATTAGATATGGTGCGATCTATGATGTCTCTTACCGATTTACCACTATCGTTTTGGGGTTATGCATTAGAGACAGCTGCATTCACGTTATATAGGGCACTGTCTAAATCCATTGAGACGACACCGTATGAAGTATGGTTTGGCAAGAAACCAAAGATGTTGTTTCTTAAAGTTTGGGGTTGTGATGCTTATGTGAAAAGGTTTCAAACTGATAAGATCGAACCCAAATCGGAGAAGTGCGTCTTCATAGGATACCCAAAAGAAACTGTTGGGTACACCTTCTATCACAAATCTGAAGGCAAGATTTTTGTTCCTAAGAATGGATCATTTCTATAGAAGGACTTTCTCTCGAAAGAAGTCAGTGGGAGGAAAGTAGAATTGATGAGGTAATTGTACCTTCTCTCGAACTGGAAAGTAGCTCATCTCGGAAATCAGTTCCAATGATGCCTACACCAACTATAGAGGAAGCTAATGATAATGATCATGAAACTTTAGATCAAGTTACTACTGAACCTCGTAGGTCAACCAGAGCACGTTCCGCACCAGAGTGGTATGGTAATCCTGTTCTGGAAGTCATGTTACTAGACCATGACGAACCTACGAACTATGAGGAAACAATGATGAGCCCAGATTCTGATAAATGGCTTGAGGCCATGAAATCTGAGATAGGATCCATGTATGAGAGCAAATTCTGGACTTTGGTGGACTTGCCCGATGATCGGCAAGCCATTGAAATAAATGGACCTTCAAGAGGAAAATGGACGCTGATGATAGTGTTACTGTCTACAAAGCTCGACTTGTCGCAAAAATGTTTTCAACAAGTTCAAGGTGTTGACTACAATGATATTTTTCTCACTCATAGAGATGCTTAAGTCTATCCGAATTATGTTAGCAATTGCCACATTTTAGGAAATCTAGCAAATGGATGTCAAAACTGCATTCCTTAATGGATATCTTAAAGAAGAGTTGTATATGATGCAACCAGAAGGTTTTGTCGATCCTAAAGGTGCTAACAAAGTGTGCAAGCTCCAGCAATCCATTTATGGACTGGTGCAAGCATCTCGGAGTTGGAATATACGCTTTGATGAGGTGATCAAAGCATATGGTTTTATACAGACTTTCAGAGAAGCATGTATTTACAAGAAAGTGAGTGGGAGCTCTGTACCATTTCTGATATTATATGTGGATGACATATTGTTGATCGGGACTGACATAGAATTTCTGGATAGCATAAAAGGATACTTGAATAAGATTTTTTTCAATAAAAGACCTCGGTGAAGCTGCTTATATATTGAGCATCAAGATCTATAGAGATAGATCAAGACGCTTGATAGGACTTTCACAAAGCACATACCTTGAGAAGATTTTGAAGGAGTTCAAAATGAATCAGTCAAAGAAAGGGTTCTTACCTGTGTTACAAGGTGTGAAGTTGAGTAAGACTCAAAACCCAACCACGGCAGAATATAGAGAGAGAATGAAAGTCATTCCCTAAGCCTCAGCCATAGGTTCTATAAATTATGCTATGATGTGTACCAGACCTATTGTGTACCATACCATGAGTTTGGCAAGGGGGTACGATAGTGATCCAGGAGTGGATCATTGGACAGCGCTCAAAGTTATCCTTAGTTACCTAAGAGGACTAAGGAAATATTTCTTGGTTATGGAGGTGATAAAGAGTTTGTCGTAAAGAGTTACGTCGATACAAGCTTTAACACTAATCCAGATGACTCTGAGTCTCGATCTGGATACATATTGAAAGTCGGAGCAATTAGCTAGAGTAGCTCTATGCAGAGCATTGTAGACATAGAATATCTGCAAAATACATACAGATCTAAATGTGGCAGACCCGTTGACTAAACTTCTCTCACAAGAAAAACATGATCACACCTTAGTACTCTTTGGGTGTTAATCACATAGCGATGTGAACTAGATTATTCACTCTAGTAAACCCTTTGGGTGTTGGTCACATGGCGATGTGAACTATGGGTATTAATCACATAAAGATGTGAACTATTGGTGTTAAATAACATGGTGATGTGAACTAGATTATTGACTCTAGTGCAAGTGGGAGACTGAAGGAAATATGCCCTGGAGGTAATAATAAAGTTGTTATTTTATATTTCCTTATATCATGATAAATGTTTATTCATGCTAGAATTGTATTAACCAGAAACTTGATACATGTGTGGATACATAGACAAAACAGAGTGTCCCTAGTATGCCTCTACTTGACTAGCTCGCTAATCAAAGATGGTTAAGTTTCCTAACCATAGACATGTGTTGTCATTTGATGAACGGGATCACATCATTAGGAGAATGATGTGATGGACAAGACCCATCCGTTAGCTTAGCATAATGATAATTAAGTTTTATTGCTATTGCTTTCTTCATGACTTATACATATTCCTTTGAGTATGAGATTATACAACTCCCAAATATCGGAGGAATACCTTGTGTGCTATCAAACGTCGCAACGTAACTGGGTGATTATAAAGATGCTCTACAAGTGTCTTCGAAGGTGTTTGTTGGGTTGGCATAGATCGAGATTAGGATTAGTCACTCCGAGTATTGGAGAGGTATCTCTGGGCCCTCTCGGTAATGCACATCATGATAAGCCTTGCAAGAAATGTGACTAATGAGGGATGATGCATTACGGAACGAGTAAAGAGACTTGCCAGTAACGAGATTGAACTAGGTATGAAGATACCGACAATCGAATCTCGGCAAGTAACATACCGATGACAAAGGGAATGACCTATGTTGTAATTACTGTTTGACCGATAAAGATCTTCATAAAATATGTGGGAACCGATATGAGCATCCAGGTTCCGCTGTTGGTTATTGACTAGAGAGGTGTCTCGGTCATGTCTACATAGTTCTCGAACCCGTAGGGTCCGCACGCTTAACATTCGATGACAATTTGTATTATGAGTTATGTGTTTTGGTGACCGAAGATTGTTACGAGTCTCGAATGAGATCATGAACAGGAGGAGGAGTCTCGAAATGGTCGAGAGGTAAAGATTGATATATTGGACGATAGTATTCGGACACCGGAAGTGTTTCGGAATGTATCAGGTACGTATCGGAGTACCGGGGGGTTACCGGAAGCCCCCGGGGGAAGATATGGGCCATATGAGGGAGGCAAGGAAGACCACAAGGCGTACCCACCCCCCCTAGGGAAGGAGTCCGAATTGGACTAGGAGTCCAAGTGGGACTCCTCCCACTTGGCGCGCCCCTAGGCCGGCCTCCTCCCCTCTCCCTCCTTTATATACGGGGGCGGGGGGCACCTCTAGGGCACATCAGTTCTTCTTAGACGTGTGCGGTGCCCCCCTCCATCGTTTAGTCCTTCGATCATATTGTTGTAGTGCTTAGGCGAAGCCCTGCGAGGATCACTTCACCATCACCGTCACCACGCCGTCATGCTGACGAAACTCTCCATCGACACTTTGCTGGGTCAAGAGCTCGACAGACGTCATCGAGCTGAATGTGTGCAGAACTCGGAGGTGTCGTACGTTCGGTACTTGATCGGTTGAATCGAGAAGATGTTCGATTACATTAACCGCGTTAAACTAACGCTTCCGCTTTCGGTCTACAAGGGCACATGGACACACTCTCCCCCTCTCGTTGTTATGCATCTCCTAGATAGATCTTGCGTGATCGTAGGAATTTTTTTTGAAATTGCATGCTACGTTTCCCAACAACTCCATCTAAGCATTGGCATCCACCACTACCAGTGGGATGTGTGGCGCTCTATATGGACGGATCTTTCTTGGCGGAAAATCCTCTAACCAAATACTAGTTGCTTATATTGGCACTTTTCTAGGGAGTACTCTTTTCTGAAAGAAGCACCAATCTATTTTCCTTTATTTGTACACAGTGTCACAACTTTGTTTTTGGTCCAGAGCTATTTTAGGGTGATTGGCGTAGTACTCAGAGACTGATTGTAAGCATGATTTCATTAGTCGTCACATTGATTATAAGCATGAGCAGATGGAAGATTAGGTTAGTGTGAAGCTTACCTTAAACCCTACCACCGCCGTTGAAATGAGGCGAGTGTCGAAGGAACCATGGAGAATGGCGGGGAAGCGACATCGCGCCATCCGGCCTCCTCTTGCGGTGGGATAATGAATACTCATGTGGCTCTGGCTGGCTCTGTACCCTCACGAACGGCACACCGTACTCGATCGATTCGTTATCCTCTGGATGCTCGACCTTCGACCTGTACGCCCACCACATCCACCTGACTTTCGCCTCGAGTGGTGGTTTTGCAATGGAGAAGAGGGAGAGGCGAGACAGTGGTCTTGCAATGAAGAAGAGGGAGAGGCGAGATGGTGGTCTTGCAATGGAGAAAAGGGAGAGGAGAGATGGTGGTTTTGCAATGGAGAAGATGGAGAGGAGAGGGGTGGTTTTGTAATGAAGAAGAGGGAGAGGCGAGATGATGGTTTTGGAATGGAGATGATGTAGAGCACAGGTGGTGGTTTTGCAATGGAGAAGAGGGAGAGGAGTGTGCGGCAGCAACTTAGGATTGGACGAGAGGGCCGGCGCATTGTGACTGGATCAAAATCAAAATCAATTTACCCTTCAATTAACAAAGCAACCCCACATTAACTAGTCTCCCTTTTATTCTGGGTCATAATTGACCATGATTTTCACAAATAAAATCTATGTTATATGTCACAAAAATAATATAATTCGAAAGTACATTCAGATACGAACCAAACGATACAATTTTTGGTGACATGTATTCACATTTTTCTTGTCAAATACAGTACATGGTCAAAATTTGACCCAAAATACGCAAAACAAAAAAAAATACTTCCAAGACCAGCGCCGCTCCTCTCCTATTCCAATATAAATCCAGCGTCGCTCCTCTCCTCTTCCATTTCAGAACCATCGCCCCTCCTCTCCTATTCCAATCCAAAACTAGCGCCGCTCCTCTCCCGTTCTAATCCAAAACCAGCACCGCTCCTCTCCTCTTCCATTCAAAAACCACCGCCGACGAGTGAAGGTGCTGTGGAGAAGTAGATCAGTGGAGGAGTACAACCGATACGTGTGGATCGCAGACGGCGATCCTGTGAATCTAGCTAGGATGTTGAAATATAGTCGTGGTTTGACAACAAGGACCAACTAACGGGAATGGTGACATCCATGGCCAAATATCTGCAATGGAGCGAAAAGGTGGCGCTACTCCCGAAGGGAGTTGCGCGGGAGTACATAGAGTTGCTCCTCTGGGTCATGGAGCAAATAGATTCACCAAATCCGATCATGACGCAGCGGTGTGGGAGTATCGATCCAAGATGGAGCATCCACTAGAGATTGAAGGATCGAGCATCTACAGGGTGCCGTTTGTGAGGGTGTCATGCCAGAGCAAGCCGGTGGAGTCTTCGTCGACCCAACCCAACTGCAAGAGGATAAAAGCAGTTGGCCCGACGACGCTTCCCCGCCATCCTCTCCCTCGTCGTTCACATCATCTCACTGGGTGGTTGTCTGCTACCAAGGAATAGGAGGGTACTGCCCCCAACCCAATAGTCGGACAGGCTGTGAATTGTCAGGAGGAGCTTAGGGTTGTCAGTATTTGTAGGTTTTGAATTGTGTTTTGTGTTGTGTATTTTGAGAGTACTTTCAGATATGAATGTCTTTTGAATTTCAGATTTGCAGTATTGAGCATATGAAGTATTTTATGAATTCCAAAGATCTATTTTTAGCACTTTAAAATGTGGTTTCATACAAAAGTCCAGACAATGTGATTTCCAGAGAAGAAACTGTAAGTTTCAGTTTCATATAAGAAACTGCAAGTTTTAGAGGCAAAGCATTTATATTAACACGCCCTTCTCAAACAGGGATAACATCATGTTGGAAGTTTTATTCATGGTCGAAAATAGAACTACCAGCCAGTCAACATCAGGTTGATCAACATTCATGCATAGTACATCTTCATATGATCAAAATGCCCACACAATGTCGAGCATTTGAAAAACAGAGAAAAATGAGGGATGGAGTTTTGGCAAGTGTTGGGTGTGGTGTGCGTTGATGACAATGGGGACCCACATGTCAATAATTGCAGAGGCAAAAAATTTGGAGATGTTTTCATTACATCAGGTGATATCAAACCCGGGCAGAACAATGGTCGGGTAGTGTCACTTGGCCACTGGGCTAGTTCAGTAGTTTTGGTAGAAATAAGGCACAAAATCTACCATTACTGTAGCATGCCTTCCCCAGCTCCGGTGGTTCGTTCTCGTCCTTTGCCTTTGTGCGCTCGCCATGGCGCCGATGTCTACCATTGTGAACATGATGAACAAATGAGAGGAATCTGGAGAGGAATTTACGTGGAGAGGTGGACAATCGGGACCACCAGGTCTATGGTTGTACGCAAGCAAGTGCCTCATTGAAAAAATACTTCCTCCTAATGCTATATTGACGTTGGGGCCCACGGGTTTGTCAACATAGTTACATTTTTCTGAGGTGCTTCAACGTACTTACTAAAGGAGATAAATTTACAAAGAAGCCGGGGAGCTGGCAGGTATCATTTATTATCAGTGGGCTAGCAAGTATCAGCTGAGTTGTGGGCTACCCCGTCTAGCCTTTCTTTTTTAACATGTGCAGCCCACGACATGTCGGTTTGTATTTTCTTGAGGGCCTTCATGTATCGACCGGCCTATGGACCTCCCATCCTAGGTTTTATTTTTCCTGAAACATCCGTAACCAAACTTATGTATTTTTTTGAAGAAAACACAGAGGTCTGTTCTATTTTTCTATATAAGAATAGGAACGGCAGGTCCAACTTATGTTTTCCTTCTAACTATATTACATATTTTATATGTTATTATATATTATTGTTATTGTCATCATATATTTAACGTATACTTACATATATAAGAAAACAATATCCCACGTCTTATTAACTTATAAAAATAATTTTTAACAATAAAATCGTAGATTTTATTACATTAAGGCAACGAAAATCCTAGTGATTGTGTACAAAAGCTTGGTAAAATTTAAGGACCAATGTAATAATAAAGCACTTATTATTTAAATATATTTATAACAAAATTCTCAGCCCATGTTTATTTTTTGATAACATTGATGCGCCCAACCCAACATTATAATTAGAACCAACCCTGCAAAATCGTGTATTTTGAGAAAGTGCAAATGGGGTGTAATTTTTTAGGAAAAAATAAATGGACTGCATGGACGCTACATTATTTGTTCAGCCAGACCAGAAAATTCGTGTATTTTGAGAAAGTGAAAATGGACTGTAGTTTTATAAAAATGGACCGCATGGATGCTACATTATTTGTTCACCCAGCCCAGCAAATGGACTGTAATTCTCAAAAAAAGATCAAATGGACTATAAATTTTGAAAAATGGGTTGAATATGTGCCACTTTTTTGGAGGCTGAAATGTGGGCCAATAGGTCGAAGCCAACGCAAGTCGTTGTCAATTTAGTCAACAAATGATTGTGACATCGATAGTTGTTGGATTTACATCCAACAACCGGCATCCATCTTCATTCTCTCGTCTTCTTCCTCCAGCGCTGTCGGGTCACCTGCTCCCGCCTCCTGCTGCTAGCAGCTCTGCTTAGCACGCTTCGCTCTTAAGCACTGCCCCACCGCCGGCCAGGCCTTGCTGACTGTCGAACCACGCTGCACCAGAACCAGTTAACCCTCATACACCTCTCCATCTGCAACTCCACTCCCGCGTCTTCCCATCTCCTGCTTGTTGCTGTCCGGGGCCTCGCCATCGTCCACCACATTGGATGTGCTCGGCGCGGCATGGTCAATACACAAAAAATGAATACTCCCCTGTTATCTAGGACCCGCCATAGTTGGAGGCTGACTTGTGGGCCTACTGACGCGGACGGAGGACTTTGTCAACTTACTCAATATGAACGATTCTAGCTCCAATGACCGTATGATGTCCATCCAACGGCTGTAGTGCTTCTTCAACCTCTGGTCATCTAGCTCCAGCCGCCCAAACAAGCGCCGGTCGTGCCGCCTGCTCCTGCCTCTCGTGGCCGGCTCTGCTGCCGCGCAGGCCTAATCGCCCCACCCTACTCCAACCTCTTGCCAGGCCATCCCTCTACTCACCCACAACCCCTGTTATTTCGTGGCGACAACAGCCTCACACCGCAGCCGAACCAGTCAACCCTCGTACTCCTCTCTGCGTGGGCATCCACTGTCCCGTCTTCCCCGGCTCCGCGTCGTCCCCTTCCTAGGCCTCGCCGTCGTCCACCGCCTTGGTGCTCTCGGCATGGCGTGGTCAATGTGTTCAAGGAACAGACTTCCATCGGAAGAGTACTATACATGGAGAGGCTGACAGCTGGGTCCATGGCCGCAGCAAGGAAGTGCCTCCTTATTACGTGCAAAATAATGATTCCTCCACCTTACAGCAGGGACCCACCGGACGGACCACCGTATGTTGTGAAAAAAACATTTCCCCTGACTGCTGAGACCCACCAGCTACATCTTCACATGCCAAGGAAGTGCGTCCATATTACGGGCAAAAAATATGATCCTCCCCCTGACAGCTGGGACCCACTAGCTATATCTTCGCACAGAAGGAAATGCCTCCTTACCTCCCTGACAGTTGGGACCCACCCGGTCAAACTGTATCTAGGGTTGTTTGTCTGGTCGCGAACGTGTACGTACATACTGGTCGATCGGTCTGTCTGCAGGCTGCAGTGATGAACCGTGGCCGAGTAAGGAAGGGCACGTGTCGTAGTAGAGCCGTGGACGTAGCATGTCATGCAGTCCTGTTAATATCGTGTACACGTATGTATAGCCAGGTGCAAGAAAATAAATATGGCCACGTATGTACATACGTGCAGGGTCTCGAATGCATACTCGCGCATACGTACGGCGAGGGCTCGTGTACATGCAGAGGCAGCAAAGAGCAGCGACAGCGTCCTGTTCATCAGCAGCCAACCGGCTGGGTCGTAACGGAGAAACTGTGTCGTGTTCATGGGGAGGCAACAGAATGTGTCCTATTCATCAGGAGCCAATCGGCTTGGACGGAACAACCGAAACGAGGCCTGGTGTACCATAGAACAGAGGAAACGACCTTCTATTCGACCGACTACGGTCAAAATGGGATCCTGTTCACCGGGAGGGGTCTGGCGTACCGCAAAACGGAGGAAACAGACTTATCTTCGAACTCCTATGGTCGAAACGGGGTCATGTTGATTGGGAGGGGTGTGGCATTCCGCAAAATGGAGGAAACGGACTTCTCTTTGACCTCCTACGGTCGAAATGGGGGTCCTGTTCATTGGGAGGGGTGTGGCGTACCGCACAATGGGACTCCACGGGCTACTGTTCATCCACCATCTACTGCCTCGCTCCAGCCTCCACGGGCTACTGTTCATCCACCATCGACCTCCTCCAGCCTCCACCTGCGACTGTTCATCCACGGCATCTCCCTCCTGTAGCAACGAGGGGAAGGAGAGTGCATCTACATACCCTTGTAGATCGCTAAGAGGAAACATTCAAGTGAACGGTGTTGATGGAGTCGTACTCATCGTGATCCAAATCACCGATGATCCTAGTGCCAAACGGACGGCACCTCCGCGTTCAACACACATACGGAACGGAGACGTCTCCCATGCCTTGATCCAGCAAGGAGGAAGGAGAGGTTAAGGAAGAGAGTCCAACAGCAGCATGACGGCGTGGTGGTGATGGAGTGGCAGTTCTCCGGCAGGGCTTCGCCAAGCTCACGCGGAGGAGGAGAGGTATTGGAGGGGAGGGGCTGCGCCAGGTTCAAGGGTGTGGCCGCCCTCCCACCCCTCCACTATTTATAGGTGGGGAGAGAGGGGGCCGGCCCCCCTAGATCCCATCTAGGGTTGGGGACGGCGGCCAAGGGGGGGAGGAGTGCCTCCCAAGTCAAGTGGAGGCCCTCCCCCTTAGGGTTTCCCCTCTCCCATGCGCATGGGCCTTGGGGGGGCTGGTGCCGTTGGCCCATTAAGGTTAGGGCGCCCCATTACAGCCCATGCTACTGTATTGGATGTGGTGGAACATTTTCTGGACCTCCGGACCCCTCCGGAATCCTCCACAACCTTCCGGAAGCTTCCCGGTACAATACCGAGAAAAACCAAACTTTTCCCGGAACCCGAACAACAACTTTCCATATATAAATATTTACCTCTGGGCCATTCTGGAACTCCTCGTGATGTCGGGATCTCATCCGGGACTCCGAAAAACATTCGATAATCACATACAAGTCTTCCTAATAACCCTAACGTCATGCGAATCAACTTGTGGTTGAGTTGGTTAGGTGGACAGTGGTATCCCCAACCCACCAGGGTTCAAATCCTGGTGCTCGCATTATTCCTAGATTTATTTCAGGATTTCCGGCGATGCGCTTTCAGTGGGAGGAGACATTCCCGTCGACGACGAGGCGCCTACGGTGACTTTATAAATCTCAAGATGATATGCTGGCTCAGTCTCTCGGAGGTGCTCATAGGGGTAGGGTGTGTGTGTGTGTTCATAGGGATGAGTGTATGCACATGTATATGAGCGCTTGTGTCTGTACTGATGCTCAAAAAAATAACCCTAGTGTCATGGAACCTTAAGTGTGTAGACCCTACGGGTTCGGGAACCATGCAGACATGACCGAGACAACTCTCCGGCCAATAACCAACAGCGGGATCTGGATACCCATGTTGGCTCCCACATGTTCCACGATGATCTCATCGGATGAACCACGATGTCGAGGATTCAATCAATCTCGTATTCAATTCCCTTTGTCCAGCGGTATTGTACTTGCCCAAGATTCGATCGTCGGTATCCCGATACCTTGTTCAATCTCGTTACCGGAAAGTCTCTTTACTCCTTTCGTAACACATCATCCCGTGATCAACTCCTTGGTCACATTGTGCACATTATGATCATGTCCGACCGAGTGGGCCCAGAGATACCTCTCCGTTTACACGGAGTGACAAATCCCAGTCTCGATTCGTGCCAACCCAACAGACACTTTTGGAGATACCTGTAGTGTACCTTTATAGCCACCCAGTTACGTTGTGATGTTTGGCACACCCAAAGCACTCCTACGGTATCCGGGAGTTGCACAATCTCATGGTCTAAGGAAATGATACTTGACATTAGAAAAGCTTTAGCAAACGAACTACACGATCTTGTGCTAGGCTTAGGATTGGGTCTTGTCCATCACATCATTCTCCTAATGATGTGATCCCGTTATCAACGACATCCAATGTCCATGGTTACGAAACCGTAACCATCTATTGATCAACGAGCTAGTCAACTAGAGGCTTACTAGGGACATGGTGTTGTCTATGTATCCACACATGTATCTGAGTTTCCTATCAATACAATTCTAGCATGGATAATAAACGATTATCATGAACAAGGAAATATAATAATAACCAATTTATTATTGCCTCTAGGGCATATTTCCAACAGTCTCCCACTTGCACTAGAGTCAATAATCTAGTTCACATCGCCATGTGATTAACACTCATAGGTCACATCGCCATGTGACCAACATCCAAGAGTCTACTAGACTCAATGATCAAGTTCACATCACTATGTGATTAACACTCAAAGAGTTCTGGGTTTGATCATGTTATGCTTGTGAGAGAGGTTGTAGTCAACGGGTCTTGCCATATTCAGATCCCTATGTATTTCGCAAAACTTTATGTCATATCATAGATGCTGCTACCACGTTCCACTTGGAGCTATTCCAAATTGTTGCTCCATTATACGTATCGGGTATCTCTACTCAGAGCTATCCGGATAGGTGTTAAGCTTGCATTGACGTAACTCTTTACGTCGAACTCTTTATCACCTCCATAACCGAGGTACATTTCCTTATTCCTTTAAGGATAATTTTGATCGCTATCTAGTGATCCACTCCTAGATCACCTTTGTACCCTCTTGCCAGACATGTGGCAAGGCACACATCAGGTGCGGCACTCAGCATGGCATCCGTATAGAGCCTATGACAAAAGCATAGGGGACGACCTTCATCCTTCCTCTTTCTTCTGCCATGGTCAATCTTCGAGTCTTACTCAACTTCACACATTACAACTCAGGTAAGAACCCCTTCTTTGATTGATCTATTTTGAACTCCTTCAAAAACATGTCAAGGTGTGCGTTCTTTGAAAGTATCATCAGGCGTCTTGATCTATCTCTATAGATCTTGATGCCCAATATGTAAGCAGCTTTATCCAGGTCTTCCTTTGAAAAACACTCTTCAAACAACCATTTATGCTTTCCAGAAATTCTACATTATTTCGGATCTACAATATGTCATCCACATATACTTATCAGAAATGTTGTAGTGCTCCCACTCACTTTCTTGTAAATACAAGTTTCTAGCAAACATTGTATAAACCTAAAAGCTTTGATCACTCTATCAAAGCATGTATTCTGACTCCGAGATGCTTGCTCTAGTCCATAGAAGGATTGCTGGAGCTAGCATACCTTTTAGCATCCTTAGGATCGACAAAACCTTTTATTGTATCACATACAACCTTTTCTTACGGAAACTGGTAAGAAAACTTGTTTTGACATCCATCTGTCAGATTTCATAATCGAAAAATACAGCTAATGCTAACATGATTCCGATGGACTTAAGCATCGCTACGGGTGAGAAATTCTCATCATAGTCAACTCCTTGAACTTGTGAAAAGACTCTTTCCCACAAGTCGAGCTTCATAGACGGTAACATTACTGCCCACGTCCGTCTTCTTCTTAAAGATCCATTTATCTCAATGGCTTGCCGATCATCGGGCAAGTCCACCAAAGTCCATACTTTGTTCTGATGTATGGATCCTTTCTCGGATTTCATGGCTTCTAATCATTTGTCGGAATACGGGCCCACCATCGCTTCTCCATAGCTCATAGGTTCATTGTTGTCTAACAACATGATATCTAAGACAGGATTACCGTACCACTCAGGAGTAGTACATATCCTTGTCGACCTACGAGGTTCGATAGCAACTTGATCCGAAGCTTCATGATCACTATCATTAACTTCCTCTTCAATAGACGTAGGCGCCACAGAAAACATCTTTATGTGTTGCATCACTCTCTGGTTGAAGTAAAGGTTCGACAACCTCAGCAAGTTCTATCTTCCTCCCACTCAATTCTTTAGAGAGAAACTCCTTCTCGAGAAAGGACCCGTTCTTAGCGACAAACAATTTGCCCTCGGATCTGAGATAGAAGGTATACCCAACTGTCACCCTTGGGTATCCTATGAAGATGTGTTTGTCTGCTTTGGGTTTGAGCTTCTCTGGCTGAAGCCCTAAGCATCGCATCCCCAAACATTAAGAAACGACAACTTTGGCTTCTTGCCAAACCAATGTTCATATGACGTCGTCTCAACGGACTTAGATGGTGTCCTATCTAAAGTGAATGCAGCTGTCTCTAACGCATAACCTCAAAATGAAAACGGTAGATTGGTAAGAGACATCATAGATCGCACCATATCTCATAGGGTTCGATTACGACGTCCGGACACACCATTACCTTGTGGTGTTCTAGGTGGCTTCAACTGTGAAACAATTCCACAATGTCTTAAGTGATTGCCAAACTCAGAACTCAGAAGATCCCCTTTTGATCAGATCGTAGGAACATGATCTTATTGTTATGATGATTCTTAACTTCACTCTGAAATCGCTTGAACTTTTCAAACGTTTCAGACTTGTGCTTCATTAAGTAGATATACCTATATTTACCCAAATCGTCAGTGAAGATGAGAAAATAGCAATATCCACCGCACGCTTCAATTCTCATTGGATCACACGCATCAGCGTGCATGATTTCCAACAAGTCACTTGCCCGTTTCATTGTACCTGAAAACGAGGTCTTAGTCATCCTGCCCATGAGGCATGGCTCGCATGTGTCAAGTGATTCAAAATCAAGTGACTCCAAACATCCATCGACATGGAGTTTCTTCATGCATCTTACGCCAATATGACCTAAGCGGCAGTGCCACGAGAAAGTGGTACTATCATTATTAACTCTACATCTTTTGTCGTGAACATGTGTATTACCACGACCGAGATTCAATGAACCATTCACATAGGGTGCATGAACATGAAAGGTATTATTCATGTAAACATAATAACCATTATTCTCTAACTTAAATGAATAACCGTATTGCAATGAACATGATCTAATCATATTCATGCTCAACGTAGACACCTGATAACATTTATCTAGGTTCAATACTAATCCCGAAGGCAGATGGAGCATGCGATGGTGATCACATCAACTTTGGAAACACTTCCAACACACATCTTCACCTCGCCCTTAGCCAGTCTCCGTTTAGTCCGTAGCTTTTGCTTCAAGTCACCAATAATAGCAACTGAACCGGTATCCAATACCCAGGTGCTACCAGGAGTACTAGTAAGGTACACATTAATGGCACATATATACTTTGTTGAAGTTGCCAGCCTTCTTATCTACCATGCATTTGGGGTAATTCCGCTACCAGTGACCATTCCCCTTACAACAGAAGCACTTAGTCTCGGGTTTGGGTTCAACCTTGGGTTCCTTCACTGGAGCAGCAACTGGTTTGCTATCCATGAAGTTTCCCTTCTAGCCCTTGCCCTTCTTGAAACCAGTGGTCTTGTTAAACCATCAACACTTGATGCTCCTTCTTGATTTCTACCTTTTGCGGTCTTAAGCACCGCGAACAGCTTCAGGATCAACTCCATCCCTTGCATGTCATAGTTCATCACGAAGATCTAGTAGCTTAGTGATAGTGGCTAGAGAACTCTATCAATCACTATCTTATCTGGAAGTTTAACTCCCACTTGATTTAAGTGATTGTAGCACCCAGACATTCTGAGCACATGCCCACTAGCTAATCTATTATCCTCCATCTTGTTGGCAAAAGAACTTGTCAGAGGTCTTATACCTCTCAACACGGGCATGAGCCTGAAATCCCAATTTCAGCTCTTGGAACATCTCATATGTCTTATGATGTTCAAAACGTCATTGGAATCCTGATTCTAAGCCGTAAAGTATGGTGCACTAAACTATCAAGTAGTCATCAGGATGTGTCTGTCAGGTGTTCACAACAACCACAGACGACGCTGTAGGGGTTTGCACATCAAGCGGTGCATCAAAGACGTAAGCCTTGTATGTAGCAGTGAGGACACTCCTCGGACTACGGACCTAGTCCACATCATTGCTTACAATATCTTTCAACTTAATCTTTCTCTAGGAACGTATTGAAACAGGGAGCTACAACGTGAGCTATTCATCTACAACATATTTGCAAAGACAATTTAGACTATGTTCATGATAATTGAGTTCATCTAATCAAATTATTTAATGAACTCCCACTCAGATAGACATCCCTCTAGTCATCTAAGTGAAACATGATCCGAATCGACTAGGACGTGTCAGATCATCATGTGAGACGGACTAGTCATCAACGGTGAACATCTCATGTTGATCGTATCTTCTATACGACTCATGTTCGACCTTTTGGTCTTCCATGTTCCGAGGCCATGTCTGTACATGATAGGCTCGTCAAGTCAACCTAAGTGTTTCGCATGTGTCCTGAGGCCATGTCTGTACATGCTAGGCTCGTCAACACCCGTTGTATTCGAACGTTAGAATCTATCACACCCGATCATCACGTGGTGCTTCGAAACAACGAACCTTCTCAACGGTGCACAGTTAGGGGGAACACTTTTCTTGAAATTTTACTGAGGGATCATCCTATTTAAGCTACCATCGTTCTAAGCAAATAAGATGTAAAACATGATAAACATCACATGCAATCAAATAGTGACATGATATGGCCAATATCATTTTGCTCCTTTTGATCTCCATCTTCGGGGATCCATGATCATCATTGTCACCGGCATGAGACCATGATCTCCATCATCATGATCTCCATCATCATGTCTTCTTGAAGTTGTCTCGTCATCTATTACTTCTACTACTGTGGCTAACGCTTTAGCAATAAAGTTAAGTAATTACATGACGTTTATGTTGACACGCAGGTCAAAAATATACTAAGACAACTCCTATGGCTCCTGTCGGTTGTCATACTCATCGACATGCAAGTCGTGATTCCTATTACAAGAACATGATCAATCTCATACATCACATATATCATTCATCACATCCTTTTGGCCATATCACATCACACGGCACATGCTGCAAAAACAAGTTAGACGTCCTCTAATTGTTGTTGCAAATTTTTACATGGCTGCTATAGGTTTCTAGCAAGAACGTTTCTTACCTACGCCAAAACCACAACGCGATATGCCAATTTCTATTTACCCTTCATAAGGAACCTTTTCATCGAATCCGATCCGACTAAAGTGGGAGAGACAGACACCTGCTAGCCACCTTATGCAACTAGTGCATGTCAGTCGGTGGAACCAGTCTCACGCAAGAGTACGTGTAAGGTCGGTCCGGGCCGCTTCATCCCATGATGCCGCCGAATCAAGATAAGACTAGTAATGGCAAGTAAATTGACAAAATCGACACCCACAACAACTTGTGTTCTACTCGTGCATAGAAACTACACATAGACCTAGCTCATGATGCCGCTGTTGGGGATCGTGGCAGAAATTTAAAATTTTCTACGCATCACCAAGATCAATCTATGGAGTAATCTAGCAACAAGGGGAAGGAGAGTGCATCTACATACCCTTGTAGATCGCTAAGCGGAAGTGTTCAAGTGAACGGGGTTGATGGAGTCGTACTCGTTGTGATCCAAATCACCGATGATCCTAGCGCCGAACGGACGGCACCTCCGCGTTCAACACACATACGGAACGAAGACGTCTCCCACGCCTTGATCCAGCAAGGAGTAAGGAGAGGTTGAGGAAGAGAGTCCAACAGCAGCACGACGGTGTGGTGGTGATGGAGTGGCAGTTCTCCGGCAGGGCTTCGCCAAGCTCACGCGGAGGAGGAGAGGTATTGGAGGGGAGGGGCTGCGCCAGGTTCAAGGGTGTGGCCGCCCTCCCACCCCTCCACTATTTATAGGTGGGGAGAGAGGGGGCCGGCCCCCCTAGATCCCATCTAGGGTTGGGGGCAGCGGCCAAGGGGGGGAGGAGTGCCTCCCAAGTCAAGTGGAGGCCCTCCCCCTTAGGGTTTCCCCTCTCCCATGCGCATGGGCGTTGGGGGGCTGGTGCCCTTGGCCCATTAAGGTTAGGGCGCCCCCTTACAGCCCATGCTGCTGTATTGGACGTGGTCGAACATTTTTCGGACCTCCGGACCCCTCCGGAATCCTCCGGAACCTTCCGGAAGCTTCCCGGTATAATACCGGAAAAAACAAACTTTTCCCGGAACCCTAACAACAACTTTCCATATATAAATATTTGCCTCTGGACCATTCCGGAACTCCTCATGACGTCCGGGATCTCATCCGGGACCCCGAACAACATTCGGTAATCACATACAAGTCTTCCTAATAACCCTAGTGTCATCGAACCTTAAGTGTGTAGACCCTACAGGTTCGGGAACCATGCAGACATGACCGAGACAACTCTCCGGCCAATAACTAACAGCGGGATCTGGATACCCATGTTAGCTCCCACATGTTCCACGATGATCTCATCGGATGAACCACGATGTCGAGGATTCAATCAATCTTGTATTCAATTCCCTTTGTCCAGTGGTATTGTACTTTCCCAAGATTCGATCGTCGGTATCCCGATACCTTATTCAATCTCGTTACCAGCAAGTCTCTTTACTCGTTCCGTAACACATCATCCCGTGATCAACTCCTTGGTCACATTGTGCACATTATGATGATGTCCTACTGAGTGGGCCCAGAGATACCTCTCCGTTTACACGGAGTGACAAATCCTAGTCTCGATTCATGCCAACCCAACAGACACTTTCGGAGATACCTGTAGTGTACCTTTATAGCCACCCAGTTACGTTGTGACGTTTGGCACACCCAAAGCACTCCTACGGTATCCGGGAGTTGCACAATCTCATGGTCTAAGGAAATGATACTTGACATTAGAAAAGCTTTAGCAAACGAACTACACGATCTTGTGCTAGGCTTAGGATTGGGTCTTGTCCATCACATCATTCTCCTAATGATGTGATCCCGTTATCAACGACATCCAATGTCCATGGTTAGGAAACCATAACCATCTATTGATTAACGAGCTAGTCAACTAGAGGCTTACTAGGGACATGGTGTTGTCTATGTATCCACACATGTATCTGAGTTTCCTATCAATACAATTCTAGCATGGATAATAAACGATTATCATGAACAAGGAAATATAATAATAACCAATTTATTATTGCCTCTAGGGCATATTTCCAACACACCGGCTATTGTTCATTAACGGGCTCCTGTTCATCCAGCCTCCACCGGCTACTGTTCAACCACCCCTCCATGGGCTACTGTTCATCCAGCCCTCCACCTACTACTGTTCAACCAGCCCTCCACGGGGTCCTGTTCATCCACACCCAATCGGCTCGATCGGGGTCATGTTCATCCAGCGGCAACGGCCTCTACTACCACGGGGTCATGTTCATCCAAGCCCCACCAGGAACAGTTCATCCAACCCCCAACAACGCTCACTGTTCATCAAGAGGCGGCCGGTTCGATTAGCTTCAGTTAGCAGTAGTAGCGAAGGAATCACTCAATCGGGTTCAGTTAATAGCCAGATCGGTCGATCGCTCGGGTTCAGTAATGCGTAGCCTGCAGTGCAATGGCTCGGGTTCAATAGGCGAACGCCTCGCTCGGGTTCAGGTAGAGCCCAATGCCTCGCACCCACGCATGTACATGTACGAGAGAAACATGCAATCCCTCCGTGCATCGCTCGGCCCCGACCACCCACCGTAACCGGGAACTCCCCGATATTTTCCTGGCCCTCACTTCTACCATAGTTTTTTCCGTCATGGACAGCCCAAAGAATGTCATGCAGTTGCGTCTCCGGCCCGCCCAGGATGAAAATCCCATTTTCTGTCATGATTTTTTGTCATAGAAGTAGGAGCCCACCACATCTATGATGTCATAGTTATGTCATAGTTATCATCATAGAAGTGTCATAAGCATGACAGAAAAAATTGGTTCGGCCCAAAATGTCACGAATGTGTCTTTTTTTGTAGTGCACGCAAACACACACACACACCACAACCCCTCCCTCGCTCCAAACCCTAGCAAGGTCGTCGTCATCGCTGCCGCAAGGCCTCCATTGTCAACATCTGTCGGTTTACCCGTGTAGCTTACCAACTGATCTCCGTACCCTAGCCGCCCTGAGTTTCTTAGATGATGCCTGCCAAACGCCCCCTTTCCCATATATCCCCACCCCCATCCCGATACCTCACTCGAGAGCATCGCAGCCTAAGCCCGGCTACGCTTTCCGTGGAGCTCGAGGAGCGACTGGCCCAAAAGAGGTGTATCATAGCCTCTTCGCCCGACGTCGCTAAGGTGGCCGCCGAGGAAGCTGATGGCCATTACTGGCTACAGGCTCTCAATCAGCAGTCTAGAGTATGCGGTTATGTCGCGGACACCGGCTACGACATCGAGGTCGTCCACAGTGATGGCCTGACGCGGGCTATGTCATAGGTTAAGTGGCCCACCCCCAACCCCTCGGGTTCAACCATCGTCGATCTCATCCATGGCCCCGTCGCTGAACTCCTCTGGCTCGCTATCAAGAATTTGACATCCTACATCGCCATCAAGCCCCTTTTGTCATTCCTGAAGGACACATTCTGTGACGCTGGCTTGGGACCCATAGCTTCCAAGTCAAACGTCATCGACGGTGACCACGAGGAGGGAACCCTCTCTGCCTCTTCCAAGGGGAAAGAGCCCATCTGCAACATTAGGGAGGGAACCCTACAGCCGTGCTCTTCCAAGGGGAAGGAGCCCATCTGAGACAACATGGAGCGCACCCAGGGTCCGTGCTCTTCCCACGGGAACGAGCCCATCTGTGACAAGTGAGGAAACCCATGATTTGTTTTGCCGTGCCTCTTCACAGGGGGAGCCCATGATTTGTTTTGTCGAGTCCCTTTTGTAGTGTCGTGAGAATATGTCCAGTTTTAATTGCTATATTTGGTTATTAGCAGTATGCCTTGTCTATTTCAGTTGTTCAAAATGTGATTATCTATATGTGCAACTATTTACTGTGCAATACATTTTCATCAATATTTGTTCTAAACATACCAATAGGAATGCATATATTTGCTTGTTGTTAAGCCTGTTATAGCTAGCATATGACTCTTTCAAAGTTTTTTGGTTGTTCGGTTGTTTGTAGTTAGCATATGTCTAGTTTCAAATGATATCATTGGTTGTTCGTAGTATGCCTTGTTTATTCCAGTTATTCATAACATGATGTTCTATATGTGCAAGTATAAACTATGTAGTTCAATTTCATCAATACCAGTTCCAACAATACCACTATGAATGACTATATTTGGTTGTTGTTAAGCATGTTGTAGTTAACACGCATTTCCATTTTTATTTAACAATAATCAGTGTACTTAGACCGGCACAATACCAGTTTGAATGACTATATTTGCATGTTGTTAAATGTTAGGCCTATTGCAGTTAACACACATTTCCACTTGTTTTGCTTAACTAGCATGCTTAAACCTGCACACTGAAGCTATCATTTGGAGATGGAAAAAGTCCAAAATAAACCTTGAAGTTGTAGACGAAAGCTAAATCAAACCCTGAACTTTGAATCCCGAAAATTGGCACTCTGAACTTGTAATCCCAGTCTATTTTGGACCCTAGACCTGTTTGGCACACTGGGAAGACTACAATCCTGGCCGGGATTCCAGCTACTCTCACGGACTAGAATTTGGGCCGGCCCACTATAACACAACAAGAATTCGTGAGGTTTAAAAAATGTTCACACATTTCTAAAATTGTTCAAAAGTTAAAAATGTTTCTATTTTCTATTTTTTGCACAAATTCAATTCGTTTTGTGTTTTTAAAAACTAGTTGGAATTTTGTGTTTCGCACAAAATCAACTCTATTAGCATTTTTAAAAACTGTTCGTGATTTCAAAAAAATCACATTTATCAAAAAATGTTCAGAATTCCAATACTTTTTCACATGCTATGAAAAATATTTCGTATTTTCAAAATTGTGTCACATTTTTAATACTATTTTTGGAATTTCGTAAGTTATTTCATAAATAATGTATTTAAAAAATGTTTCGGATTGTTGGCAGTGGACTCGACTGGGCCAGCCCACCAGACATGAAGCGAGTTTTTTTCCTTAACAAGTGACGTAAAAAATTCTTTCTTTCTTTATTTTTCTTAACGGACGACGTAATGATTCCAAAACAAAAAAACATGTTGTGGAGTCGAACTTGGGACCTGGTAGCCACTACACCACACGACTATGACTGACATAGCAGAGGCCCGAAATATTTAATCAGAAACCAAAGCGCCGAACATTGTAAAGATTTTTTAGGGGCAAACAATTATTGAAAACGTATTTATTAATGAAATCTTTGAACATTTTATAAAGTGCAAGAACTTTTTAAAAATTTCGAATACTTCTAAAAAACAAACAACTTTGAAAAAGCAAACACCTTCAGAAACATTTTTTGAAACCTGAACAAAATTTAAAGTGCAAACGCTCTTTGAAACATAATATTTTTCTGCAACCTGAACAAAATATTAAAGTGCGGACACGTTTTGATTCATAAACATTTTCTGAAACCTGAAAATATTTTGTGCCATCCAGAAAATATCACAAGTTTTAAAAAATGTATGTGCCAAACCAAATGATTATACATTGTATAATAATATTTGTGTGATTCAAAAAATGGTTTATACATTAAAAATGTAACATTTCAAGAATGATCACGAGTTCCAAAAAATGTCTCCGTGACATTTTTAAAAGAATGTGTTTACAATGTAAAAAAATATTTGTGTGATGTAAAAAATGTGCCAAAACCTTAACAGAATATATGTGGCATGTCCTTGAAAAAAGTGTATGCAAATTTAAAAATGTTGAACCACGTAAAAGAGTGTTGTGTAGTTTTATAAAATGTTTATCATCATTAAGAAAATGTAAAACATGTAGTTGAAAAAATATTACCATGTATTCAAAAAGTTCGAAAACATGTAATTTATAAATGTACATAATATATTTGAAAATATCAAAAGTTTATCCAAAAATATTTAATGTGTGTGTTAAAAATGTACATTGTGTACTGAGAAAAATTAGACCTGTGTAAAAATGAAAAAAGAAATGAAAACACAAAAGGAAAAACTAAGAAAAAACCAGATTAGTGCGCACGCGCGCGAGCAATTGCGGTACTGAGCCGGCCCAATTCAGCAAATCCCGGCCATGTTCTGTCAAGGTTTAAAATAGACCAGGATTAGAGAGTTTGGTGTGCTGATTTCAGGGATTGAGAGTTCGGGGTTTGATTTAGTTTTCGCCTACAAATTGAAGGTTTGTTTTGGACTTTTTCCTTTGGAGATTATTTTTCTGCCATGGATATATTTGGTTGATATTTAGCTTGTTGTGCTTAACATGCCTCTTGATGTACTTACACAAGACAATTTTGGGAACGATTGTTGTTTACCATCAAGGTTAGTTTCATCCCATGGCTTATATATACTCATTGTTCAAGATATCGGTAGCTGGTACCATATAGGTCGGGGCCTGATAAGGGACTAATCGGTGAATCAGACTTTTAACTGGATATATCTTTAACCCATTTATCAGTAGGTTAACTAGGGCCATGTCTAATATATTTGAGGCTACACAGCAACATACACTGTACTGAATGTCTAAATATGCAATCCTAGGCTGCATAGCAACAAGGAAGAATGTTACCTTAATGTTCTGTTGATGTCTAGATATGCGCAGAAGAGCAGCAACAACAACAACAACACAATAGGAGTTAATCAACTAATATGTAAAAATGCAATAAACCCCCTTCGGCCCATAATATAAGATGTTAATTCATCCAATATGTGAGTATATTGGATGTTATAAGATACTCCCTCCGTCCCAAAATAAGTGACTCAACTTTGTATAGCTTTGTACTGAAGTTAGTACAAAGTTGAGTCACTTATTTTTGGACAGGGGGAGTATTATATAATGGGACGGAGGGATTGTTGTACTACATCATTTGTAATTGTTGTTTAGCTTCTAATATTAAGTTGGTGCTTTTAGGTACATATGTCATTGGTAAAGATCCGCTCTTCGGCCCTTTCTGTGTATGGGGCAATGAGATATTGATGAACCAGCATCAAGTGAGGAAGCCGATAAAGATTGTTAGTAGAATGGGTCAAAAGATGGCTATTAAACTATTTGTTTACACTTTATCCAAGACAACAGCAAACTGTAGGATGGTAAGTAAGAACTCTGCAGCCTTCTTTTTACTGCCCATAATGAGTTGTGTTAGATGACAATGTCTGAATCCTTTTCCTCTACAGTGTTCCCAAAGCAGTTTACTCAAGATTACCTCTCAAACTACATGATTGCTGGGCATGCAAAGGTTAAAGTATTTCTACCGAAACACGATGACTATCTAGATGTGTTCATGAACATAGCGAAGGATGGGCGGTCGACCATCACAAGGGGTTGGACTAGAGTCGTGCGTGCCTTCTGCATGGAGGAGGGCACAAATGGGCATTCCGCTTCACCTTGTTCAACAACCAGAATGTATTTTGCCTCTTTCTTTACCATCTTTAATAGTGCAAGTATACAATTGTGGTTCATCATTCTTTATTTGGTGCTTATGGAATTCTTCAACATATGTACCTGTGAACCGGATAATGCATTGGTTGTTCAAACCTGATGGATATGAATAAAGCTATAACATAATTTCAAATTCAAATCCCGTACAATTTTAAATAGAAGAAACTAAATTACGGTGAAATTACGCTCTACAGGTCGTTACGGTGCACACGGTCGATAAAACACAAATGTTTGTGATATACACCATAATCCGACATGGTTCACAGAGAGGAAACGTGTGCAAGGATGCACATAGTTGCAGTTTTGCAAAGCGTGTGTGATGTCAGACAATGCCACAAACGGTGCGGCCAAACTAAATGTTTGTGATAGTTGCCTTATCGTACACGATTTGCAATCATGAACTATTTCTGATGTGGTACACATCATAAACATTGCACCACGGAATTGTGTGTGTGATAGTTATCATGTACGATGATGTTACCACGGTCCAACATTTCATAATCCTATCTGATACCCATACGATGATTAGCTAATCTTCTTAATTAGTTATCGCATACGGTTCGGAAAAAGTGAATGCGTGTGATTGTTTGATTATCATACACATTCTATAATTCTGAACTGTTTGTGATGGGCCGCGCATCATAAATGTAGCACCACAGAATACCGACTGCGATTGCAATGCGAGCACAAAGAGTAGCAAGGATTAAGCATTTGGGATATTCGAGATATCATAAACTTTTTATAGGGACAACTGTATGCATCATGGCTCCCTATCCCCGATGGTTTTTGGGTCATGTGGGAATGACCCCCTTATCGCACACACTCACTTGGCGACAGTTCAAAATGCCATCGCCGATAGGGGTTAAAACCCGTTTGTATAGCACCTCGTTGTACCTGTGCTTGTATCATCTGCGAAATATCCATATTCCGCATTCAATGCTTGCCACTGGCTAGCATCCAGGAGGTGTCTCAGCTTTGTATCATCTCCGTTGTCGGGCTTCACCCTCTCCGTGTGACAGCGCATGAACTTTGCTTCCTTAGGATCTACGAAATAACGCTGCAGATGGGGAGTGATTGTTAAGTACCATACAACTTTCTCAGGAAATTTCTTCCCGGCCTTCTTGTATCAAGAAGCATTGCACACCGGACAACTAGTTTTTTATGCATGCTCCTTCCGATAAATGATGAAAACGTTGATGCATGCATGGTATCTAATGTGGGGCAGATCAAGAGGGCACACGATCTTCTTGGCCTCACTGACACTAGTAGGATACAGGTTCCCTGAGGGAAGAACTTTATTATGTAGATACTTCAAATGCTCATTGAGGCTTGTGTCTGTCCATTTGTTTTTGGCCTTCATCTTTAGAAGTTAGCGTGAAACTCAAGCGGGTCACCTTGGGATCGCAACCGTCATAAAATGGAGTATTCGAGTCTACCTCCAGTTGCGCCAGCTTGGCCTCCTCTCTTGAAGCGGCTCTATCACTAGCCATACTCTTGCGAAGTAGGTCCCGAACATGAGGGTCCCGTACGACTGAACTTAGTCACGTCGAAGACTGCAGCGTATCTGCCTATTCTCCGCCGTGTCCGGCCTCTTCTCCTCCGCCATGTCCTGCGCCCTCAAACTCTTCTTCAGGTCCATCATTGTCGGGCATCTCTTCGTCTAGCCCCATGTCGTTATTGTCTGCCATGTGGACATCCTCATCATCATCTTCAGTTATCCTCCGAGTATACCCATCCATGAAACCATGCATGAGAAGGTGTGCCTTCAAACTGCCACGGTCAAAGGGGTCCAATATGATGATTGGTTTGCATCTTCTACATGGACATATAACCCTAGTCCAGTTATTTAAATACACGTCACGCACCGCGGATCGCAACCGTCTTCCCACCACCCTTCCACTAACCTTAATGATTGCCTGCGCGGTATAATAAGCAAAAGAATTTTTACCATGCATGCATATATCAAAGTCATACAAAATTTCGGCATGACCTTCCCTAAAAGTATGGCATATAAAGTTTGCCCGAAATTCGATCAAATGGAAATAAATTAACATTTTGGTAAAACATAAGCAACTCATGTCACGCATGATCCGACAAATACACATATGCGGCAACTCATGTCACACACACATATTCCCACCATCATAGCACAAACACACATATTTCCACTAATTCTTGCAAAGCACAACTTTTTGCTCACCTTTCGTCCCGAGAGAGGGATCAATCGAGCAAACATACGGTAGATGGCCGGTGCCACTATCTAGGGATCGAAAGTAGTAGGACAAAGATGCATGGTAGATCTAGTTGGAAGGAGATGCTCCACCTAACTAGTGGAGATGAGGGAGAGCTAGCTAGTGAGACAAACGTATTAATGGGGAAAGTGAAGGAGGGAGAGACAAAAAAAGTTATAAGGAAGCTAGAGAGAAAGAGAGGTCATTAATGGAGGAGATGGTGGATGGGGGCATTAATGGGGAGACAAGAGAGGTAGGAGAAGGAAGAACTAAGTGAGGGAGGTAGATGAGGGAAAGGGGAGGGGAGGGGGAGAGGGAGAAAAGGTGGCAACTATGCGTACCAGTAGCGCGGAGTGACAATGAGCGCTACTGCTAATCTCCATAGCAGTAGCGCTTATCGGTGGCCCTGCGCTGCTACTAGTCGGGGCCCACCTACTGGCATGGTGCACCAACATCAGTAGTGGTGGCCTGCCGACAAGCACTACTACTCTTCTATTAGTAGTAGTGTTGGTTTATGCCAAATGCTACTACTATGGGCAGCCTCGGTCGATGGCGATGGGGCCACTTAGTAGTAGTGGTGCATCGCCGCCCAGAGCTACTGCTAATTTTCTACTTGTAGCGTTGGTTGCTCCCCATCGCTACTGCTAATTAGCAGTAGCGCTTCTCCCTTTTCCAGCGCTACTGCTAAAATTCTATCTATAAGCTTTCTCATAGTAGTGAGTGTCGAAATCGGGGCTTCACAGACCCAAGAAAGGTTCAAACTTTTGGGGCGTGCGCGAAGGACTCTGCTAGGCTCTGACTTGCTGCTCACTGCCCCACGATGATGCTCCATTGTGCTTGAGCGAGTGGAAGAAGGGAGGAACACGATGATTTACCCAGGTTTAGGCCACCTTGCGGTATAAGACTCTACTCCTGCTTTGTGGTGGATTGCCTCGCGAGGAGGATGAGTATGAACTAGTACAAGGGTGAGTTGCCCTGTCAGGGCTCGGGAGGTGAATGGATTCGGCCCCCCTCTCTACGGTGGAGGTTGGCCTATACTTATACTGACCCGTTCCTCTTCCCCCAAGGCTTTAGGCAAGAAGGGATACCACAACGACCAATTTTGAAGGGGGCAGTAGTACACCCTATCTTGACTAAAGGTGGTCTTCGCTTGCAAAGCTTCTCATCGTGATGCGCGGGTAGGCTCGGTGATGACCTCAGTCCTGCCGAGGCCATGGTCTTGGTCTTGTTGCACTAGGACGGAAACCTTTGTGGGATTCATCGGGAACTAGTGTATGTCCTTGCCTCCTTAGCACCAAAGAGGAAAAGCATCCTTTTCTGTGCCCGCTGGCGCCCTCCTGGCTCTGTTTGTCATGGCCCATGTCACCCTGCGCCTCGCGAGGTTGCGTGGCGAGCCTAGAAGTACCGCCCCTCGGGGGTCTCCTGAGGTAACCTCGGGAGACCGCCCTACGGGAGACCCTCGGGAGGCCTTGATGTAGTTCGTCTTGGGAGCCGGGGGCCCTCGCGAGGGTCTTGCTTGTGAAGTATGGGCCCTTGGACACACCTGTCAGTGTCCTGGGAACTAGGGTACCCAGACTTGCCTGCCTGCGGCCCACGACGTGGCTCCTTCGGCAGCCTGGTGCGGCCCATCTACAATACCGCCAAGACAAGACCCTCGCGAGGGGCCAAGCCACACGAGGCGGACGACACCATGACCTCCCGAGGGTGCGGCCACCCCAGGCGGCCTCCCGAGGAGCGGAGATTTCTATGCAGGTACCCAGCCTCATGAGGCTGCAATGACATGAGCCATGACGACCAAGGCCAACCGGGTGCCAGCGGGCGCAGAGGAGGCAGTTTCCTTTTTGGTGCTAAGGAGGCAAGGACAGATGTGGGTTCCCGAGGAATCTCCCAAAGGTTTCCATTATGTTGCTACAAGACCAAGACCGCATGCTCGGTAGGACGGAGGTCATCACCGAGCCAACCGCTGCATCACGACCGGATGCTTTGCAGGAGAAGACCACCTTTCATCAGGATTAGATGTACTACTTGTCCCCTTTCAAATTGGTCATTGTGGAATCCCTTCCCACCTAAGTTTCGGGGAGAGGACCAAGGCCACTATAAATATAGGTTAGCCACCACTATAGAGGGATCCAGATCCAATCCTTTCCACCCTCACCACCAGAGCCCTCGCGAGGTTGTTCATCCACTGTAGTAGTTCATCATCAGCCCCTCATGAGGCCAATCGACCACAAAGAAGGAGTAGGGTTTTACACCGCAAGGTGGCCCGAACCTAGGTAAACAGTCATGTTCATCTTCTCCCTCACCCTCACGAATCTAGCTAGGCTGGGCTACGGGACGGCAAGCTCTGGACTTGAGAGGTTGAGATCTTCGTACACGACCCTGAGTTCGAACCTTCTTGGGTCTGCAGAGCCCTGAATCTGACATTTGGCGTGCCAGGTAGGGGCCTGTCGGATTCTTCCGTCGAGTCCCACTTCATCCCGCTCCGTCACACCCATGGCGGACGCCTGCCGGGTCCATGCTGAGCGCTGAGCCGCTCGCATCGCTCCGATGGTGCCCGCGGGCCGCGGCACCCCGCGCAGCTCTGCTTCCCCTGCAGCCAATGCCGCCACTGACCCTACCGCCCATGAGCAGCAAGACTCGTTGCCGCCACCCTCCGTGCGGTGTGACGGCCGCACCGCCACTCCATCACCCACTCCAGCCATGTCGTCGTCCTCGCATGCTCGCCGTGGTCCGGCAAACGCGCAGGTTGCGCTGCTCATGGCGTACGGCTCCTGCGTTATCGCCCTGCCAATGACCTCTACGACGACTGGCTTGGCCACATCACCGAGCTCGTCAGCACCGCCGGCGAGGCCCCTACACCGTCCCGCTCGCTCGATCCCCCGCCGTCCCAGGCAGGCGACATGGCTCATGGTGTGCCCCCTCCTCATCCTCTGTGTGGCGCCGACCCTGAGCCCAGGCGTGATGCGCCCCAGCGTGACCCGCCGCATGGAGCACCGGCGCCCGATGAGGCAAGATGTCAGGTGGTCTAGCGGCCGCAAGCTGATGCGTGCGCGCTCCCAGCACCACAGCGCTAGTACCAGGACCATGCGCCGCCGGAGGTTGCGGCGCACAGGCGTCAAGACAAAGATCCACCCATGCGGTCGACACCTATGAGTGCGGCAGGCTGTCGTGCCTTCACCCTAGAACTGTGCTACGTCGTCTGGCCCGGCAAGTTCAAGCCAGACCTGCCTCCACGCTATTGATAACCCACAAGTATAGGGGATCGCAACAGTTTTTGAGGGTAGAGTATTCAACCCAAATTTATTGATTCGACACAAGGGGAGCCAAAGAACATTCTCAAGTATTAGCAGTTGAGTTGTCAATTCAACCACGCCTGGGTAACTTAGTATCTGCAGCAAAGTATTTAGTAGCAAATTAATATGGAAGTAACTGTAACAATAACAAAAGTAATATTTTTGGGTTTTATAGTAATTGTAACAGTAGCAATGGAAAAGTAAATAAGCGGAGAACAATATGTGAAAAGCTCATAGGCATTGGATCGGTGATGGAGAATTATGTCGGATGTGGTTCATCATGTAACAGTCATAACATAGGGTGACACAGAACTAGCTCCATTTCATCAATGTAATGTAGGCATGTATTCTGAATATAGTCATACGTGCTAATGGAAAAGAACTTGCATGACATCTTTTGTCCTACCCTCCCGTGGCAGCGGGGTCCTAGCGGAAACTAAGGGATATTAAGGCCTCCTTTTAATAGACTACTGGACCAAAGCATTAACATAGTGAATACATGAACTCCTCAAACTACGGTCATCACCGGGAGTAGTCCCGACTATTGTCACTTCGGGGCTGCCGGATCATAACACATAGTAGGTGACTATACACTTGCAAGATAGGATCAAGAACTCACATATATTCATGAAAACATAATAGGTTCAGATCTGAAATCATGGCACTCGGGCCCTAGTGACAAGCATTAAGCATAGCAAAGTCATAGCAACATCAATCTCAGAACATAGTGGATACTAGGGATCAAACCCTAACAAAACTAACTCGATTACATGATAAATCTCATCCAACCCATCACCATCCAGCAAGCCTACGATGGAATTACTCATGCACGGCTGTGAGCATCATGAAATTGGTGATGGAGGATGGTTGATGATGACGACGGCGATGGATTCCCCTCTCCGGAGCCCTGAACGGACTCCAGATCAGCCCTACCGATAGAGTTTAGGGCTTGGCAGCGGCTCCGTATCGTAAAACGCGATGTATATTTCTCCCTGATTATTTTCTCCCCGAACATGAATATATGGAGTTGGAGTTGAGGTCGGTGGAGCTCCAGGGGGCCCATGAGGCAGGGGGCGCGCTAAGGGGGGCAGGCGCGCCCCCACCCTCGTGGCTAGGGTGTGGGCCCCCTGGCCTTGATTCTTTGCCAGTATTTTTTATTATTTCCAAAAATAATCTCCGTGGAGTTTCAGGTCATTCCGAGAACTTTTGTTTCTGCACATAAATAACACCATGGTAATTCTGCTGAAAACAACGTCAGTCCGGGTTAGTTCCATTCAAATCATGCAAGTTAGAGTCCAAAACAAGGGCAAAAGTGTTTGGAAAAGTAGATACGACGGAGATGTATCAGCTATGACGGCACTCCTGACCCCGCGGAGTTCCTCCAGCTCTACTCGTTGAGCATCGAGCCGGCGAATGGAGATGAGAAGGTAATGGCGAACTGGTTCCCCATGTCCCTCAAGGACGGCACGCGCTCCTGGCTCCTGCACCTCCCGGATGGGTCGATCTCCTCGTGGGACGAGTTTTGCGAGCGTTTCATCACCAACTTCCAAGGCACCCGTGATCGCACTCCTGCGATGGGCGACCTGCGGCGCGTGAAGCAGCAACCAAGCGAGACCTTGCACAAATACATACAACGCTTCACGAACATCCACCTCAAGATCCAGAAGGCCTCAGAAAACTTTTGGGATCCCCTATACTTGTGGGTTATCAAGACTATTTCCTGGCGCCGTTGCCGGGGAGCATAGCTCTATTCTTTGAGTCACTTGGGGTTTATATCTGCTTATCATTATGAAGAACTTGAAAGATCCGAGAACTAAGATTTATCCCTCAACTACGAGGGGAGGTAAGGAACTACCATCTAGCTCTGCACTTGATTCATCTTCTGTTTCGAGTAAGCTTGCGACACCTATACCTGCTTCTGCTATTCGTTCTGATATGTCGTATGTTATTGATGATGCCACTTCTGCTATACATGATACTTATGATGAAACTACTTCTATGCTTGATACTAATGTGCCACTTGGTGAATTTCTTGATGAACAACTTCCTAGGGCTAGAGAGAATGAAAATATTGAATCTGATAATACCGATGAAAGTGATGATGAAGACTTGCCTGTTATTCCTAAGGGTTATGTTTTTGATAAAGAAGCTTCTTTAGCTATTTTAGCTTGCAAAGATAGATACGAGTTCAAGAGGTTATTAGCTAAATGGAAGCAGCAATCTCTTAATTCTAGAATGAAACCTGACCCTGCTTTAGCTACTTCACCTATCTTTGTTACTGATAAGGATTATGAATCTCTGTTGATCCTGATATAATTACTTTGGTTGAATCCGATCCTTTTCATGGCTATGAGTCTGAAACTGTTGTGGCACATCTTACTAAATTAAATGATATTGCCACCCTGTTCACTACTGATGAGAGAACTCGTTATTTTTATATCCTTAAAATATTTCCGTTCTCATTAAAGGGTGATGCTAAGATATGGTTTAATTCTCTTGATCCTGGTTGTGTGCATAGTCCCCAGGATACGATTTATTACTTCTCTGCTAAATATTTCCCTGCTCATAAGAAACAAGCTGCTTTAAGGGATATATATAATTTCGTGCAAATTGTAGAAGAGTGTCTCCCACAAGCTTGGGGGAGGCTTCTCAAGTTACTTAATGCTTTTCCTGATCATCCTCTTAAGAAAAATGAAATACTTGATATCTTTTATAATGGACTAATCGATGCCTCTAGAGATTACCTGGATAGTTGTGCTGGTTCTGTTTTCAGGGAAAGAACACCGGATGAAGCTGAAATTCTATTGAATAATATGTTGACAAATGAAAATAATTGGACACTTCCTGAGCCAGCTCCGGAACCAATTCCCGAGCCTATTCCTAAACCAACTCCGAAGAATAGGGGTATTCTATTTCTCAGTCCGGAAGATATGCAAGAGGCAAAGAAATCTATGAAAGAAAAAGGTACTAAAGCTGAAGATGTTAAGAATTTACCTCCTAATGAAGAAATGCATGGTCTTAATTTACCGCCTGTTGAAGAAACATATGATCTTAATCCTTTACCTATTGAAGAAACTCATGGTCTTGATAACCCGACACAGGTAGTAAAGGTAAATTCTCTCTATATATATGATAAAGCTGAAATCCCATTTACTAAGTTTGCTAGCCCATGCTTAGATGAGTTTGATAAATTTATGGTTAAGCAAGAAGATTTTAATGCTTATTTTGGTAGACAATTGAAATACAATTCAAATATGCTTGAACACTTGGGTGATTATATGGCTAATGTCAAAGGTGAACTTAAACTTATTAGTAAACATGCTTCTATGGTTACCACTCAAGTAGAACAAGTACTTAAAGCTCAAAATGATTTGCTCAATGATTTGAATAGTAAGAATATTGATAATGTTGTTAGAGTTATGACTAGAGGTGGTAAAATGACTCAGGAACCTTTGTATCCTAAAGGCCATCCTAAGAGAATTGAGCAAGATTCTCAGAGAAATAATATAGATGCACCTAGTCCTTCTAAAAGGAAGAAAAAGAAAAATGATAGGACTTTGCATGCTTCTAGTGAACCTGTTATTGAAACGCCTGAGAATCCAAATGATATTTCTATTTCTGATGCTGAAACACAATTTGGTAATGAACCTGAAACTAGTGATAATGTTAATGATAATGTTCATGGTGATGCTCAACCTAGTAATGATAATGATATAGAAATTGAACCTGCTGTTGATCTCGATAACCCACAATCAAAGAATCAACGTTATGATAAGAAAGACTTTGTTGCTAGGAAACATGGAAAAGAAAGAGAACCATGGTGAGGGAGTCCTGGATTAGGGGGTCTCCGGACAGCCGGATTATATCCTTTGGCCGGACTGTTGGACTAGGAAGATACAAGATTGAAGACTTTGTCTCGTGTCCGGATGGGACTCTACTTGGCGTGGAAGGCAAGCTAGGCAATACGGATATGGATATCTCCTCCTTTGTAACCGACCTTGTGTAACCCTAACCCTCTCTGGTGTCAATATAAACCGGAGGGTTTTAGTCCGTAGGACAACAACAACTACAACATACAATCATACCATAGGCTAGCTTCTAGGGTTTAGCCTCTCCGATATCGTGGTAGATCTACTCTTGTACTACCCATATCATCAATATTAATCAAGCAGGACGTAGGGTTTTGCCTCCATCAAGAGGGCCCGAACCTGGGTAAAACATTGTGTCCCCTGCCTCCTGTTACCATCCGCCTTAGACGCACAGTTCGGGACCCCCTACCCGAGATCCGCTAGTATTGACACCGACATTGGTGCTTTCATTGAGAGTTCCTCTGTGTCATCGCCATTAGGCTTGATGGCTCCTACTATCATCGATGGCGATGCAGTCCAGGGTGAGACTTTTCTCCCCGGACAGATCTTTGTATTCGGCGGCTTTGCACTGCGGGCCAATTCGCTTGGCCATCTGGAGCAGATTGAAAGTTACGCCCCAGGCCACCAGGTCAGGTTTGGAAGCTTAAACTACACGGCCGATATCCGTGGAGACTTGATCTTCGATGGATTCGAGCCTCTGCCTTGTGCGCCACACGGTCACGATGAGTACGATCTAGCTCTACCATCGTATAGTGTTCAAGAGATCGCACAGGCAGCCGCTCCGACCCTCAATTCGGAGCCAGTTGTGCCTTATGCGGACGGGTGGATGGACCCTGCCGCAGAAGCCTTACCCTTAGCGGCGATCGAGCCGAACATCGACGTTACCTTGCACGAGAGCCGTGTTGTTAAACTGCCGGATCCTTCTCCAGCCACGGACTCCAAACCGCCCGCGCCCGTTCCTATCGAATCCGATTGGGCGCCGATCATGGAGTTTACCTCCGCAGATATTTTTCAGCACTCGCCCTTTGGCGACATACTAAACTCATTAAGGTCTATCTCCTTGTCAGGAGCATCCTGGCCGGACTATGTCCGGCAGGACTGGGGTGCGGACGACGAAGAAATTCGCGGCCCACCCACCACCCACTTAGTAGCCACTGTCGATGACTTAACCAACATGCTCGACTTCGACTCCGAAGACATCGACGGTATGGACGATGATGCGGGAGACGCAGAGGAACCACTGCCCACAGGGCACTGGACAACCACCTCCTCATACGATATATACATGGTGGATACACCCAAAGAAGGCAATGGCGATGAGATAGCGGAGGATGACCCCTCCAATAAGCAACCCAAGCGCCGACGTCAGCGGCGCCGCTCTAAGTCCCGCCAAAGCAAAAGTGGTGATACCGGCACAGGAGATAATAACACTCCGGATAGTGCCGAAGACAACAACAATCCCCTCTAGCAAGATTTAGAGTAGGAGGATGGAGGAGCCAGCCCTCCTGAGAGAGCGGCAGACGGAGAGACGGAGGATGATAATTACATGCCCCCCTCCGAAGACGAGGCAAGCCTCGGCGACGATGAATTCGCCGTGCCAGAGGATCCCGTCGAACAAGAGCGCTTCAAACGTCGGCTTATAGCCACGGCAAATTGCCTTAAGAAAAAGTAGCAGCAGCTTCAAGCTGATCAAGATCTGCTGGCTGACAGATGGACTGAAGTCCTCGCGGTCGAGGAATATAAACTCGAGCGCCCCTCCAAGAGTTATCCAAAATGCAGGTTGCTACCCTGACTAGAGGAAGAAGCGTATGACGCGGCTGATCGGCCACCTCGTGGCCGCGATAGAGAGGCATTCCAGCCAAAAACTCAGCTTGCACCCCGATGCCATTCAAATAAAAAGGCATGGGGAGATACGCCAAACCTGTGAGACATATTGGAGGACAAAGCAAAGCATGCAAGATCGATCTACGGATCACGGGGGCGTGCCACTATGCGAGACGATAAACATCACGCCGGATACAGTAAAAGTAAATCCGGCTGAGCCGAACATAGCGGGCAAGACCCGTTCGAGCTGCGTCATGATATAGCCCAATACAGAGGCGCCGCACACCCCTTATGCTTCATAGACGAAGTAATTGCTCAACAAATCCCAGAAGGTTTCAAACCTGTAAATATTGAATCATACGACGGCACAACAGATCCCGTGGTATGGATCGAGGATTTCCTCCTCCACATCCACATGGCCCGCGGTGATGACTTACACGCCATCAAATACCTCCCACTAAAGCTCAAGGGACCAGCGCGGCATTAGCTTAACAGCTTGCCAGCAGAGTCCATCAGCTGTTGGGAAGATCTGGAAGCCGCATTCCTCAACAACTTTCAGGGCACTTATGTGCGGCCACCAGATGCCGATGACTTGAGCCACACAATTCAGCAGCCAGAAGAATCGGCTAGGCAATTCTGGACTCGGTTCCTAACAAAGAAAAATCAAATTGTCAATTGTCCGGATGCAGAGGCCCTAGCGGCTTTCAAACACAACATCCGCGGTGAATGGCTAGTCAGGCACCCTGGTGAGGAAAAGCCGAAATCTATGGCATCCCTCACGACACTCATGACCCACTTTCGTGCGGGAGAAGACAGCTAGCTGGCTCGCAGTAATAACATATCAAAGAACCATGGTACTTCGGATACCAAGGACGGCAATAGCAGGTCACGTCGCAACAAACATAAGCGCCGCATTAACAGCGATAATACCGAGGATACGGCAGTTAATGCCGGATTCAAAGGCTCTAAACCCGGTCAGCAGAAAAAGCCATTCAAATAAAGTACGCCGGGTCCGTCCAGCTTGGACCGTATACTCGATCGCTTGTGTCAAATACACGGCACCCCAAAACAGCCAGCCAATCACACCAACAGGGATTGTTGGGTGTTCAAGCAGGCCGGGAAGTTAATTGCCGAAAACAAGGACAAGGGGCCACATAGCGATGACGAGGAGGAGCCCCGACAGTCACACATCGGAGGACAGAAGAGGTTTCCCCCACAAGTGCGGACGGTAAACATGATATACGCAACCCACATCCCCAAAAGGGAGCGGAAGCGTGCGCTGAGGGACGTATATGCGTTGCAGCCAGTCGCCCCAAAGTTCAACCCATGGTCCTCCTATCCGATCACTTTCGATCGCAGGGACCATCCCACTAGTATCCGTCATGGCGGATTCGCCGCACTGGTTCTGGACCCAATCATTGATGGATTTCACCTCACTCGAGTCCTTATGGATGGCAGCAGCAGCCTGAACCTGCTTTATCAGGACACATTGCGCAAAATGGGTATAGACCCCTCAAGGATCAAACCCACAGAAACGACCTTTAAGGGCGTCATTCCAGGCGTAGAGGCCCATTGCACAGGCTCAATTACACTGGAAGTGGTCTTCGGATCCCCGGATAACTTCCGAAGCAAAGAATTAGTCTTTGATATAGTCCCATTCCATAGTGGTTATCATGCACTGCTCGGACGAACCGCATTTGCGAGATTCAATGCGGTACCGCATTATGCATACCTCAAGCTCAAGATGCCAGGACCTCGCGGGGTTATTACAGTCAATGGAAACACAGAGCGCTCTCTCCGAATAGAGGAGCACACCGCGGCCCTCGCAGCAGAAGCGCAAAGCAGCCTCTCAAGGCAATCCACCAGTTCGGCGTTTCAAGACCCGGACACCTTCAAGCGTGCTCGGAGCAATCGGCAACTAGACCGCCTGGCGCGATCTGAGCTCGCGTAGCAATGCGGCCCCACCCCAGTCTCAGCCAAACGGCGAAACTCGTGCCACACGTACGTAATTACGCATTAAAAATACCATGGGCGCAGGTGGGGAGGGGGGCACACTGCGGCACGCCCCAAGACGCGGCTTAAACCACACTAGGGGCTTCCCGTTTGGTTATTTTTCTCTTTTTCAGGACCTTAATCTCTGGAAACCCTGTCCAGCAGCACTATTGCCGAACACATGATGCAGCAACCAAGGAGGCAGAAAGCTACGTCACACCACGGAATTCCCAGGTGGATCACAATAACGAGCGAAATATTTGATTTAATACTATTCCTCAGCTTGCCCTTGGAAGGGACATAGTCCCACTCTTTGCTTATCGCACTATCTGTATCATTCTGCTTTAACGCACCTTTTTGAATAAACAATGCATAACATCACGACTATTATTGCATTCTTGTTATATATATGTGTGTTCATTAGCGACGCCTTGCAACTATACACTTTGGTACGGCCAATACACCAGGGGCTTACGTACCCCACAATATGGTGTGAAAAGTCCGAACACTTTCACAAGTGCGGCACCCCCGAACTTATAGCATTATATGCATCAGCTCCGAATCATGTCTTTGGTCAAATGTTGGGTTTGCCCGGCTCCTATGTTTTGGTACCTTACGTTCCGCTCTATCGGCTAAGGTAGCGCTAGGAGAACTACTGTGATTGTGCCCCAGTTCTGTCGGGCTTAGCACCTCAGTAGAGAAAGCTAAAACTGACTGTCATGATAAGGCGAGAGACTGGTCGCTGTTCGGCAAGGTTTTCGAGTCCCTAAAGACTTATGCCGCTTAGGGCGAGGGGCCGGCCCTGTCCGTCTTAAAGGCGTGTATCATGCCCCGAATTCGGCCTTCCGAATACCAGGGGCTTCGCCGAAATTTAAAATGATAGAATTCTATGGCTAAGTGAGAGTGATAAAGCATTATTAGTCTGGTTGCCTTGTTCGTTGTGCTGAGGACCTCCCTCGAAGGACCCAAACATGGGAACAAGAGTGCTCAGGTTTATCCCGAACACCCCAGCACTCACGGCATGGGGGCAGAAGCCGAGGACTAGCCATCTCTCAGATTGGATAAACGAACAAACAGATGGTAATATTTTAAATTCACACAAGCGGTGCATAGCGCATATGAAACAAGTTTTCATCATACAGGATCACACGAGCGAGTTTAGTCAAATATTACATCCTTTGAACATTCGTCCGCCACAAGACGGGCACCTTTCAGGACACCCTCATAACAAATTTCGGGGGTGCGATGCTCTTTGCCCTGCGGCGGCCCTTCCTTGATCAGCTTCACGACGTCTAGCTTGGCCCACTGCACCTTCGCATGGGCGAAAGCCCGGCGTACACCTTCGATGCAGATGGACCACTTGACGACCTCCAGCCATGGGTAGGCATCCACAAGCCGCCTCACCAGGCCGAAGTAGCTATTCGAAAGGGCATCACCAGGACATAGCCGGACTATAAAGCCCTTCATGGCCTGTTCGGCCGCCTTGTGCAGCTCGACCAGCTGCTTTAGCTAGTCGCTCATAGGCATCGGGTGTTCGGTCCCAGTATACTGAGACCAGAACAACTTCTCCATTGAGCTTCCCCCCTCGACATGGTAAAAATGTGCGGCATCCAACACGCTGCGGGGCAAATCTGCGAATGCTCCTGGAGAGCTCCGAATTTGGGTAAGTAATCGGTAATTTACTTGTACATGCTTGCTCTGCATATAGAATGCCTTACCTGCCGCTATCTTCTTCATTGCGTCGATCTCCTGGAGGGCCTTTTGGGCTTCGGCCTTGGCACTTTTCGCGCTCTCGAGGGCCGCGGCAAGCTCAGACTCTCGCGTCTTCGAGTCAAGCTCCAACGCCTCGTGCTTCGTCACGAGAGCCTGGAGCTCTTGCTGCACCTCGTCCACCCGAGCCTCTTGCTTTTCTCGCTCGGTGCGCTCCTTGGTCGCTTTATCTTCGGCCTTGGTTAGCGCTTGCTTTAGGGTCGCCACCTCGGTCGTGGCCCCTGGCAGATATACGATGATCCTGTCATTTTGCAATCGCGTCTTTTTTATATATATACATATCCATAGACAGGGTATTACTTACCCTTGTTCTCCTCGAGCTGCCTCTTGGCAACGCCGAGCTCTTTCTTGGACCCCTCGAGGTCCTTCTTCAGTACGGCAACCTCCATAGTCAGTGCGGCAAACGCCAATAGCGAGGCCTGCATACGCATATTGACATACTTATATTAGACTCATGCGATATTATTTGATCCTCTGTTCGGCTTTTCTTTGTGAACACCGAACAAAGCATCAGAGGCTACTGTCTATGCAGTAATATTGTTCCTATATTTTAAAACACTTACCTCAAAGCCTGTTAGAAGGCTGGCACAGGCTTCAGTCAATCCTCTCTTAGCGGACTGAACCTTCTGGACCACCGCACTCATAATAGTACGGTGCTCCTCATCGATGGAAGCGCCGCGAAGCGCTTCCAGCAGATTGTACGGTGCCTCTGGATGGACAGAGGTCACTGGCACAGGTGTCTTGCCCCTCTTAGAAGGAGGCCGCCTGCCCGAGCCCGGAACCACTGGAGGTTCCGGCGCGGTGTTCGGCTGAGGGCCGAACTCGGAGCTCTTAGGGGCCTTGTCCCCTCGGCTCCCGGAGTCCGAGAGGCCGCCTTGAGGCGCCTCCGGGACTGTCTCCCCTCGACCCGGTGCCTCGTGAGACAGCACCTCGGCATCGTCCGTGGGATAGGGGGAGGTGGCGGTCGGAACTGGATCGCTATCCATGTTCGATGAGCCCAGGGAGCCATCCGATGATACATTGATACGGCCTCGGGGCGGCCTGCATAATCATATTTCGGCGTTAGGTAAAGTACTGCGGCAAAGGAATACTATGACTTACTCTGGTATCCGAATACTTACGACTTCCCCAGGGGCTTGGCCCTGGGCAGCCACTCGTCTTCGCCGTTAGCGGCGGTGGTAGAGTAGTCCAGAAGGAGAGTTCTCCCCTTCTTGGACCCTTCGCCCCCCCCCCCAGTTGGGGCGGCCTTCCTTTTCTTATCTCCCCAACTGGAGGGGGGGCATCTTCTTCTTCTTCCTCGTCTTCGGGGGAGGAGTGTGCCGCAGAGTCATCGGACGGTGAGTCCGACGATGCATAGCGTCGGGAACTCTTTCGGGTTCCCTTGGCCTTCTTGGTCTTCTCCGGCACCGTATAAGGAGTCGGAGTCAGCATCTTCGCCAGAAGAGCATCTGCTGGGCCTTCGGGCAAAGGAGCTAGACAATCGATCTGTCCGACCATCCCCTACCAGTCCTGTCAAAGGTACGGGAGTTTAGATCCCGCATGGAGTCAATCTATAGAAAATAAGTATCCTGTGAAAGGTAAAGCAGCTTACCGCACTGGCTTGGCGCTTCACGCTGAATCCGCGATCCTCAGTAATGGGAGGGGCGACCTCGGCGCTTTTGAAAAGCACCCTCCAGGCATCTTCGTGAGTTGTGTCGAAGAGCCTGTTCAGAGTACGGTGCTGCGCCGGGTCGAACTCCCACAAGTTGAAGTCCCGTTGTTGGCACGGGAGGATCCGGCGGTGGAGCATGACCTGGACTACGTTGACGAGTTTGAGCTTCTTGTTCACCATGTTTTGAATACATGTTTGGAGTCCGGTCAGCTCTCCCGAACTACCCCAGGACAGGCCCTTCTCTTTCCAGGAGGTGAGCCACGTGGGGATGCCAGATTGGAACTCGGGGGCCGCTGCCCATGCAGGGTCACGCGGCTCGGTGATGTAGAACCACCCCGATTGCCACCCCTTTATGGTTTCCACAAAAGAGCCTCGAGCCATGTAACGTTGGGCATCTTTCCCACCATGGCGCCTCCGCACTCCGCCTGGCGGCAGCCCACAACCTTCGGCTTGACATTGAAGGTCTTCAGCCATAAGACGAAGTGGGGCTTGATGCGGAGGAAGGCCTCGCACATGAAGATAAACTCCGAGATGTTGAGGATGAAGTTCGGGGCCAGATCGTGGAAATCCAGGCCATAGTAGAACATGAGCCCCGGACGAATGGGTGGAGAGGGAATCCTAGTCCGCAGAGGAAATGGGTGAGGAACACTACCCTCTCATGGGGCCTCGGGGTGGGGATGAGCTGCCCCTCATCTAGGAGCTGGTGCGCGATGTCGTCGGGCAGGTACCGGCTCTCCTCAGCTTCTTGATGTCTCCCTCCGTGGCGGAGGAGACCATCCACCTGCCTCCCACTCCGGACATGGTTGGAGAAGGTTGAGGTGGGAAGTGCGGACTTGGGCGCTAGAGCTCGAGTGTGCGAAAACGGATGAGCAAAGGAGGAAGAAGGCATGGATGAAAAGGTGAATCCTTCTCCCTTTATATGGGAGGACGAAAATAAGCGTCCCCACTAGCCTGGTAAAACTCGCTTATCCCCCAAGCACTGTAATTGATGGCGCGGTTTGGTTACCCACGCCTGTATTGATGAGAATCCTGTGATAAGGGGACACGATCTCTGCTTTGCTAAGACGTGTCAAAAAACTGCCTCGCGTTATGTGCGGGGCTAGTTAAAGGAAACGGTTCAAATAATCATCGGGCCATGGCATAATGTCGTGTTGCCAAAACAAGTCAGCAAATTAGATTTGCGGAAATATTATTCTCTCTACGGTGGTGTGTGGAACTTATTTTGCAGGGTCGGACACTATCCTTGTATTCAAATTCTTTCGTGATGTATTCGGAGGAGGAACCCGCCTTGCACTGCTGAAGACAATACTGTGCGCCGGACTCATCGTCATTGAAGCCTGGTTCAGGGGCTACTGAGGGAGTCCTAGATTAGGGGGTCTCCGGACAGCCGGATTATATCCTTTGGCTGGACTGTTGGACTATGAAGATACAAGATTGAAGACTTCGTCTCGTGTCCGGATGGGACTCTACTTGGCGTGGAAGGCAAGCTAGGCAATACGGATATGGATATCTCCTCCTTTGTAACTGACCTTGTGTAACCCTAACCCTCTCCGGTGTCTATATAAACCGGAGGGTTTTAGTCCATAGGACAACAACAACTACAACATACAATCATACCATAGGCTAGCTTCTAGGGTTTAGCCTCTCTGATCTCATGGTAAATCTACTCTTGTACTACCCATATCATCAATATTAATCAAACAGGACGTAGGGTTTTGCCTCCATCAAGAGGGCCCGAACCTGGGTAAAACATTGTGTCCCCTACCTCCTATTACCATCCGCCTTAGACGCACAGTTCGGGACCCCCTACCCGAGATTCGCCGGTTTTGACACCGACACATGGATTCAGAAACCCATGCCTTTTCCTCCCAAACAATTCAAGAAAAAGGATGATGAGGATTTGAGTGCTTTGCTGAAATGATTAGACCTATTGATGACCCATGAGTATAGTGGATATATCATAGTCCTTTTGATAAGTAAGAGTGTCGAATCCAATGAGGAGCAGAAGGAAATGATAAGCGGTTTCCAGCAAGGTATTCTCTGCAAGTACTGAAATTAGTGGTAACAGATAGTTTTGTGATAGGATAATTTGTAATGAGCAACAAGTAACAAAAGTAAATAAGGTGCAGCAAGGTGGCCCAATCCTTTTTGTAGCAAAGGACAAGCCTGGACAAACTCTTATATAGAGAAAAGCGCTCCTGAGGACACATGGGAATATCATCAAGCTAGTTTTCATCACGCTCATATGATTCGCGTTCGGTACTTTGATAATTTGGTATGTGGGTGGACCGGTGCTTGGGTACTGTCCTTACTTGGACAAGCATCCCACTTATGAGTAACCTCTATTGCAAGCATCCGCAACTACATAAACTAGGGTTTAAGCTTCTGTCACTCTAGCAACCCATCATCTACTTATTACTTCCCAATGCCTTCCTCTAGGCCCAAATAATGGTGATGTGTCATGTAGTCGATGTTCACATAACACCACTAGAGGAGAGATAACATACATCTCATCAAAATATTGAACGAATACCAAATTCACATGACTCCTAATAGCAAGACTTCTCCCATGTCCTCAGGAACAAACGTAACTACTCACAAAGCATAAACATGTTCATAATCAGAGGGGTATTAATATGCACATAGGATCTGAACATATGATCTTCCACCAAATAAACCAACTAGCATCAACTACAAGGAGTAATTAACACTACTAGCAACCTACTAGTACCTATCCCGGACTTGGAGACAAGAATTAGATACAAGAGATGAACTAGGGTTTTGAGAGGAGATGGTGCTGATGAAGATGTTGATGGAGATTGCCCTATCCCGATGAGTGGAGCGTTGGTTATGATGATGGCGATGATTTCCCCCTCCGGGAGGGAAGTTTCCCCGGTAGAACAGCTCTGCCGGAGCCCTAGATTGGTTCCGCCAAGGTTCCGTCTCGTGGTGGCGGAGTTTCGTCCGAGAAGATGGCTTCTTATTTTTTTCCATCGAAAGACTTCATATAGCAGAAGATTGCCACCGGAGGGCCACCAGGGGGCCCATAATATAGGGGGGGCAGGGGGTAGGGCGCGCCCCCACCCTCGTGGGCTGGGTGTGGCCCCTGGTGAATTTCTTCCGCTGAGTATTTTTTATATATTCTGAAAACGTCTTCCGTGAAGTTTCAGGACTTTTGGAGCTGTGCAGAATAGGTCTTTAATATTTGCTCCTTTTCCAGCCCAGAATCCCAGCTGTCGGCATTCTCCCTCTTTATGTAAACATTGTAAAATAAGAGAGAATAGGCATAAGTATTGTGACATAATGTGTAATAACATCCCATAATGCAATAAATATCGATATAAAAGCATGATGCAAAATGGACGTATCACCTATCTTTTTGCGTATGTGATTAACTGATATGCTTAAAATGAATCCTTATGCCAAGTACATGAAAGATATTGTTACAAATAAGAGAAAGATACCGTAAGCTGAAATTTCCACCATGCTTGCTAATTATACTTTTAAGGGTGGAATACCAAAGAAACTTGGAGATCCCGGTGTACCAACTATACCATGCTCCATTAAAAGAAACTATGTTAAAACTGATTTATGTGACCTTGGAGCCGGTGTTAGTGCTATGCCTCTCTCTTTATATCGTAGACTTCATTTGAATAAGTTGACACCTACTGAAATATCTTTGCAAATGGCTGATAAATCAACTATTATACCTGTCGGTATTTGTGAGGATGTGCCTGTTGTAGTTGCAAACGTTACTATTTTAACGGACTTTGTTATTCTTGATATTCCCGAGGACGATAGTATGTCTATTATTCCTGGAAGACCCTTCTTGAATACTGCAGGGGCTGTTATTGATTGCACTAAAGGCAATGTCACTTTTCATGTTAATGGTAATGAGCATACGGTACACTTTCCGAGGAAACAACCTCAAGTTCATAGTATCAACTCTATTGGAAAAATTCCATCAATTATATTTGGAGGTTTTGAATTTCCTCTTCCTACTGTCAAGAAATATGATATTCTTATTATTGGGGATGTGCATATCCCTCTTGAGGTAACATAGTGTTATTCGAAATTTCTCCGGTTCCATGTTATTCGGAATGAGTTTGTTAACAAGACCTGATCAACCTTGTTAGTGGATTCCTTTTGATGATCACGAGATGGATGAAACTAGAAGGCACAACCTTCTGTACCCTCCTTTTACTTTCTATTATTTATATTAAATAAATAAAAATAGTATTTTTCTGTCTGTTATATGATTATCCGTGCAATATAAAAATACCCCGAAAATAAAAGTTCTCCAAATGCCCTAAAATTTAAATATGATTTTTTCTGGAATATTTGAGAATATTTGGCACTGAGAACACAGCAGGGGGGTCATCCACCTGGCCACAAGGGTGGAGGGCGCGCCCTACCCCCCTGGGCGCACCCCCTGCCTCATGGGCCCACGGTGGCCCTCCTCCACTTATTCCTACACCCACACACTTCTTCTTCCTCCCACAAACACGAATATCCAGCTCAAGCACGAGTTCTAGCTCATCTTGCTGCCATTTTCGATCTCCTTGCTCAAAGCACCCCTCACAAAACTACTTGGGGAGATTGTTCCTTGGTATGTGACTCCTCCATTGGTCCAATTAGTTTTTGTTCTAGTGCTTTATTCATTACAATTTTTTGCTGCTTAGGTGACCCTATTCTTGAGCTTGCCTGTCAAATTTATATGGTCAAAAGTAGTTTTGATGCATGATATAGGCCCTAGGCACTTGTAGGAGTAGTTGCTATCAATATTATTGAGTTTGGTTTACTTTTATTTTGATGTTACTAAAAATTTCAGAATTTTTCAGAAAATAATGAAGAGACTTTTGAGGGGCTCATCGAGCCGAAGCTCGAAGGAAAAGGCACAGAAGCCCAAGTATAATCTGCCTCGCACCGCGGAGGTTCGGTCGTGTGAATGGCCTTCCGATGATTTCTTGAGAGCAGCCGGGATTTATGAATATTTTTATGAATTGGCTAAGAATGCAGGCCTCACCGCTTTCCTCCACGACCAACGCAATCAGTATCTCCTACTCACAAATATCTCTGTGCAAAACTTTCATTTCCATTCTAGGAGCTCACCACCTACGGTGGAGTTTTATTTATATGATGAGCATAAGGAAATGTCACTTTATGATTTTTGTCGGGTTTGCTTGGTCCCTTTCGAGGGCATGATAGAGGAACCACATCGCAGCGATGTGGATGGGTTTATTGATATCATCACTATAGGGGAAACGAGGAAGGTTTTCGATGCACGAATCACTAGCATACATTTTCCTGTTTTACACTATTTTGCAATATTTGCTAGTCGTTGCTTAATTGGTCATGGAAACTGTGGAAACCTTAGTGTTCCTGATATTATTATTTTGCTCCGCGGTTTATTCAGTGATAACTCTGTTAGTATGGGCGGCATTATTGCTAAACGGTTAAGTCTGAACCGTACAAAGGGCCCCATATTTGGAGGCATCTATGCTTCACGCCTAGCTGCGCATTTTAACATACCTATTAGGCATTATGAGAAGGAAGAAAAAGTGCTGCCTCATGTTTATTTAGATTATAAGAGTATGGTGGCACATGATTTTATTGTTAAGAATAGGGAAGGAGAGCTTAAATACAAATTGTTCTTTGATAAACATCATCCTGAGACTATTACCCTGCCTTCTCCTTCCTTGTTTGATTTATCTGCAGGCCAGTACCTTGTTCTGTTAGAGGCTATTCACGCCTATCGAAACCCTACATTAGCCGCAGAGCCAGAGCCGGAACCACAAGTTGATCCTCCACGACAGTCTAATTACCAGTGGGATCCGGCAATGATTGCCAACCAGTGTCAATCGGAGTCTTCTTCATCGCAGTACGACCCCAACTACTATTATGGATACCCGCGAGGCCAGCCGTGGCCATAGACCAACTTAGGCAAAAAGCCTAAGCTTGGGGGAGAATGTATTTCTCACCGACATTACATTTATGTTCACACACTCATTGCTAGATGTCGGTGCTCATACTTTTTCATTGTATCATCCATGCTAGTTTATTTTCCTTTTTATGCTTTCTTCTTGTGTGTTTGATAAACCTTAAGAAAAACCAAAAAATTAGTTGTAGCTTTTAATTAGTTTACTTTCCATGCTTGTAGTAGTAATTAAAAAGAAAACCCAAAAAGATTTCCTGTTCTTCTTTTACTTGTTGGGAGCTTTCCCATGTAAATAGTTTTATTTCTTTTCTTTGGGGGTCGATAGGAGAAGACCATAATTAAATTGTTGAAGTGGCTCTTATATGCATTATTGTTGATCTCACAAAAGAGCCCATATTGCCTTGTCTTCTCCTGTTTATTGAATGCTTGCAGATTCCAGCTTAGTCCAATGCACGTGCACTATTATTATTATCCACATCATTCGGTCGTGCAAGTGAACGGCAATAATGATGATTATATGATGAACTTATTGAGATGAGAAAAGCTGGTATGAACTTGACCTCTCTTGTTTTTGTAAATATGATTAGTTCATCATTCCTGATTCAGCCTATTATGAATAAACATGTTTGCAATGACAACTAGAGATCATAGTTCTTGTGCCATGCTTGATTAGCTAGGAGCTTATAATGGTTTACCTTGTGTGCCAACATGCTACTAAAATGGTTGTGATGTGGTATGATAGGGTGGTATCCTCCTCTGAATGATTTAAGTGACTTGACTTGGCGCATGTTCACGCATGTAGTTGAAACAAAATAAACATAGCCTTCACGATATTTATGTTCATGGTGGATTATATCCTACTCATGCTTGCATTCGGTGTTGATTAATTTTAATGCATGTTCATGACTGTTGTCGCTCTCTCGCTTGTAGCTTCCCAGTCTTTTGCTAGCCTTCACCTATACTAAGCGGGAATACTGCTTGTGCATCCAACTCCATAAACCCCAAAGTTATTCCATATGAGTCCACCATACCTACCTATATATGGTATCTACCTGCTGTTCCAAGTAAATTTGTATGTGCCAAACTCTAAACCTTCAAATAAATATCTTGTTTTGTATGCTCGAATAGCTCATGTATCAACTAGGGTTGTCCGTATCTTCCATGTTAGGCGGGTTATTCTCAAGAGGAGTGGAGTCCGCTCCTCACTCACGAGAAAAATGGCTAGTCACCGGGATGCCCAGTCCCTTGCTTTATGCAAATCAAATCAAAATAATTGCAAACAAAACTCCCCCTGGGACTTTTGTTAGTTGGAGGCACTCGTTGTTTCGAGCAAGCCATGTATTGATGCTTGTTGGTGGAAGGGGGAGTGTAAACTTTACCATTCTATTTGGGAACCGCCTATAATGTGTGTAGCATGGAAGATATCGCCATCTCTTGGATGTTATGTTGACAATGAAAGTATACCGCTCAAAATATTATTCACCTCTATTTCAAAACCGAGCTCCGGCACCTCTAGAAATCCCTGCTTCCCTCTGTGAAGGGCCTATCTATTTACTTTTATGCTGAGTCATCATCCTCTTATTAAAAAGCACCAATTGGAGAGCACCGCTATCATTTGCATTCATTGTTGTTAGTTTACATTGAGTATGACTTGACTGGATCTCTTTTACCATGAATTACAATGTCTAGTCAGTCCTTGATCTTTAAAGGTGCTCTGCATTTATGTTTTGCGGTCTCAGAAAGGGCTAGCGAGATACCATCTTGTTATATCATATTATGATAGTTCTGAGAAAGTGTTGTCATCCGAGATTTATTATTATTGCTCGCTAGTTGATTATGCCATTGACATGAGTAAACTTGAGACCTAAGCGTTATTGTGAATGTGGTTAGTTATAATCTTTGCTGAAAAATTGAATGCTGACTTTACATATTTAGAACAATAAGAGCAAACAGAGTTTGTAAAAGTTTTTCTTTATCACTTTCAGTTTATCAACTGAATTGCTTGAGGACAAGCAAGGGTTTAATCTTGGGGGAGTTGATACGTCTCCGTCGTATTACTTTTCCAAACACTTTTGCCCTTGTTTGGGACTCTAACTTGCATGATTTGAATGGAACTAACCCGGACTGACGCTCTTTTCAGCAGAATTACCATGGTGTTATTTATGTGCAGAAACAAAAGTTCTCGGAATGACCTGAAACTTCACGAAACAACTTTTCGGAAATAATAAAAAATCCTTGCAAAAGATGAAGGGCAGGGGGCCCACCACCTGTCCACGAGGGTGGGGGCGCGCCCCCCTACCTCGTGGGCCCCCTGGAGCTCCTCCGACCTCAACTCCAACTCTATATATTTGGTCTTGGGGAGAAAAAAAATCAGAGAGAAGAATTCATTGTGTTTTACGATACGGAGCCGCCGCCAAGCCCTAAAATCTCTCGGGGGGCTGATCTGGAGTCCGTCCGGGGCTCCGAAGAGGGGAATCCGTCGCCATCATCATCATCAACCATCCTCCATCACCAATTTCATGATGCTCACCACCGTGCGTGAGTAATTCCATCGTAGGCTTGCTGGACGGTGATGGGTTGGATGAGATCTATCATGTAATCGAGTTAGTTTTGTTAGGGTTTGATCCCTAGTATCCACTATGTTCTGAGATTGATGTTGCTATGACTTTGCTATGCTTAATGCTTGTCACTAGGGCCCGAGTGCCATGATTTCAGATCTGAACCTATTATGTTTTCATCAATAGATGAGAGTTCCTGATCCTATCTTGCAAGTCTATAGTCACCTATTATGTGTTATGATCCGTTAACCCCGAAGTGACAATAATCGGGATACTTACCGGTGATGACCATAGTTTGAGGAGTTCATGTATTCACTATGTGCTAATGCTTTGTTCTGGTACTCTATTAAAAGGAAGCCTTAATATCCCTTAGTTTCCATTAGGACCCCGCTGCCACGGGAGGGTAGGACAAAAGATGTCATGCAAGTTCTTTTCCATAAGCACGTATGACTATATTCGGAATACATGCCTACATTACATTGATGAACTGGAGCTAGTTCTGTGTCACCCTAGGTTATGATTGTTACATGATGAACCGCATCCGGCATAATTCTCCATCACCGATCCATTTCCTACGAGCTTTCCATATATTGTTCTTTGCTTATTTACTTTTTCATTGCTATTGCTATCATCACTACAAAATATCAAAAACATTACTTTTGCTACCGTTACCTTTTGCTACCGTTACCACTACTATCATATTACTTTGCTACTAAATACTTTGTTGCGGATATTAAGTTTCCAGATGTGGTTGAATTGACAACTCAGTTGCTAATACTTGAGAATATTCTTTGGCTCCCCTTGTGTCGAATCAATAAATTTGGGTTGAATACTCTACCCTCGAAAACTATTTCGATCCCCTATACTTGTGGGTAATCAGGGCCCTAGTGACAAGCATTAAGCATAGCAAAGTCATAGCAACATCAATCTCATAACATAGTGGATACTAGGGATCAAACCCTAACAAAACAAACTCGATTACATGATAAATCTCATCCAACCCATCACCGTCCAGCAAGCCTACGATGGAATTACTCACGCACGGCGGTGAGCATCATGAAATTGGTGATGGAGGATGGTTGATGATGATGACGGCGATGGATTCCACTCTCCGGAGCCCCGAACGGACTCCAGATCAGCCCTCCCGAGAGAGTTTAGGGCTTGGCGGCGGCTCCGTATCGTAAAACGCGATGAATCTTTCTCCATGTTTTTTTCTCCCCGAACACGAATATATGGAGTTGGAGTTGAGGTCGGTGGAGCTCCAGGGGGCGCGCCCAAGGGGGCAGGTGCGCCCCCACCCTCGTGGCTAGGGTGTGGTCCCCCTGACCTTGATTCTTTGTCAGTATTTTTTATTATTTCCAAAAATAATCTCCGTGGAGTTTCAGGTCATTCTGAGAACATTTGTTTCTGCACATAAATAACACCATGGCAATTCTGGTGAAAACAGCATCAGTCCGGGTTAGTTCCATTCAAATCATGCAAGTTAGAGTCCAAAACAAGGGCAAAATCGTTTTGAAAAGTAGATACGATGGATACGTATCAACTCCCCCAAGCTTAAACCTTTGCTTGTCCTCAAGCAATTCAGTTGACAAACTGAAAGTGATAAAGAAAAACTTCTACAAACTCTGTTTGCTCTTGTTGTTGTAAATATGTAAAGCTAGCATTCAAGTTTTCAGCAAAGATTATGAACTAACCATATTCACAATAACTCTTAGGTCTCATGTTTACTCATATCAATGGCATAATCAATTAGTGAGCAATAATAATAAATCTCGGATGACAACACTTTCTCAAAACAATCATAATATGATATAATAGGATGGTATCTCGCTAGCCCTTTCTAAGACCGCAAAACATAAATGCAAAGCACCTTTAAAGATCAAGGACTGACTAGACATTGTAATTCATGGTAAAAGAGATCCAGTCAAGTCATACTCAATGTAAACTAACAGTAATGAATGCAAATGACAGTGGTGCTCTCCAACTGGTGCTTTTTAATAAGAGGGTGATGACTCAACATAAAAGTAAATAGATAGGCCCATCATAGAGGGAAGCAGGGATTTGTAGAGGTGCCAGAGCTCGGTTTTGAAATAGATATGAATAATATTTTGAGCAGTATACTTTCATTGTCAACATAACAACTGAGAGATGGCGATATCTTCCATGCTACACACATTATAGGCGGTTCCCAAACAGAATGGTAAAGTTTATACTCCCCCTCCACCAACAAGCATCAATCCATGGCTTGCTCGAAACAACGAGTGCCTCCAACTAATAACAGTCCCGGGGGAGTTTTGTTTGCAATTATTTTGATTTGATTTGCATAAAGCATGGGACTGGGCATCCTAGTGGCCAGCCATTTTCTCATGAGTGAGGAGCGGAGTCCACTCCTCTTGAGAATAACCCGCCTAACATGGAAGATACGGACAGCCCTAGTTGATACATGATCTATTCGAGCATACAAAACAGAATGTTTATTTGAAGGTTTAGAGTTTGGCACATACAAATTTACTTGGAACGGTAGGTAGATATTGTATATAGGTAGGTATGGTGGACTCATATGGAATAACTTTGGGGTTTATGGAATTGGATGCACAAGCAGTATTCCCGCTTAGTACAGGCGAAGGCTAGAAAAAGACTAGGAAGCGATCAGCTAGAGAGCGACAATAGTCATGAACATGCATTAAAATTAATCAACATCGAATCCAAGCATGAGTAGGATATAATGCACCATGAACATAAATATCGTAGAGGCTATGTTGATTTTGTTTCAACTACATGCGTGAACATGTGCCAAGTCAAGCCACTCGAATCGTTCAAAAGAGGATATCACCCTATCATACCACATCACAACCTTTTTAATTGCATGTTGGCACACAAGGTAAACCATTATAAGCTCCTAGCTAATTAAGCATGGCATAAGCAACTCTAATTGTCATTGCAAACATGTTTATTCATAATAGGTTGAATCAGGAACGATGAACTAATCATATTTACAAAAACAAGAGAGGTCGAGTTCATACCAGCTTCTCCCATCTCAATCATTCCATCATATATCGTCATAATTGCCTTTCACTTGCACGACCGAATGATGTGAATAATAATAACAGTGCATGTGCATTGGACTAAGCTAGAATCTGCAAGCATTCAATAAATAGGGGAAGACAAGGCAATATGGACTCTTGGTTAAATCAACAATAATGCATATAGGTGTCACTTCAACAATTAAATCATGGTCTTCTCCTATCAACCCCCAAAGAAAAGAAAAGAAATAAAACTATTTACACGGGAAAGCTCCCAACAAGCAAAAGAAGAACAGGAAATCTTTTTGGGTTTTCTTTTTAATTACTACTACAAGCATGGAAATTAAAACTAGCTAAAAGCTACAACTAATTTTTTTGGTTTTTCTTAAGGTTTGTCAAACACACAAGAAGAAAGCATAAAAAAGAAATAAACTAGCATGGATATTACAATGAAAAAGTATGAGCGCTGACAACTAGCAATGAGTGTGTGAACATGAACATAATGTCGGTGGGAAATACGTACTCCCCCAAGCTTAGGCTTTTGGCCTAAGTGGGTTTATTGCCACGGATGGCCTGGCGGATATCCAAAGTTGTAGTTGGGGTCGTACTGAGATGCAGCAGTCATTGCATCGTGGGCTGCAGCTTGGAGGCGAGCTATCTCAGCCCTCCTCTTATACTCTTCCGCCTCCTCTCTGGTTATAAAATATCTCCCTTTTGCCTGAAAGTCAAAGAAAGTAGAAGTAGGGAGAGCGACGTGATAGGTGCGTCGTCTGTCAAAGATTAGTCGGTACTGGAGGAACTGATCATTCCTCTCAACAAAATGATGATGAACCATAGCCTCATAATCCAAATAAGCAGGAGGCAACTCAATATCATCCTCGCGCATGGTTATACCAAGAAAATTAGCTATATGGGTTGCATAAATTCCACCAAAGAAATCTCCATTAAATCTATTATGATGCAACCTACGTGCAACAATGGCTCCCAAATTATAATGTTTATCTCCTAACACAGCACTCCTAAGAATACTGAGGTCAGGGACACACATATGACATGCTTCATCTTTACCATTTATGCACGTACCTATGAAAAGAGCAAAATAATGTATAGAATGAAAATGAATGCTCCCTATGGTAGCTTGTGATATATCTCTAGATTCACCCACAGTTATACTAGCAAGAAACTCTAAACTCAGATTTGCGAGGTTCACTAGTACTACCCCATTGTGGAAGTTTGCAAGCAGTGGTAAAGTCCTCTAAGTCCATAGTATAAGAATTTTCATAGAGATCAAACAGGGTAGTTTGAGAATTGCGTGAAGATGAAAATTCAAACCTCCTCACAAAGGAACTAGTGAGATAGTGGTACTGACGGCACTTTTCTGCCTCGAAGCTCACAAGATCAGCGTTACGCAAATAGGCGTTAAATTCTTCCTTAATTCCTGCTCGATCCATGAAGTCCTCTGAAGGCCATTCACAAGGCCGCACTGGGGCGTCCCTTGGTGGTTCATCATCAGCATCACGCATTGCAAGCCTGGGTCCTTGCTTCCTTGAAGGACCACCTTGGTACATTTTCCTAAACATATTTTTTCTTCTGAAAAATTTCTAAAATTTTTAGTAACTTCAAATAAAAGTAAACCAAACTCAAGAAAATTGATAGCAACTACTCCTACAAGTGCCTAGAACCTATATCATGCATTAGAACTACTTGGAACCATATAAATTTGACATGCAAGCTCAAGAACATGGTCACCTAGGCAGCACAAATTTGCAATGAATAAAGTACTAGAACAAAAACTAATTGGACCAATGGAGGAGTCACATACCAAGGAACAATCCCCCAAAGTAGTTTTGTGAGAGGTGCTTTGAGCAAGGAGATCGAAAATCGCAGCAAAATGAGCTAGAACCCGTGCTTGAGCTGGATGGTGATTTTTTTGGCAGGAAGAAGAAGTGTGTGGGTGCAGGAATAAGTGGAGGGGGGCCACCATGGGCCCACGAGGCAGGGGGCGCGTCCAGGGGGTGGGCGCGCCCTGGACCCTCGTGGCCAGGTGCTTGCTCCCCCTGTTGTGTTCTCAGTGCCAGATATTCTCAAATATTCCAGAAAAAATCATATTAAATTGGCAGGGCATTTGGAGAACTTTTATTTTCGGGGTATTTTTATAATGCATGGATAATTCAGAAAACTGACAGAAAATACTATTTTTACTTTATTTCAACTAAATAACAGAAAGTAAAAGGAGGGTACAGAAGGTTGTGCTTTCTAACTTCATCCATCTCATGCTCATCAAAAGGAATCCACTAACAAGGTTGATCAAGTCTTGTTAACAAACTCATTTCGAGTAACATGAAACCGAAGAAATTTTGAATGACACTATGATACCTCAATGGGGATATGCACATCCCCAACAATAAGAATATCATATTTATTCTTGACAATAGGAAGAGGAAATTCAAAACCTCCAAAAATAATCAATGGAATTTTTCCAATAGAATTGATACTGTGGACTTGAGGTTGTTTCCTCGGAAAGTGTACCGTATGCCCATTACCATTAACATGAAAAGTGACATTGCATTTGTTGCAATCAATAACAGCCCCTGCAGTATTCAAAAAAGGTCTTCCAAGAATAATAGACATACTATCGTCCTCTGGAATATCAAGAATAACAAAGTCCGTTAAAATAGTAACGTTTGCAACTACAGCAGGCACATCCTCACAAATACCGACAGGTATAGCAGTTGATTTATCAGCCATTTGCAAAGATATTTCAGTAGGTGTCAACTTATTCAAATCAAGTCTACGATATAAAGAGAGAGGCATAACACTAACACCGGCTCCAAGATCACATAAAGCAGTTCTAACATAGTTTCTTTTAATGGAGCATGGTATAGTTGGTACTCCTGGATCTCCTAGTTTCTTAGGTATTCCACCCTTAAAAGTATAATTAGCAAGCATGGTGGAAATTTCAGCTTCCGGTATCTTTCTTTTATTAGTAACAATATATTTCATGTACTTAGCATAAGGATTCATTTTAAGCATATCAGTCAAACGCATACGCAAAAAGATAGGTCTAATCATTTCAGCAAAGCGCTCAAAATCCTCATCATCCTTTTTCTTGGATGTCTTAGGAGGAAAAGGCATGGGTTTCTGAACCCAAGGCTCTCTTTCCTTACCGTGTTTCCTAGCAACAAAGTCTCTTTTATCATAACGTTGATTCTTTGATTGTGGGTTATCAAGATCAACAGCAGGTTCAGCTTCTACATCATTATCATTGCTAGGTTGAGCATCAACATGAACATTATCATTAACATTATCACTAGTTTCATGTTCATTACCAGATTGTGTTTCAGCATCAGAAATAGAGATATCATTGGGATTCTCAGGTGTGTCAATAACAGGTTCACTAGAAGCATGCAAATTCCTATCATTTTTCTTTTTCTTCCTCTTAGAAGGACTAGGTGCATGAATATCATTTCTCTGAGAATCTTGCTCAATTCTCTTAGGATGGCCCTTAGGATACAAAGGTTCCTGGGTCATTTTACCACCTCTAGTCATAAATCTAACAACATTATCATTTTTCTTACCATTTAATTCATTGAGCAAATCAATCTGTGCTTTAAGTACTTGTTCTACTTGAGTGGTAACCATAGAAGCATGTTCACTAATGAGTTTAAGTTCACCTTTAACTCTTGACATATAATCACCCAAGTGTTCAATCATATAAGCATTTTGTTCCAATTGTCTACCAAAATAAGCATTGAAGTCTTCTTGCTTAACCATAAAGTTATCAAACTCATCCAAACATTGGCTAGCAAACTTAGTAGGAGGGATTTCAGCTTTATCATATCTATAGAGAGAATTTACCTTTACTACCTATGTCGGGTTATCAAGACCATGTGTTTCTTCAATAGGTTATGGATTAAAACCATATATTTCTTCAACAGGCGATAAATTAAGACCATGTATTTCTACAATAGGAGGTAAATTCTTAACATCTTCATCTTTAATGCCCTTTTCTTTCATGGATTTCTTTGCCTCTTGCATATCTTCAGGACTCAGAAATAGAACACCCCTTTTCTTCGGAGTTGGTTTAGGAATAGGCTCATGAGTTGGCTCAGGAGCTGGCTCAGGAAGTGTCCAATTATTTTCATTTGTCAACATATTATTCAATAGAATTTCAGCTTCATCCGGTGTTCTTTCCCTGAAAACAGAACCAACACAACTATGCAGGTGGTCTCTGGAAGCATCGGTTAGTCCATTATAAAAGATATCAAGTATTTCATTTTTCTTAAGAGGATGATCAGGCAAAGCATTTAGTAATTAGAGAAGCATCCCCCAAGCTTGTGGGAGACTCTTCTTAAATTTGCACAAAATTATATATATCCCTTAAGGCAGCTTGTTCCTTATGAGCAGGGAAATATTTAGCAGAGAAGTAATAAATCATATCCTGGGGACTACGCACACAACCAGGATCAAGAGAATTAAACCATATCTTAGCATCACCCTTTAATGAGAACGAAAATATTTTAAGGATATAAAAGTAGCGAGTTCTCTCATCATTAGTGAACAGGGTGGCTATATCATTTAATTTAGTAAGGTGTGCCACAACAGTTTCAGATTCATAGCCACAAAAAGGATCAAATTCAACCAAAGTAATTATATCAGGATCAATAGAGAATTCACAATCCTTATCGGTAACAAAGATAGGTGAAGTAGCATAAGCATGATCATATTTCATTCTAGCATTCAGAGTTTTTTGTTTAAGCTTAGCTAATAATTTCTTAAGATCACTTCTATCATTGCATGCAAGAAAGTATCTTTTAGTTTCTTCGTCCATAACATAGCCCTCAGGCACAACAGGCAATTCATATTTATTAGGAGTGCCTTCATCATCACTTTCATAAATATTATCAGTTTCAATAATTTCATTCTCTCTAGCCCTAGCAAGGTGTTCATCAAGAAATTCACCAAGTGGCACAGTAGTATCAAGCATAGAAGTAGTTTCATCATAAGTATCATGCATAGTAGAAGTGGCATCATCAATAATATGCGACATATCAGAATTAATAGCAGAATTAGGTTTAGGTGTCGCAAGCTTACTCAAAACATAAGGTGAATCAAGTGCAGAGCTAGAAGGCAGTTCCTTACCTCCCCTCGTAGTTGAGGGATAAATTTTTGTTTTCGCGTATTTCAAGTTCTTCATAGTGACTAGCAGATATAAATCCCAAGTGACTCAAAGAATAGAGTTATGCTCCCTGGCAACGGCGCCAGAAAATAGTCTTGATAACCCACAAGTATAGGGGATCCCAACAGTTTTTGAGGGTAGAGTATTCAATCCAAATTTATTGATTCGACACAAGGGGAGCCAAAGAATATTCTCAAGTATTAGCAGCTGAGTTGTCAATTCAACCACACCTGGAAACACACCTGGAAACTCAATTCAACCACACCTGGATTCATCATGTAACAGTTATAACATAGGGTGACACAGAACTAGCTCCATTTCATCAATGTAATGTAGGCATGTATTCCGAATATAGCCATACATGTTTATGGAAAAGAACTTGCATGACATCTTTTGTCCTACCCTCCCGTGGCAGCAGGGTCCTAGCGGAAACTAAGGGATATTAAGGCCTCCTTTTAATAGAGTACCAGACCAAAGCATTAACACATAGTGAATACATGAACTCCTCAAACTACAGTCATCACCAGGAGTGGTCCTAACTATTGTCACTTCGGGGTTACCGGATCATAACATATAGTAGGTGACTATAGACTTGCAAGATAGGATCAAGAACTCTCATCTATTGATGAAAACATAATAGGTTCAGATCTGAAATCATGGCACTCGGGCCCTAGTGACAAGCATTAAGCATAGCAAAGTCATAGCAACATCAATCTCAGAACATAGTGGATACTAGGGATCAAACCCTAACAAAACTAACTCAATTACATGATAAATCTCATCCAACCCATCACCGCCCAGCAAGCCTACGATGGAATTACCCACGCATGGCAGTGAGCATCATGAAATCGGTGATGGAGGATGGTTGATGATGACGACGGCGACGGATTCCCCTCTCCGGAGCCCCAAATGGACTTCAAATCAGCCCTCCCGAGAGAGTTTAGGGCTTGGCGGCGGCTCCGTATCGTAAAACGCGATGAATCTTTCTCCCTGATTTTTTCTCCCCGAACACGAATATATGGAGTTGGAGTTGAGGTCGGTGGAGCTCCAGGGGGCCCATCAGGCAGGGGGAGCTCCCCCCACTGAGGGAGTCCTGGATTAGGGGGTCTCTGGACAGCCGGACTATATCCTTTGGGTGGACTGTTGGACTATGAAGATACAAGATTGAAGACTTCGTCTCGTGTCCGGATGGGACTCTACTTCGCGTGGAAGGCAAGCTAGGCAATACGGATATGTATATCTCCTCCTTTGTAACCGACCTTGTGTAACCCTAGCCCCCTCTGGTGTCTATATAAACCGGAGGGTTTTAACCCGTAGGACAACATACAATCATACCATAGGCTAGCTTCTAGGGTTTAGCCTCTCCGATCCCGTGGTAGATCAACTCTTGTAATACTCATATCATCAAGAATAAATAAAGCAGGACGTAGGGTTTTACCTCCATCAAGAGGGCTCGAACCTGGGTAAAACATCGTGTCCCCTGCCTCCTGTTAGCATCTGCCTTAGACGCACAGTTCGGGACCCCCTACCCGAGATCCGCCGGTTTGGACACCGACATTGGTGCTTTCATTGAGAGTTCCTCTGTGTCATCGCCGTTAGGCTTGATGGCTCCTACTATCATCAATAGAGATGCAGTCCAGGCTGAGACTTTTCTCCCCGGACAGATCTTTGTGTTCGGCGGCTTCGCACTGCGGGCCAACTCGCTTGGCCATCTGGAGCAGATCGAAAGTTACGCCCCTGGCCATCAGGTCAGGTTTGGAAGCTTAAACTACATGTCCGATATCCGCGGAGACTTGATCTTCGACGGATTCGAGCCCTTGCCTTGTGCGCCACGCGGTCACGATGGGTACAATTTAGCTCTACCGTTGGACAGTGTTCAGGAGATCGCACCGGCAGCCGCTCCGACCCTCAATTCGGAGCCAGTTGTGCCATTCATGAATGGGTGGATAGACCCCGCCACGGAGGCCGTATCCTCTGCGGCGATCGAGCCGAATATCGACCATACCCTTCATGAGAGCCGTGTTGCTAAACTGTCGGATCCTTCTCCGGCCATGGACTCTGAACCGCCTGCACCCGTTCCTATCGAATCCGATTGGGCGCCGATCATGGAGTTTACCTCCACGGATATTTTTTAGCACTCGCCCTCTGGCAACATACTGAACTCATTAAGGTCTCTCTCCTTGTCAGGAGAGTCCTGGCCGAACTACGTCCGGCTGGATTGGGATGCGGATGACGAAGAAATTCGCCGCCCACCCACCACCCACTTAGTAGCCACTGTCGATGACTTACCCGACATGCTCGACTTCAACTCCGAAGACATCGACGGTATGGACGAAGATGCGGGAGTCGAAGAGGAACCACTGCCCACAGGGCACTGGATAGCCACCTCATCATACGATATATACATGGTGGACACACCCAAAGAAGGCAATGGCGATGAGACAACAGAGGATGACCCCTCCAAGAAGCAACCCAAGCGCCTGCGTCAGCGGCGCCGCTCTAAGCCCTGCCAAGGCAAAAGTGGTGATACCGGCACCGGAGATAATAGCACTCCGGACAGTGCCGAAGACAACAACAATCCCCTCCAGTAAGATTTAGAGCAGGAGGATGGAGGAGCCAGCCCTCCTGAGAGAGCGGCAGATGGAGAGGCGAAGGATGATAATTACATGCCTCCCTCCGAAGACGATGCAAGCCTCGGTGATGACGAATTCGTCGTCCCAGAGGATCACGTCGAACAAGAGCGCTTCAAGTGCCGGCTTATAGCCACGGCAAATAGCCTTAAGAAAAAGCAGCAGCAGCTTCAAGCTGATCAAGATTTGCTAGCTAACAGATGAGCTGAAGTCCTAGCGGCCGAGGAATATAAACTCGAACTCCCCTCCAAGAGTTACCCAAAGTGCAGGTTGCTACCTCGACTGGAGGAGGAAGCACCGAAACCTACATTCCCGATGTATGACGCGGCTGATCAGCCACCTCGTCGCCGTGAAAGAGAGACATTCCAGCCAAAAGCTCAGCCCGCACCCCGACGTCATTCAAATAAAAAGGCATGGGGAAATATGCCAGACCGGCGAGACGTACTGGAGGACAAAGAAAAACATGCAAGATCGATCTACGGATCACGAGGGCGCGCCACTATGCGAGACAATAATCGTCACGCCGGATACAGCAAAAGCAAGTCCGGCCGGGCCAAACACAGCGGGCAAGACTCATTCGAGCTGCGTCGCGACATAGCCCAGTACAGAGGCGCCGCACACCCCCTATGCTTCACAGACGAAGTAATGGATCATCAAATCCTAGAGGGTTTCAAACCCGTATTGAATCATACGACGGCACAACAGATCCCGCGGCATGGATCGAGGATTTCCTCCTGCGCATCCACATGGCCCGCAGTGATGTCCTACATGCCATCAAATACCTCCCACTAAAACTCAAAGGACTAGCTTGGCATTGGCTCAACATCTTGCCAGCAGAGTCCATCGACTATTGGGAAGATCTGGAAGCCGCATTCCTCGACAACTTTCAGGGCACTTATGTGCGACCACCAGATGCTGATGACTTGAGACACATAATTCAGCAGCCAGAGGAATCGGCCAGGCAATTCTGGACACGGTTCCTAACAAAGAAAAATCAAATCGTCGACTGTCCGGATGCAGAGGCCCTAGCAGCTTTTAAGCACAACATCCGCGACGAGTGGCTAGCCCGGCACCTTGGTCAGGAAAAGCCAAAATCTATGGCAGCCCTCACGACACTCATGACCCGCTTTTGTGCGGGAGAAGACAGCTGGCTGGCTCGCAGTAATAACATATCAAAGAACCATGGTACTTCGGATACCAAGGACGACAATGGCAGGTCACGTCGCAACAAACATAAGCACCGCATTAACAGCAACAATACCGAGGATACGGCAGTCAATGCCGGATTCAAAGGCTCTAAACCCGGTCAGCAGAAAAAGCCATTCAAAAGAAGCACTCCGGGCCCGTCCAATTTGGACTGTATACTCGATCGCTCGTGTCAAATACACGGCACCCCCGACAAGCCAGCCAACCACACCAACAGGGATTGTTGGGTGTTTAAGCAAGCCGGCAAGTTAAATGCCGAAAATAAAGATAAGGGGTCACATAGCGATGACGAGGAGGAGCCCCGGCAGCCGAACACCGGAGGACAGAAGAGGTTCCCCCTCAAGTGCGGGTGGTGAACATGATATACGCAACCCACATCCCCAAGAGGGAATGGAAGCATGCGCTCAGGGACGTATATGCGTTGGAGCCAGTCGCCCCAAAATTCAACCCATGGTCTTCCTGTCCGATCACCTTCGACCGCAGGGACCACCACACTAGTATCCGTCATGGCGGATTCGCCACATTGGTCCTAGACCCAATCATTGCCGGATTTCACCTCACTCGAGTCCTTATGGATGGCGGCAGCAGCCTGAACCTGCTTTATCAGGACACAGTGCGCAAAATGGGTATCGACCCCTCAAGGATCAAAACCACAAAACGACCTTTAAAGGCGTCATACCAGGTGTAGAGGCCCATTACACAGGCACAGTCACACTGGAAGTGGTCTTCGGATCCCGGATAACTTCTGAAGCGAAGAGTTAATCTTCGACATAGTCCCATTCCGCAGTGGCTACCATGCACTGCTCGGACGAACCGCATTCGCAAGATTCAATGCGGTAGCACATTATGCATATCTAAAGATCAAGATGCCAGGACCTCGGGGGGTCATCACAGTCAATGGAAACACAAAGTGCTCTCTCCACATGGAGGAGTACACTGCGGCCCACGCAGCAGAAGCACAAAGCAGCCTCTTAAGGCAATCCACTAGTTCGGCGATTAAGGACCCGGACAACTTCAAGCGCGCCAAGAGTAATCGGCAACTGGATCGCCAGGTGCATTCCGAGCTCGCATAGCAATGCGGCCCCCACCTCGGTCCCAGCCAAACGGTGAAATCCATGCCACACGTACATAATTACGCATTAAAAATACCATGGGCACAGGCGGCGAGGGGGCACAACTACGGCATGCCCCAAGACGCGGCTTAAACCGCACTAGGGGCTTCCCGCTTTGTTATTTTTCTCTTTTCAGGACTTTAATCTCTGGAAACCCTGTCCGGCAGCATGATTGCCGAACACATGATGCAGCAACCAAGGAGGCAGAAAGCTACGTCACACCATAGAACTCCCAGGTGGATTACGATAACGAGTGAAATATTTGCTTTAATACTATTCCTCAGCTTGCCCTTGGAAGGGACATGTCAAATAGTCCTACTTTTTGCTTATCGCACTACTTGTATCATTCTGGTTTAACGCACCTTTTTGAATAAACAATGCATAGCATTAAGACTATTATTGCATTCTTCCTTTTCATATATATGTTCATTCACGACATCTAGCGCCCGTACACTCTGGTATGGCCAATACGCTAGGGGCTTAAGCATACCCCATAATACGGCTTGAGAAGTCCGAACACTTTCGACAGTGCGGCACCCCGAACTTATAGCATTATATGCATAAGCTCCGAATCATGTCTTGGGTCAATAGTTGGGTTTGCCCGACTCCCATGTTTTGGTACCTTACGTTCCGCTATATCGGCTAAGGTAGCACTGGGAGAACTACTGCGATTGTTCCCCGGTTCTGCTGGGCTAAGCACCTCAGCAGAGAAAGCTAAAACTGACTGTCATGATAAGGCGAGAGACCGGTCACTGTTCGAGAGGTTTCAAGTCCCTAAAGACGTATGCCACTTAGAGCGAGGAGTCGGCCCTGTCCGGCTTAAGGCGAGTATCGCGCCCCGAATTGGGCCTTCCGAATGCTAGGGGCTTCACCAAAATTTAAAATTATAGAATTCTATGGCTAAGTGAGAGTGATAACTGAAAGTGCTAGTGATCGACTAGAGGGGGGTGAATAGGTGATCTTTATGAAAGTCTTCAAAACATGGAAGTTTCAAAAACAAATGATAGAAATAAACCTATTACCATGCAGCGGAAGGTAGACTACACTAGGCAAACCATAGTCAAGTATTCAATGAAGTGAAAGCGCAATGACTAATAGCAGCTAGGCAGTAAGGATCAGGTAGGAAGATATTGTAAAGCCAATCAGAACAAGTAATCACTCAGTGAAGCCAAATGGTGATGCAATCGTACAATGACTTCACAAGGACCAACAGTAAGTAAAGGGAAGGGAAGGATGAAACCAGTGACTCGTTGAAGACAATGATTTGTTGGACCAGTTCCAGTTGCTGTGACAACTGTACGTCTGGTTAGGGAGGCTGAGATTCAACTCAGAAGACCTCGTCTTCACCTTATTCCCCTTGAGCTAAGGACACCCAGTCCTCGCCCAATCACTCTGGTAAGTCTTCAAGGTAGACTTCCGAACCTTCACAGACTTCGTTCACCGGCGATCCACAATGACTCTTGGATGCTCAGAACGCGACGCCTAACCGGCTGGAGGATTCACAGTCCTCAAGTGTAATAAGTCTTCAGATCACACAGACAAGAAGACTTAAGTGATGCCTAACACTCTTTGGCTCTGGGTGGTTAGGGCTTTATCCTCTCAAGGAATTCTCTCTCAAAGGCTTCGAGGTGGGTTGCTCTCAAACGACAAAAGCCGTACTTTAACTCTGAGCAGCCAACCGTTTATGGTTGTAGGGGGTGGGCTATTTATAGCCACTAGGCAACCCGACCTGATTTGTCCGAAATGACCCTGGGTCACTAAGGAACTGACACGTGTTCCAACGGTCAGATTTCAAACACACACGGCAACTTTACTTGGGCTACAAGCAAAGCTGACTTGTCCAACTCTGAACAAGATTCGCTCTCATAGTCTTCACTCGAAGACATAGGATTTTGGTTAAGCATCACTTCAGTCATTCTGACTGGTTTTCTTGGACCCCACTTAACAGTACGGTGGTTCCTATGACTCAACAAAGAAGAAAAAGAACTACGAAAGATCTAAGTCTTCGCGCTCCATAGTCTTCATGCGATGTCTTCTCTTGTCATAGTCTTCAATGTGAATGTCTTCACATACCACCTTTGACTTCAATGTCTTCATACATTTTTAGGGGTCATCTCTGGTAGGAAAACCGAATCAATGAGGGACTTCTACCTGTGTTATCCTGCAATTCTCACAAACACATTAGTCCCTCAACTAGGTTTGTCGTCAATACTCCAAAACCAACTAGGGGTGGCACTAGATGCACTTACAATCTCCCCCTTTTTGGTGATTGATGACAAACTAGTTGAAGTTTTCAACGGGGAATATAATATGTGAAATTGTAAAGGATAAGGAATTGTCTTCATAAGTTGCAAGGGCTCCCCCTGAAGATGTGCATATAAGTAATTTGCTTTTGGAATGCAAATGCACATGGCAGGTTGTACTTGTGGAGATCCTCTTCAACTTATGATGACAATTCATCATGCATGAAAGGTATGTGAAGATAATGAACATGCATAATGGTAAATGGACGTCTGCAAAATGATCTAAGTGCGGAATTTATCGTCGCACATGCGGAATTTATCATCGCATCACAAAATAGCAAATAAGTAGCAGACGACCATCGAGTTTAAGTGTTACAACTCAAAGAACCAAATGTATCAAAACGAGAGTTGTAAACACTAGGCAAAACATAAAGTAACCGCCCATATGGACCCGCTTGAAGACTATCAAACTCATAAGCTTCTCCCCCTTTTGTCAGTGAGGACCAAAAAGGTTTGAAGACATAGAGCATCTACTCGTTCCCACGAAGAGTAGGTGAGGCAGCAGGGTCGTCGGTGGTGTTCGGCGGTGCAGAAGAACTTGGGGCAGTGTCGAGGCGTGCAGAAGTAGGGGGCGGTGAAGTGGCATCATCTTCGTCCTCGATCACTCTGGCATTCACAGTTGCCGCAGAGGAAGAAAACTCAGAGTCTTCAAGAGATGGGGTTCGTCGCAGCACAGCCCTTCTGGGAGGTGTGGAGTCAAACTTGAAACGTTCAGAGAAGCCATCCTCTTGAAGATCATCCTCAGGACACATAAGCGTCAGCCCTTTCCATGTACGCCGACAAGTTTCATGGGCAACAAAGGCATTCTTGGTGGCAAGATTGCGAATGCGGTTGACATCCACCAAGAGGCTTTGCATTTGGCGCTTCAGCCAGTCATGATGCCTATCCTGTTTCTGATGAAGAGCAACCAGAAGCTCTCGGTCATTGAGAACACGAGATCGCTTCTTGGGTCGTTGGGCAATAGTGCTTTCAGTGGCTTCAGTAAGAGCACGATGAGGTGCACGTGTAGTACCAGCCAGAGGATAAACACGAGTGACTGCTTCAACTCCTTCAATGTTCTGAGTGAAACTTTGATGCTCCGCATTCTGAAGACTGAGAGGTTCCTTGGCAGGCTCAGGATAAATGGCTTCAATGGACATATCCACATCAGGCAGAAAGATCCGATGATTGCGAGCAGATGGCTGATATGAGATAGCTGAGTGGAGTTTAATCAGACGCATTATCCATGGAGCGTAGAACTTCAAGCCAAAAAGATCAGATCCTGATGCAGCAAGTTGGCGGATGAAGAAGTCTTGTGCATTGAAGCATTTGCCATGAAGAATATAGAAGACCAAAGTCTTCATTGCACCTTCCAGCTTTGCATGTGGAGAATGTCCTTTGATGGGCCAGAGAGTTCGCCTTATAATGTGATAGATAGTCCTTGGCAGATACTCAAGGTCTTCAACAAAGAACTCCTTAGGATATGCAGCATCTTGTGGCAAAGGCTTCATCATACTGAGCATCTGACTCATGTTCGGTTCAGGCCTCTGAAAGATGCTTTCCATAGCTTCACTGTGAAGTTGACATCCAGGTTCATAGAGATCTCCAGGAGTGGGCAGACCAGTGAGCTCAATGATATCAAAGGCTTTGGCTTCGTGATGAACATTTCCTGTCATCCACTCCAGGACCCAAGTCTTCGGATCTCTGTTGTAACCACGTATGTGAAGTGTGGCATAAAATTGGAGCAGCAACTCTTCATTCCAGTGCTCTTGGTCGGTGATGAAGGGCAACAATCCAACCTCTTTGAAGCAATCCAGAGCTTCTTCCAGACAGGGCAGACCAGCTATTGCTTCGGTGTCAAGACGCATATGTGGGAAGATGCGACCTTGATTGTACAGAATGCAGGAGTAATAGCTTCGCTGCGGATAGCTCCAGAACCGATCAGAAGATATTCGTTCCCTTGAGTAGGGGTTCTTGGAGCTATTGAAGAAGGTGTTGTCTGCTTTGAAGCCGTTGACATTGAAGGATCCAGGTGCTGTTGCAGGACCTGGAAACCTGGGCAACCTTGGCATTGGCTTCTGTACCTGAGGCCTATGCTCAATATGATAGTCAAACTGAGGACCAGCAGCAGGCGCAGGAACAGAAGCAGTAGTATCATTGGCTTCGCTGACTTCTGGTTCTTGGGTTGGTGCAGGCTCCACATTTGCTTCAGCCATGACAACGTCAGTGGCTTCATTGGTGTTGGTGGTGGCAGCCTCAAGATTTTCTACCTCCACTTGATGAGCTGGAGGGTCGGGCACAAACACGTTCTCCTCGAGAACAGCTTCTTCAGTAGTTGGGGGAGTAGGAACACGTTCTTCTTCTTGGGTGTCATCGGCTGATGCAGCCGGAATGTCTTCAGCAGTTTTAGCTTCAGACTCGAAGACTTGAGACCTTGGTCCTTTGCGAAGCCTGCGTAACGCAGGCGACGCCTTTGGAGATGGAGTTGGCTGGGCCTCAAAGTCATCTTCTTCTTCTTGCCGGGGTGGTGTGACTTGTTGTTGTTGTGGGTGATCAGCCCATGTTGCATCCTGAGCAATTGGCGTCAGAGGACGACCAATGCTGATGAGTTCGCTGTGCGTAAGCACAGGCGATGATACCTGTTGGTGCTCGATCTGAGGAAGAACTACATCATCTTCAACATGGTCATGATGACCAATGTCTTCAGCAGCGGTGGGATCAGCTGCTGGTATGTCTTCAGCTTCATGAGCCTCTGTGAAAGCAGGCTCATGGACAGTCAGTTGGCGCTCTTGATGTTCAGCGGTAGGGCGAACCATGGAGATAGGTTCAACAATGAAGGCCTCTGTGGGAGCAGCCTGTTCCTTCTTGGTCTTGCGCTTCTTTTTGGAGGGAGCAGCAGCAGAGGCTTCAGGATGTTTCCTCTTTCTGGCTTCAGCCTCAGCTGTCCTCGTCTTCTTCAGGTCTGAAGCGGTAGACCTGGCCTTTGGCTTCGAGCCAGTCATGCTGGTTGGAAAGACAATGGGATGTGCTTCCTGCCTTGGTGCATCGGGTTCGGCCATAGCGGGCTTCTTCTTCTTCTCCTTTGCAGCCATCCTGGGGTCAATGCCAGGACGCCCAAGAGCCTTGCGCTTCTTAGCCTCATTGTAGGCTTGCACACACTTGTCAGCCAGGCTCTTCATGTGCTCACGAGAACCTTGAGCTTCTTCACGCTTCTTGAGAAAGGCTTCTTTGAGCTCGTGCAGCATGATCTTGAAGTTCTTGACCTCTTGCACACTGAGCTTGGCCATATGCTTCTTGAACTGAGCTTTCTCAAAGTCAATCTTTTGCTTCAGTTCAACGATGCGCTGGGCTATAGCTAACTCTGAAGCAATGGCGCCATGGAAAGCGACACTAAGGCCAATGGGAAGTTGCAGATCTTCAAAGCTAAGGTTGGGCGTGTCAAACCACTCATCGATGAAGTCGTGGATGATTGCCACGTCAAAGAGAGGCAAATTGTTGAAGATTTCTGCTTCTTCTTTGCTCTTGATCAGTTGCTCAAGAGCGTCATCTGCAAGATCTTCATCACTGGATAGATCAATGGTATCGTTGCGCAGAATAGCAGCAGCAGTCAGTTCTTGGCTGGTATGTGGCAGAGGCATCTTGACTCTCGGGGGCTTGGAGATGCGTGACAGATCTTCAGACTGCACACTGTCTTCAGGAGGTGCAGTAGCCAGTGGCTTCGCCCGTGAGATTTTTGGTGCTGAGGCAGGCTTTGAAGCTTTAGGCAGCTTTGACTTCTGCGGCTTTGGAGTAGGAGCTGGGGCTTCATCAGTGTCAGCATCATCATCAGAATGATCCACTTTGGCACCTTGAACAGAGATGTGAGTGATGAGGCCATCCAGGTTGTAGAACGGACCGACGACATTGGGTTCGGCATCGCGGGTGCCATCTGCACGGGGAGCAGAGGGACCAGGGTTGAAGTCTAGTCCCAATGACTTCTTGTTCTGCTTCGCCGAATTCTGGGCAAACTGGAAGTTGCGCTTGAACAGATTGTCGTCACGACACCAGAGCAGTGACGATGGGTCAGCATCCGCAGGCTGTGGTCCACGGACCATGCAGGGATAGAAGCCTTGTTCAATGGCTTCATCTCTGGACCTGGGTTGAAGATTTTTGTATAGGATGTCTCCCCATGGTCGCTTGATGGCATTCTTTTCAGCATATTCCTTTGTCACAAATCTGTACTTGAACCACTGTTCTGCCCAATATCGTCGAATCCATTGGATTCGTGTCTTGCGCTGATTGTAATCCTCTTCTGGATCTGTCTTGTACAGTTCTGAGAGGTCATCGGGCAGATCTCTTGATGTCTCACCTCGACGCTTTCTGCCACCCTTCCTTGCTGATTTCTCTGCAGCCATGAACTTTAAACTGAATGGCTTCAATACGTTCAAAGGCTTCAAGGGCTTTCGCTTGCTGGACAAACAGGAACTGGCTTCGGGAGAATTTATGTGATGCTGTAAGAATTCTGCAAATGAATGCAGACTATGAGAACCAAGGGATTCTCCCACGGACATGTACCTGTGACAGCATTAAGGTGCGAGGGAAGGGGAAGAGGTCATATGCATTCTCAGAAGATTTTGAAGATAAATCAGTTTAGAAGACATTGACCTCATCGTGCGAAGACATTCACTCATAGATAAGGAGTTGGTTCCAGATTTGTACGAATCCACAGATCAGTACAAGTGAGGAATCTAACTACTTTGTGAAGCATAAGTGAACATACTAGGCATAATATGAGATGCAGTATGAAGTGGATCCAACTTGTGTGAACAGAAACTGCTTGTGGTAGAAAGTGACGAATCTATAGGATCAAAGAGGCCGTAAAAAGGAAGTTTTATTTACCACACAAGAAACTGCTAGACGGAGTGGAAGAGGAGGCCGAGCAGTTCGATCGTCCGTGCCCTAACTTGGCGACGGAGGACACCTACGGCGACGGCGGAGAAGACGATGTCCGCGGCCGGCGTGAAGACGGCGTCGGAGAGGTCGCGGCAGCTAAGCGCTTCGTCGCCGGCGTCGTCGAGGGCTAGCGGTGGCGCTAGGGTTCGTGCGAGAGTGGAAGAAGGATAATGACTGTGGTGAGGCGTGTATTTATAGGGACAGGGACGGCACAGCGTTATTACACAGGTGCCCCTGGCGATTCACATCTGAAGAACACGTGGCCATCATGCAACCTATCAGAGGTTGTTCCACGTTCCCACGCACGCCTGGATTGTCGGGTGGTCGTTCCCACTTCTCCGGGTTTCAGGTGAAGGAATTGGCATTGAAAACAGACTTAATGTTTGTCTCTGTATCTTCTGCTGACAAGGACGCAGAGAAGACATTCGACAGTTTCAATAGAATGCATATGATTTGGAGAGATAGAGTTTGAGATAGAAAGCATAGAGAGGTTAGGGTCCGATCACATTCACTTAGTTCAAAAGATTCAACAAGAAGACATAGGTATAAGTGAATGCTGTAGAGGACAAAACACTATGTATATATATATGTGAAAAAGACAATCAAATCAACATAGTGAAGATAATCATGAGGACAAGTTGAGAATGAAGACAAACAAAATGTGAAGACATAGCAAATGTAACGCCATGGGTAAAACACTTCAAACAGAAGAATTTGGTGGTGGCGTTACCCACCGTATAGGAAGTATTAGACCCAGACACGGCGCACAATTATCGTGGCGCTCCGAAGTCAAATTCCACATTAATGTATTCACACTTAGAATGTATGTCTTCATTGATTGAAGATATACTTTACTTCGTGTGTTGCACATCTAAGTCATCAATATGCATAAGTGTTAGGATGTGTGCCTGATCACAGGACATTTGAGGATTCCAAGATATTTAGCTCACACCGTAACTTGCAAAATCTCTTCTCATCCAAGGGCTTGGTGAAGATATCTGCCAATTGCTCTTCAGTGTTGACGTGTATGATATCAATATCTTCCTTCACAACATGATCTCTGAGAAAGTGATGACGAATTTCAATATGCTTTGTCTTCGAGTGCTGAACTGGGTTGTTGGCAATCTTGATGGCGCTTTCGTTGTCGCAGTAGAGTGGCACTTGCTTCAGATGAATGCCATAGTCTTTGAGGGTTTGCTTCATCCACAGAAGCTGAGCGCAGCAAGATCCAGCAGCAATGTATTCAGATTCAGCAGTGGAGAGAGATACACAGTTCTGCTTCTTTGAAGACCAACATACAAGTGATCGTCCCAGAAAATGACATGTGCCTGATGTAGACTTGCGATCCACCTTGTCACCAGCATAATCAGCATCCGAGAATCCAACCAGATCAAACTCTGAGCCCTTTGGATACCATAATCCTAGAGTTGGGGTGTAAGCCAAATATCGAAGAATTCGCTTCACAGCTAAGTGATGCGATTCCTTTGGTGCCGCTTGGAATCGAGCACACATGCAAACACTAAGCATAATATCTGGCCTAGATGCACATAGATAAAGTAAAGAACCAATCATGGAGCGGTATACCTTTTGATCGAACTCTTTACCATTGTCGTCGGGACCCAGATGATGTTTGGCTGGCATTGGCGTCGTGAAGCCTTTGCAGTCTTGCATACCAAACTTCTTCAGGCAATCTTTGAGATACTTCTCTTGAGATATAAAGATGTCGTTGCGTTGCTGACGTATTTGAAGACCAAGGAAGAACTTCAGCTCACCCATCATGGACATCTGATATTGCTCTTGCATCATATATCCAAACTCTTCACTGTATTTCTGATTGGTGCAGCCGAAGATAATGTCATCCACATATATTTGGCACACAAACAGTTCACCATCATATGTCTTCGTGAAGAGAGTGGGGTCGAGGGAACCAGATTTGAAGCCTTTGCTCTTCAGGAAGTCTTTGAGTGTGTCATACCAAGCCCGAGGGGCTTGTTTGAGGCCATACAGTGCCTTGTTGAGCTTGTATACCATGTCAGGATGTTTTGGATCTTCAAAGCCAGGTGGTTGTGCGACATACACTTCTTCTTCAATCTTGCCATTGAGAAAAGCGCTCTTCACATCCATTTGATACAGAAGTATGTTATGATGATTTGCATAGGCCAGCAGTATGCGTATGGCTTCAAGTCTAGCCACAGGAGCAAATGTTTCATCGAAGTCAATCCCTTCAACTTGAGTGTATCCTTGAGCAACGAGACGAGCTTTGTTTCTGACAACTTGACCATGCTCATCTTGCTTGTTGCGATATATCCATTTGGTGCCTATTATATTGTGCTTCCGAGGATCAGGACGCTTAACCAGTTCCCATACATTATTCAGCTCAAACTGTTGAAGCTCTTCTTGCATAGCTTGAATCCATTCAGGTTCCATGAAGGCTTCTTCAACTTTCTTGGGTTCTGTTATTGAGACGAATGCGAAGTGCCCACAGAAATTTGCTAGCTGTGTTGCCCTTGAACGAGTGAGTGGACCTGGTGCATTGATGCTATCAATTATTCTCTCAATCTGCACTTCATTTGCAACACGAGGATGTACAGGACGAAGATTTTGCTCTTGCTGATCATTATCATTGTTAGAGGGATTGTCTTCAGGCTGAGCATTGTCTTCAGGTTGATCAGGTGCGGAGATGATAAGTTCTTCTTCAGGTTGAGCTTCAGAAGGTATGATTTCTCCAGTTCCCATAAGTTTGATTGATTCACTAGATGGAACTTCATCTAGCACATTTGGCAGCTGCTCTCTTTGTGAGCCGTTAGTTTCATCGAACCGCATATCCACTGTTTCAATCACTTTGTAATGAAAGAGATTAAAGACTCTGTAGGAGTGCGAATCCTTTCCATATCCAAGCATAAAACCCTCATGTGCTTTTGGTGCAAATTTTGAAGTGTGATGTGGATCCTTGATCCAGCACTTGGCGCCAAATACTCTGAAGTAACTGACATTTGGCTTCTTGCCAGTAAGGAGCTCATAGGATGTCTTGTTCAGAAGCTTGTGAAGATAAACACGGTTGATGGTGTGGCATGCAGTGTCAATGGCTTCAGGCCAGAATTTTCTTGGAGTCTTATATTCATCAAGCATCGTCCGAGCCATCTCAATAAGTGTTCTGTTCTTGCGTTCGACGACGCCATTCTGCTGTGGCGTGTACGGAGCTGAGAATTCATGTGTGATGCCCAAAGTATCAAGATATGTATCAAGGCCAGTGTTCTTGAATTCAGTGCCATTGTCACTTCTGATGTGCTTTATCTTGGCGCCATAGTTGTTCATTGCTCGATTGGCGAAGCGTCTGAAGACATCCTGCACTTCAGTCTTGTAAAGGATTATATGCACCCAAGTATATCTTGAATAATCATCAACAATGACAAAGCCATAGAGACAAGCAGTAGTAGTAAGAGTTGAGTAATGAGTGGGACCGAAAAGATCCATGTGTAGCAGTTCGAAGGGTTGAGTCGTTGTCATGATTGTCTTCGAGGGATGCTTGGCCCTCGTCATCTTTCCTGCTTCACAGGCACCGCATAAGTGATCCTTCTTGAACTTGACGCCCTCGATGCCTATGACATGCTTCTTCCTTGCAAGGGTGTGGAGGTTCCTCATGCCAGCATGCCCTAGCCTTCGATGCCAGAGCCAGCATTCAGAAGCTTTTGCTAGAAGACATACTGCAAGTTGTGGTCCTGCTGAGAAATCTACCACATACAAATCATCTTTTCGATACCCTTCAAACACTAGAGACTTGTCAGATTCCATTAGTACAAGGCAACGATATTTTCCAAACATCACAATCATGTTTAAATCGCAAAGCATTGAGACAGACATTAAGTTGAAACCAAGGGATTCAACAAGCATGACTTTATCCATGTGTTGATCCTTTGAGATTGCAACTCTACCTAGACCCAATACCTTGCTTTTACCAGTGTCAGCAAATGTGATGTGACTTTTGTCTGATGGACGTAAAGTTGAGTCCATGAGAAGGCTTCGCTTGCCAGTCATGTGATTTGTACACCCACTATCAATAATCCATTCTGAAGCAGCTGGTGTCGTACCCTACAGTGCAGTTAGGGGGATAGGCTTCACGAAGAGAATTGTGAAGCAAAAACATTTGACGAACCAGTGGATTATTAAAGCTTAGGTCGAGATTAGGACTGATAGGGCAAGTTGCAAGCGATTTAGAAACAAAGTACATAGTAAGACCATTTGGGCATTTGATCTTGCGCCCTACAAGATGTTTAAGGTCCCCAGCAATAGTGTCAGACGATTTTGGTTTTCGGCTGGAGACCTTTCCCTGCAAAAGAGAGTTAAGCTTTCTTAGCCACCCACATCTTCAGGGGTGGCTTCGAAGCAATGAGTCTAAGTGCAGCATCTGAGAACTTTGGCTTTGGAGCCCTAGCAAAAAGTCTTGCAGGTGGACAGTAGTACTCATAAGAATAAGCAGAATAGTTCTTGGTCTTATGAACATGGCGGTTTAAAGGACCGCGCTCATATTCATAGGCCTGAGTATGGCTTCCCTGCAAAACATTTGCGTTAGTTTGACTCCGGTGAGTCCTCTGTCTGTATGAAGCCTTTGGACCGTATGAAGCCTGTGGTCTGGGGTTTGTCTTCTTCACCTGTGGTGTCATGATGACATTCACAGGAAGATTCTCCAAACACCTTTTCGGCACCCAGATCTTCTTCATAGGCGGTCCATTCCTGCAGTTAGTACCAATGTACCTGGCAAACACTTCACCATTCTGATTCTTAAACAGTTTATAGTTTGCATCAAAGGATTCATCAATAACAATGGGGTTAGCACAAGTGAAGCCAGATAGAGTGGATGGATCTGCTGAAGGTTCCTTTGCAGCAACCCATGTGGTTTTGGGGTACTGCTCAGGTTTCCAGTAAGAGCCATCAGCATTCATTTTCCTTACGAACCCAACACCCTCTTTCCTAGGGTTTCGGTTCAGGATCTGCCTTTTGAGGACATCACAAAGTGTCTGATGCCCTTTGAGACTTTTGTACATCCCTGTTTCAAGCAGTGTCTTCAACCTAGCATTCTCATCAGCAATAGCAGTGGTGTCCTCAGCAGAGGGGTTAGTTTCCACATCAACAGTTGAAGATATTGCAACAGTAGCAGCAGTAGAGCATTCAGCAACAGAAGTAGCATTATCACGCTCAATGCATTTAAGACATGGTGGTTCAAATCCTTCCTGAGCTGAACTGATCTGTTCGGCGCGAAGTGACTCGTTTTCCTTTTGAAGATCTTCATGAGCCGCTCTCAATTTCTCAAGATCTTGCTTCCTTTGAAGATAATCATAGGAAAGCCTTTCATGAGCTGTTGAGAGCGTTTCATGACGACTTTCAAGTTCCTCATACTTAACGTGAAGATTTTTTATGTCTTCAATTAAGGACTGAGATCGAGTCATTTCAGCGTCTAACAGATCATCGCTTTTGTCTAATAGTTTTTGAATGTGTTCCATGGTTTTCTGTTGTTCAGTTGCAATTTTAGCAAGTGTTTTGTAGCTGGGTTTGGAACCACAATCAGAGTCATCGTCACTAGATGTTTGATAGTGAGTAGTGCGTGTGTTTACCTTGGCACCACGTGCCATGAAGCAGTAGGAAGGAGCGGAGTAGTCCTTGTCATTTGCATCGGTGTCGGTGATGAAGTCATTGTCTTCAGTGTTGAAGATGGACTTGGCAACGTATGCTGTAGCCAGACTTGCAACGCCAGAATCGGACTCCTCCTCAGACTCCACCTCCGCCTCCTCAGAAGCGGACTCATCCTCAGAGTCCATTTCCTTGCCAACAAACGCACGTGCCTTGCCAGATGAGCTCTTCTTGTGTGATGAAGACTTGGAGGAAGACTTGGAAGAAGATTTTGAGTATTTCTTCTTCTTCTTGTCGTCAGAGTCATACTCCTTGCTCTTCTTCTTCTTGTTGTTCTCATTGTCCCACTGTGGACACTCAGAGATGTAGTGACCAGGTTTCTTGCACTTGTGACATGTTCTCTTCTTGTAGTCATGAGCAGAAGCTTCATCATTCCTTGAGCTTGATCGTGAAGACTTTCTGAAGCCTTTCTTCTTGGTGAATTTTTGGAACTTCTTCACAAGCATAGCAAGCTCCCTTCCAATGTCTTCAGGATCATCAGAACTGCTGTCAGACTCTTCTTCAGATGAGGAGACAGCCTTTGCCTTCAAGGCACGAGTTCGCCCATAGTTGGGACCGTAGATGTCTCTTTTCTCAGAAAGCTGAAACTCGTGTGTGTTGAGTCTTTCAAGTATGTCAGACGGATCGAGTGTCTTGAAATCAGGACGTTCTTGAATCATCAGGGCTAGGGTGTCAAACGAACTGTCAAGTGATCTCAGGAGTGTCTTGACGACTTCATGCTTGGTGATCTCAGTAGCGCCGAGGGCTTGAAGCTCATTTGTGATGTCAATGAGTCGATCAAACATGAGCTGGACATTCTCATTGTCATTTCTCTTGAAGTGGTTGAAGAGGTTGCGAAGGACACTGATTCTCTGATCTCTCTGGGTTGAGACGCCTTCGTTGACCTTGGAGAGCCAGTCCCAGACTAGCTTAGATGTTTCCAAAGCACTCATGCGGCCATACTATCCTTTGGTCAGATGACCACAGATGATATTCTTGGCACTAGAGTCCAGTTGAACGAACTTCTTGACATCAGCAGCAGTGACACCTTCTCCAACCTTGGGAACACCGTTCTTGACGACATACCATAGGTCGACATCAATGGCTTCAAGATGCATGCGCATCTTATTCTTCTAGTAGGGATATTCAGTTCCATCGAAGACGGGGCACGCAGCGGAGACTTTGATTATCCCTGCAGTCAACATAGCTAAAACTCCAGGTGGTTAAACCGAATCGCACAGAATAAGGGAGTACCTTGCTCTGATACCAATTTAAAGTGCTAGTGATCGACTAGAGGGGGGTGAATAGGCGATCTTTATGAAAGTCTTCAAAACATGGAAGTTTCGAAAACAAACGATAGAAATAAACCTATTACCATGCAGCGGAAGGTAGACTACACTAGGCAAACCATAGTCAAGTATTCAATGAAGTGAAAGCGCAATGAGTAATAGCAGCTAGGTAGTAAGGATCAGGTAGGAAGATATTGTAAAGCCAATCAGAACAAGTAATCACTCAGTGAAGCCAAATGGTGATGCAATCATACAATGACTTCAGAAGGACCAACAGTAAGTAAAGGGAAGGATGAAACCAGTGACTCGTTGAAGACAATGGTTTGTTGGACCAGTTCCAGTTGCTGTGACAACTGTACGTCTGGTTAGGGAGGCTGAGATTCAACTTAGAAGACCTCGTCTTCACCTTATTCCCCTTGAGCTAAGGACACCCAGTCCTCGCCCAATCACTCTGGTAAGTCTTCAAGGTAGACTTCCGAACCTTCACAGACTTCGTTCACCGGCGATCCACAATGACTCTTGGATGCTCAGAACGCAACGCCAAACCGGCTGGAGGATTCACAGTCCTCAAGTGTAATAAGTCTTCAGATCACACAGACAAGAAGACTTAAGTGATGCCTAACACTCTTTGGCTCTGGGTGGTTAGGGCTTTATCCTCTCAAGGAATTCTCTCTCAAAGGATTCGAGGTGGGTTGCTCTCAAACGACAAAAGCCGTACTTTAACTCTGAGCAGCCAACCGTTTATGGTTGTAGGGGTGGGCTATTTATAGCCACTAGGCAACCCGACCTGATTTGTCCGAAATGACCCTGGGTCACTAAGGAACTGACACGTGTTCCAACGGTCAGATTTCAAACACACACGGCAACTTTACTTGGGCTACAAGCAAAGCTGACTTGTCCAACTCTGAACAAGATTCGCTCTCATAGTCTTCACTCGAAGACATAGGATTTTGGTTAAGCATCACTTCAGTCATTCTGACTGGTTTTCTTGGACCCCACTTAATAGTACGGTGGTTCCTATGACTCAACAAAGAAGAAAAAGAACTACGAAAGATCTAAGTCTTCGCGCTCCATAGTCTTCATGCGATGTCTTCTCTTGTCATAGTCTTCAATGTGAATGTCTTCACATACCACCTTTGACTTCAATGTCTTCATACATTTTTAGGGGTCATCTCTGGTAGGAAAACCGAATCAATGAGGGACTTCTACCTGTGTTATCCTGCAATTCTCACAAACACATTAGTCCCTCAACTAGGTTTGTCGTCAATACTCCAAAACCAACTAGGGGTGGCACTAGATGCACTTACAATCTCCCCCTTTTTGGTGATTTATGACAAACTAGTTGAAGTTTTCAACGGGGAATATAATATGTGAAATTGTAAAGGATAAGGAATTGTCTTCATAAGTTGCAAGGGCTCCCCCTGAAGATGTGCATATAAGTAATTTGCTTTTGGAATGCAAATGCACATGGCAGGTTGTACTTGTGGAGATCCTCTTCAACTTATGATGACAATTCATCATGCATGAAAGGTATGTGAAGATAATGAATCATGCATAATGGTAAATGGACGTCTGCAAAATGATCTAAGTGCGGAATTTATCATCGCACATGCGGAATTTATCATCGCATCACAAAATCGCATTACATAATACGGCGTGAGAAGTCCGAACACTTTCGACAGTGCGGCACCCCGAACTTATAGCATTATATGCATCAGCTCTGAATCATGTCTTGGGTCAATAGTTGGGTTTGCCCGACTCCCATGTTTTGGTACCTTACGTTCCGCTATATCGGCTAAGGTAGCACTGGGAGAACTACTACGATTATTACCCGGTTCTGATGGGCTAAGCACCTCAGTAGAGAAAGCTAAAACTGACTGTCATGATAAGGCGAGAGACTGGTCGCTGTTCGAGAGGTTTCAAGTCCCTAAAGACTTATGCCGCTTAGAGCAAGGAGTCAGCCCTGTCCGGCTTAAGGCGTGTATCGCGCCCCGTATTGGGCCTTCCGAATGCTAGGGGCTTCACCGAAATTTAAAATTATAGAATTCTATGGCTAAGTGAGAGTGATAACTGAAAGTGCTAGTGATCGACTAGAGGGGGGTGAATAGGTGATCTTTATGAAAGTCTTCAAAACAAGGAAGTTTCAAAAACAAACGATAGAAATAAACCTATTACCATGCAGCGGAAGGTAGACTACACTAGGCAAACCATAGTCAAGTATTCAATGAAGTGAAAGCGCAATGACTAATAGCAGCTAGGCAGTAAAGATCGGGTAGGAAGATATTGTGAAGCCAATCAGAACAAGCAGTCACTCAGTGAAGCCAAATGGTGATGCAATCGTACAATGACTTCACAAGGAGCAACAGTATGTAAAGGGAAGGGAAGGATGAAACTAGTGACTCATTGAAGACAATGATTTGTTGGACCAGTTCCAGTTGCTGTGACAACTGTACGTCTGGTTAGGGAGGCTGAGATTCAACTCAGAAGACCTCGTCTTCACCTTATTCCCCTTGAGCTAAGGACACCCAGTCCTCGCCCAATCACTCTGGTAAGTCTTCAAGGTAGACTTCCGAACCTTCACAGACTTCGTTCACCGACGATCCACAATGACTCTTGGATGCTCAGAACGCGATGCCTAACCGGCTGGAGGATTCACAGTCCTCAAGTGTAATAAGTCTTCAGATCACACAGACAAGAAGACTTAAGTGATGCCTAACACTCTTTGGCTCTGGGTGGTTAGGGCTTTATCCTCTCAAGGAATTCTCTCTCAAAGGCTTTGAGGTGGGTTGCTCTCAAACGACAAAAGACGTACTTTAACTCTGAGCAGCCAACTGTTTATGGTTGTAGGGGGTGGCTATTTATAGCCACTAGGAAACCCGACCTGATTTGTCCGAAATGACCCTGGGTCACTAAGGAACTGACACATGTTCCAACGGTCAGATTTCAAACACACACAACAACTTTACTTGGGCTACAAGCAAAGCTGACTTGTCCAACTCTGAACAAGATTCGCTGTCATAGTCTTCACTCGAAAACATAGGATTTTGGTTAAGCATCACTTCAGTCATTGTGACTGGTTTTCTTGGACCCCACTTAACAGTACGGTGGTTCCTATGACTCAACAAAGAAGAAGAAAGAACTACGAAAGATCTAAGTCTTCGCGCTCCATAGTCTTCATGCGATGTCTTCTCTTGTCATAGTCTTTAATGTGAATGTCTTCACATACCACCTTTGACTTCAATGTCTTCATACATTTTTAGGGGTCATCTCTGGTAGGAAAACCGAATCAATGAGGGACTTCTACCTGTGTTATCCTGCAATTCTCACAAACACATTAGTCCCTCAACTAGGTTTGTCGTCAATACTCCAAAACCAACTAGGGGTGGCACTAGATGCACTTACAATAACGCATTATGGTCTGATTGCCTTGTTCATTGTGCTGAGCACCTCCCTCGAAGGACCCAACAATGGGAACAAGAGTGCTCAGGTTTATCCCGAACACCCCAGAACACATGGCGTGGGGGCAGAAGCCGATGACTAGCCATCTCTCAGATTTGATAAACAGCCGAACAGAAGGTAATATTTTAAATTCAGACAAGCGTTGCATAGCGCATATGAACAAGTTTTCATAATACAGGATCACACGAGCAAGTTTACTCAAATATTCACACGGTGGCCCTTCCTTCACCAGCTTCACTGCGTCCATCTTGGCCCATTGCACCTTCACACGGGCGAAAGCCCGGCATGCACCTTCGATGCAGACGGACCGCTTGATGACTTGCAGCCGTGGGCAGGCATCCACAAGCCGCCTCACCAGGCTGAAGTAGTTGTTGGGAAGGGCGTCGCCAGGCCACATCCAGACTATAAAGCCCTTCATGGCTTGTTTGGCCGCCTTGTGCAGCTCGACCAGTTGCTTCAGCTGGTCGCTCAGAGGCATCGGGTGTTCGGTCCCAGTATACTGAGACCAGAACAGCTTATCCGTTGAGCTTCCCTCCTCGGCCTGGTAAAACTGTGCGGCATCCGACACGCTGCGGGGCAAATCTGTGAATGCTCCTGGAGAGCTCCGGATTCGGGTAAGTAACAAGTAATTTACTTTCACATGCTTGCTTTGCATATAGAATGCCTTACCCGCCGCTATCTTCTTCATTGCATCAATCTCCTGGAGGGCCTTTTAGGCTTTGGCCTTGGCATTCTTTGCGCTCTCGAGGGCCGCCGCAAGCTCGGACTATCGCGTCTTCAAGTCAATCTCCAATGCCTCGTGCTTCGTCACGAGAGCGTGGAGCTCTTGCTGCACCTCGCCCACCCGTGCCTCCTGCCTTTCCCGCTCGGTGCGCTCCTTGGCCGCTTTGTTTTCGGCCTCGGATAGCGCTTGCTTCAGGGTCGCCACCTCAGTCGTGGCCCCTGGCAAATTTACGATGATCCTGTCATTTCGCAATCGCATTCTTTTTTATATATCCATAGACTAGGTATTACTTACCTTTGTTCTCCTCGAGCTGCCTCTTGGCAAGGCCGAGCTCTTCTTTGGACCCTTCGAGGTCCTGCTTCAGTGCGGCGACCTCCGCAGTCAGTGCAGCAGAGGCCAGCAGCGAAGCCTGCATACGCATATAGACATACTTATATTAGACTCATGTGATATTGTTTGATCCTCTGTTCGGCTTTTCTTTGTGAACACCGAACAGAGCATCAGGGGCTACTGTCTATGCGGTAATATTTTTCCTATATTTCAAATACTTACCTCAAAGCCTGTTAGAAGGCTGGCACAAGCTTCAGTCAGTCCGCTCTTGGCGGACTGAACCTTCTGGATCACCGCACTCATAATAGTGCGGTGCTCTTCATCGATGGAAGCGCTGCGAAGCGCTCCCAGCAGACTGTCCGGTGCCTCTGGATGGACAGAGGTCACCGGCACAGGCGTCTTGCCCCTTTTGGAAGGAGGCCGCGTGCCTGAGTCCGGAACCACTGGAGGTTCCGGCGCGGTGTTCGGCTGAGGGCCGTACTCGGAGCCCTCGGGAGCCTTGCTCTCTCTGCTCCCGGAATCCGGAAGGTCGCCTTGAGGTGCCTCCGGGACTGTCTCCCCTCGACCTGGTGCCTCTTGAGACAATACCTCAGCATTGTCCATAGGTCAAGGGGAGGTGGCGGTCGGAAGTGGGTCGCTATCCATATCTGACGAGCCCAGGGAGCCGTCCGACGAAGATACGTCGATACGGGCTCGTGGCAGTCTGCATAATCATAATTCATCGTTAGGAGAAGTAGTGCGACAAAGGTATGCTATGAGTTACTCTGGCATCTGAATACTTATGACTTCATCAGGGGCTTGGCCCTGAGCAGCCACTCATCTTCGCCTTCGGCGGCGGTGGTGGAGTAGTACGGAAGGAGAGTCCTTCCCTTCGTGGACCCTTCGGGCCCCCGGTTGGGGCGGCCTTCCTTTTCTTGTCTCCCCCGACTGGAGAGGGAGCATCTTCATCTTCCTCCTCGTCTTCGGGGGAGGAGTGCGTCGCGGAGTTATCGGACGATGAGTCTGATAACACCTGGCGTCGGGAACTCTTTCGGGTTCCCTTGGCCTTCTTGGTCTTCTCCGGCACCTTGTAAGGAGCCGGAGTTAGCATCTCCGTTAGGAGAGCGTCCGCAGTGTCTTCGGGCAGAGGGGTCGAACAGTTAATTTGCCCTAACGTCTCCACCCAGTCCGGTCAAAGGCATGGAGCTCAGACCCCGCACATGGTTAAGCTAGGGGAATAAATATCCTACCAGATGTATAGAACTCACCGAATGCGCTAGGCGCTTCGCGCTTAGCCTGCGGTCCTCGGTGAGAGAGGGAGGGACCTCGGTGCCCTTGAACAGCACCCTCCAGACGTCCTTGTGTGTCGTGTCAAAGAGCTCGCTTAGAGTCTGGTGCTGGGCCGGGTCGAACTCCCACAAGTTGAAATCCCGTTGTTGACACGGGAGGATCCGGCGGATGAGCATGACCTGGACTATGTTGACAAGCTTGAGCTTCTTGTCTGCCATATTCCGGATACATTTCTGGAGTCCGTTCAGCTCCACCGATGAACCCCAGGATAGGCCCTTCTCTTTACAGGAGGTGAGCCGCATGGGGATTCCGGATAGAAACTCGGGGTCAGCCACCCAGTTGGTGTCGCGCGGCTCGGTGATGTAGAACCACGCTGATTGCCACCCCATTATGGTCTCCACGAAGGAGCCTTCAAGCCATATAACATTGGGCATCTTGCCCACCATGGCTCCGCCGCATTCTGCTTGTTGGCCTCCCACCACCTTTGGCTTGATATTGAAGGTCTTTAACCACAGGCCGAAGTGGGGCCGGATGCGGAGGAAAGCCTCACACACGACGATGAACGCTGAAATGTTGAGGATGAAGTTCGGGGCCAAATCATGGAAGTCCAGCCCATAGTAGAACATGAGACCACGGACGAATGGATGGAGGGGAAATCCGAGTCCGCAGAGGAAGTGGTGGAGGAAAACTACCCTCTCGTGAGGTTCAGGGGTAGGAACGATCTACCTCGCAGCGGGCAGCCGATGCGCGATATTCGCGGCTAAGTATCTGGCTCCGCGCAGCTTCTTGATGTGTCCCTCCATAACGGAGGAAGCCATCCATTTGCCTCCCGCTCCGGACATGATTGGAGAAGGTTGAGGGGAAGGATGTGGACTTGGGCGTTGGAGCTCGAGTGCGCAAGAATGGATGAGCAAGGAGGAAGAAGGCGTGGGTAGAAAAAGGTTAAACCTTGTCCCTTTATAAGGGCGGCCGAAACTATGCGCCCCCACTAGCCTGGTAAAACTCGCCTATCCCCCAAGCGCCATAATCGATGGCGCGGTTGGGTTACCCACGCCCGTATTGATGAGAATCCCGTAATAAGGGGGGCATGATCTCTGCTTTGACAAGATGTGTCAAGAAACTGCCTCGCGTTATGTGCGGGGCCAGTTAAAGGAAACGGTTCGAATAATCACCGGGCCATGGCATAATGTCATGTTGCCAAAACGTGTCAGCAGATTAGATTTGTGGAAATATTATTCTCTCTACGGTGGTATGTGGAACTTATTTTGAAGGTTCGGACACTATCCTTGTATTCAAATTCTTCCATGGTGTATTCGGAGGAGGAACCCGCCTTGCAATGCCGAAGACAACACTGCGCCGGACTCATCATCATTGAAGCTTGGTTCAGGGGCTACTGAGGGAGTCCTAGATTAGGGGGTCTCCGGACAGCCGGATTATATCCTTTGGCCGGACTGTTGGACTAGGAAGATACAAGATTGAAGACTTTGTCTCGTGTCCGGATGGGACTCTACTTGGCGTGGAAGGCAAGCTAGGCAATACGGATAAGTATATCTCCTCCTTTGTAACCGACCTTGTGTAACCCTAGCCCCCTCTGGTGTCTATATAAACCGAAGGGTTTTAGTCTGTAGGACAACATACAATCATACCATAGGCTAGCTTCTAGGGTTTAGCCTCTCCGATCTCGTGGTAGATCAACTCTTGTAATACTCATATCATCAAGAATAAATCAAGCAGGACATAGGGTTTTACCTCCATCAAGAGGGCCCGAACCTGGGTAAAACGTCATCTCCCCTACCTCCTGTTACCATCCGCCTTAGACGCACAGTTCGGGACCCCCTACCCGAGATCCACCGGTTCTGACACCGACACCCACCCTCGTGGCTAGGGTGTGGTCCCCCTGGCCTTGATTCTTTTCCAGTATTTTTTATTATTTCCAAAAATAATCTCCGTGGAGTTTCAAGTCATTCCGAGAACTTCTGTTTCTGCACATAAATAACACCATGGTAATTCTGCTAAAAATAGTGTCAGTCTGGGTTAGTTCCATTCAAATCATGCAAGTTAGAGTCCAAAACAAGGGCAAAAAGTGTTTGGAAAAGTAGATACGACAAAGACGTATCAGTTATGACGACACTCCTGACCCCGCGGAGTTCCTCCAGCTCTACTCGTTGAGCATCGAGGCGGCGAACGGAGATGAGAAGGTAATGGCAAACTGGTTCCCCATGCCCCTCAAGGACGGCACACGCTCCTAGCTCCTGCACCTCCCAGATGGGTCGATCTCCTCGTGGGACGAGCTTTGCGAGCGTTTCATCACCAACTTCCAAAGCACCCGTGATCGCGCTCCTACGATGGGCGACCTGCGGCGCGTGAAGCAACAACTAGGCGAGACCTTGCACAAATACATACAACGCTTCACGAACATCCACCTCAAGATCCCGAAGGCCTCAGACGAGGCCATCATCTTAGCATTCACTGATAGCATCCGAGATGTCAAGATGAAGGAGGAGCTCACCATCCATGAGGACCTGTGCTCTGCCCTGGAGATGTTCAACTTGGCGAACAAGTGTGCAAGAGCTGAGAAGGCTGCCTCTCCCTCTAGGAGCTTCCTAAGACCGACCAGGAGGATATAAGGTGAAGCGCAAGGGCCCTGTCATGCTTGCAGCTGAACATGAGATGAAGCGAGGCCATGACCATGATGAACCTACCAGGGGCAACCGCCTGTTCTGCATCTTCCACAAAGTGCACAGATACAACACCAATGACTGCCAGGAGCTCAGGGCCCATTGCGATGGGCGCCTTGGTCGCCACCACGAGCACGGTGACTGTGGCTATGGCCGTGGAGGAGGCCGTGGTAGAGGCCGCTGGGACAACCGCGACCCTCGGCAGGACTGGCGCGACCAGCCTCGCGAGGACCGTTGGCACGATGAGCCTCACGACGCACCCTGGCGTGATCAGCCTCGTGAGGCCCATCCTCAGGGTAACGTCGGCCTCCCTCCACTACCGCCACTGCCAAGGAGAAACAGTGACAACCAGCAGGATAACGGGGCTGGGGGCTTCCAAGAACCTCGTGTTATCGCCTACATCCCGGGTGGTGTGCAAGCTCCAGCCTCACAGCGCATCTTCAAGCAGTTTGCTTGTGAGGTTAACACGGCCCTCCTGAGGCTCGAGGCCACGCGTCCCCTCAAATGGTTGCAGTATGCTAGCATCTTCAATTCCAATGACCACCTCAAGTGCTCGGCTACCGGGGGCGCACTCCCCATGCTCTGCACACCCACCATCAACAATGTCCTCGTCACCAAGACCCTCATCGACGGCGGTGAGGGGCTAAATGTCCTCTCCGTTGAGACATTCAAGACGCTCCAAGTGCCTTATGACCAGCTTCTGCCAACCAAGCCTTTCTCAGGGATGACCGACGGCTCCACCATCCCCCTAGGGCAGATACGCCTCCCTGTCACTTTCGACAACTGCAAAAACTACCACACCGAGCTCATCGACTTCGACGTCGCTCACAGCCTCCTATACAACGCCATCCTTGGGTATCCGGCCCTTGCCAAGTTCATGGCGGCAACCCACCAGGGCTACAATGTCCTCAAGATGCCAAGGAGCGGCGGCATCATCAAGGTCGCCTGTGATGAGAAGGATGCGGTGTGCTCCCTCGAGCACGCCTACCAAGCCGCGGCGGCTGACAACCCGGACGATGAGGGTGCCGTCCTGCCTCTAGGGACCACCCCTAAGAAGAAAAAGCAGCTCCTCCTCAAGGGTCGTCGAGAGGCTGGGGTGCTTGCTGACGGCGCCTCAGGCCCCGCGCCCACTGCTAGGGTGCCGCTTCCTCCCTCATCGGAAGGCGCGCTCAGCACTTCCATTAGGACGGGCTTGGGGGATCCCGTCTAGAGAGCCGCCGACCTAACCTGTGCGACAAGGGAGGCGCTCGGACACCACTTGGAGGCGTGTTTTGATGCGCACCCCCGCGAGCGAGGCACACGGCTCGAGGCGCCAGGTGCACGAGAGTTCATCGTCAAAGCGATCGAGGAGCTTCAGGAGGCAAGGACCATGCGTGGCGAGCGTCGCCCCGCACGGCCTCCCAGTGCAGCCGTGGCCCCCGATGCAGGTAGTAGGCTGCGCGTCCGCGTCACCATCCTGGGCCTCAACAGGGCCACTTCGCATGGCCTCTTCTGGCCATCACGCGTTGGACAGAGTGTGGGCTACCTCCGCAGCTACGTTTGCATGCCGTTTTTCCTGCTGAACGCGGCCACCTCGTACCAGCGCTTCACGCAACGTGCTATGGCAACTCACAAGGCCAGGAGCTAGGCAATCTTGTCTGAGGAGGTCCCGGCCCCTCGTGATCCCGATGGACCTTGCGAGCCCCACGGGCCTCAGGAGTCGCCTAGCTCGTGAGGAGCAGCTTCCGCAGCGTGCATCTTTAGTTACCCCAATGGTCCTACAACGATGGTGCCAGGTGACTTTTTGGTTTGTTCAACTGAGGGCGCCCCACGGGCTGCATTATCCTCAGGCTGCTAGGGTCCGCCCCCATAGCTGTATCATTTTGCGCATGTATCGGAACTAGCCTTGCCTTTATGAATTTCCCAAGTATTTCAACTTGCATGTTCGGTGCTTCGTCACCAAGATGTCGCTGCACCCTCGCAATCCCCCCCACGACCGCCTCATGATTAGGGACTGGCACAACATCTAAGCTCGGGTCCGTCCCTGTAGTGTTGCCAAATCCAAGAGACCGAGCTCTGTCCCGCAGGCCAGCTCCCATGCGCGTCACCTCCCATGCTCCTTGGTGCCTTGTTCTCGCATGAGCTAATCGTGTGCGAGCGAGTAAGGGCACACGGCATGGTTAATACGACTGCAATTCGGCACTTCGCCATAGCAGGAGCTGCGCACCTGGTGTTTTTCCGTCAAGTCACCTCCTGGGGTCATTGGTGTCCGTCCTTCTCATGCGATAACCTCCAGAGGGGCATTTGGCGTAGGACCCCCCCCCCATCGTCCCACAGGTATCATAAATGCGCCCCGTGCCGCAAAAATTAGGCACAACCCGCCTTGAGGTAGGGCCTCGTGAGTCCTGTGTTGGCTCACAAGTGCCCAGATACACCTCCTCCAGTTCTGCCATGCTAGCCACGCATACGAATGGGGTTGTACACACCCTGGAGCCCCCCCCCCCCACCGAGGGAACTCCCACCCACGCACCACTGGAAGCCCCATGCTCCGCTCTAGTGAATAAACAACTGAGGACGCCCTAGAGGCCGCGCTAACCTCGGGATAGCCTATCGGCTCTTCATACGGTCCTATCACGCAGCTTTCCCCATGGGAGGCACGCGCGAGGGGCCTAGACACAGGGGTTGTGCTCAAGCCAGGCCTGGCACATCCCACCTTATCAGGTCCCTGGTACCTGGTCTTCTTGCGTCTCTCCCAGGGAAGAGCTGGTGAGGAGAGGTATGGAGGGCTCCAGATTAGCTTAGACATTGGTCACATTTCCTTCATGAGGGTTGTTCGTACGTCAAGGGGAACCCCTGAGCATCGCGACTCAGGGGCCTCACTAGTCACGTAGCCCCTCGCCCCTTGGTCTCATCTTGGCAATCCGGACGCCCCAACGGTGGTCGAGGTATGCGTGGGGCTGGGCCCTGCCGACACAGAACACAAAGGCAAACAGGAAGGAAATCAAGCACGGAAAGAAAATCATCGAGTTCTAGCAAGTTATTACAAGCACAAAAGTGTTCCACAGATTCAAGCAGAAGTTTTATGCCTCCACGAGGCATGGTAAATCTTGCAGGAATAAAACTAGGAAGAAGCGACGCCACTACCTTGGCCCTCACCGCCGCTCGCCCCGGCCGCCGGAAGCCCATCGTCAACGTCATTGCTGCCATCATCGCCGCCACCACTAACCTCCACTGTTGGAGCCTCGGGATCAACGACGCAGAGGAACTTCTTCAGCAGTGCATCCACGTGACCCTTCATGGCCCCCTCGGCAGCAACACGGGACTCGGGAGCAATTGAATAGATCACCATGCTAAAGTCGAAGCCGGGGTCCTGAAGGTAGAGATGGACAAAGACGTGCGTCACAGCCGCGGAGAAGAGAGAGAGGCACTCCTCCTCCAGAATGGAGTCCACTTTGGTGGAAGCACCCTTGAGTGCCTCCGTGAGCTTGGAGGAGAGCCTCATAAGGCCATCCTCGCACTACAAAAAAAGACACATCCATGACATTTTGGGCCGAACAAAAAAAAATTTGGCATACATATGACACTTCTATGACGATAATTGTGACAAAACCTGGTAGCATCATAGATGTGGTGGGCTCCTACTTCTATGACAAAAAATCATGATAGAAAATGGGCTTTTCATCCTGGGCGGGCCGGAGACGCAGCTGCATGACATTCTTTGGGCCGTCCATGATGGAAAAACCCGTGGTAGAAGAGAGGGGGAGGAAAATTTCAGGGAGTTCCTAGTTATGGTGGGAGGTCGGGGGCCGAGCGACGCGCGTTTCTCTCGTACACGTACACGCGTGTGTGCGAGGCATTGGCTGTAACTGAACCCGAGCGAGGCGTTGGGATCTAACTAAACCCAAGCGATTGCACTACAGGCTACGCATTACTGAACCCGAGCGATCGATCGATGGCTGTTAACTGAACCCGATCGAGCGATTCCTTCGCTACTGCTGCTAACTGAAGCCGATCGATGTTGCCTCTGGATGAACAGTTCCCAGTGGGGGTGGATGAACAGGACCCCGTGGTGTTGCCTCTGGATGAACAGGACCCCGATCGATCGAGCCGGTTGGGGCTGGATGAACAGGACCCCGTGGAGGGCTGGATGAATAGGACCACCCCATGGAGGGCAGGATGAACAGTAGATGGTGGAGGGCAGGATGAACAGTAGCCCATGGAGGGGTGGTTGAACAGGAGCCCGTGGAGAGGGGTGGTTGAACAGTAGCCGGTGGAGTAGCGCGCGGTGGAGGCTGGATGAACAGGAGCCCGTGGATGAACAGTCGCAGGTGGAGGCTGGAGGAGGTCGACGGTGGATGAACAGTAGCTCGTGGAGGCTGGAGGGGGTCGACGGTGGAGATGAACAGTATCCCATGGAGTCCCGTTTTGCGGTACGCCACACCCCTCCCGATGAACAGGACCCCCGTTTCGACCGTAGCGCTCCAACACAAGTCCGTTTCGTCTGTTTTGCAGTACGCCACACCCCTCCCGATCAACAAGACCCCCGTTTCGACCGTAGGAGGTCCGTTTCCTCCATTTTGTGGTACGCCAAACCCCTCCCGATCAATAGGACCCCGTTCCGAACGTAGGAGGTCTGTTTCCTCCATTGTGCGGTACGCCAGGCCTCATTTCCATCGCCTGTTCCATCCAAGCCCTCCCGATGAACACGACCACGCATTCTGTTCCGACCCAGCCGGTTGGCTCCCACGCATTCCGTTTCCTCCCGATGAACACGACGCATTCCGTTGCCTCCCGATGAACACGACGCATTCCGTTGCCTCCCCATGAACACGACGCATTCCGTTGCCTCCCCATGAACACGACGCATTCCGTTGCCTTCCCATGAACACGACGCATTCCGTTGTCTCCCCATGAACACGACGACGACATTGTTTCTCTGTTCCGACCTAGCCATGTACACAAGCCCTCGCCGTACGTATGCGCGAGTAGGCATTCGAGACCCCGCCCGTATGTACACATACATGGCCGTATTTTCTTTCTTGCACCCTGGCCGTTGTACGTACATGTACATGCTACGTGCGCGCCTCTACTATGACACGTGCGCGCCTCTACATCGACCAGCATGTACGTACACGTTCGCGACCAGAATGACAATGCTACGTACGCTTCGACCAGGTGGGTCCCGATTGTCAGGCACTTCCTTGCCTGCGAAGATGTAGCTGGTGGGTCCCAGCAGTCAGGGGGCGTATCATTTTTTTTTCCCGGACGCACTTCCTTGCGTGCGAAGATGTAGCTGGTGGGTCCCAGCAGTCAGGGGGAAACGTTTTTTCGTGAAATACAGTGGCCCGTCCGGTGGGTCCCAGCCGTCAGGTGGAGGAATCATTATTTTTCGTGTATTAAGGAGGCAGTTCCTTGCTGCGGCCATGGACCTAGCTGTCAGCCGCTCCACGTACAGTCCACGTCCGATGGAAGTCGTTCCTTGACCACGTTGACCACGCCACGCCGAGAGCACCAGGGCGGTGGACGACGGCAAGGCCTAGGAAGGGGACGACACGGAGGCAGGGAAGACTCGGTAGTTGTTTCCCACGCGAAGGGGAGTACGACTGTACGAGGGTTTACTGGTTCGTCTGCCGTCGTTGGAGAATAACATCAGGTGTGGGTGAGTAGAGGGATGGCTAGGCCAGTGATGGGAGTACGGTCGGGCGGTGAGGCCTGCGCGGCAGCACAGCCGGCCGCGAGGAGGAGGGAGCAGGCAGTCCCGCCGGCGCTTGTTTGAGCGGCTGGAGCAGGAAGAGCAGAGATTGAAGAAGCACGATGGTCGTTGGATGGACATCCAACAGTCAGTGCTTGTGTGTCAACCTTTTTTAGGAAAGCCTCAAATCTGTGGAAAACAGCATACAGCCCATCTGCCATTATTTCTAATAATTTACAGCCCATTTGCTAATTCTTAAGATTTTTTTGGAGCCCATATTCTTTTTGTTAGCATTACAGCCCATATTGTGGCAACGATTAAAAAATTATACGAAATTTTGCATATTTCGGTGCGGTCTGAACTGTTTTTAATCCCGAAATTTCGACTCACATTCAAACTGATTTTAAAAATAAATGTATATCAATATAAAATCCAACAAATTCTCCATGCATAAAAATTAATGTAATTTAAAATCTTGAAATGAAAAAATGATATTTGAAAATAATTGCCGGTTTGATGTGTTTTAAAAATGTACAACCCATTTCTCATTACCGATGGGCCATTTTCTCGGCCAGTCGAATGAAAGCTCTCCTCATCTTGAAAGATTTGCATCCCAACAGGCCTGACAAAGCGACTTACTTGGCAAATCACAAAAAACTGGGCTATGGCTGTGGACCCAGCTGTCAGCCTCTCCACGTACAGTACTCTTCTGATGGAAGTCGTTCCTTGACCACGTTGACCACGCCGCGCGGAGAGCACCATGGCGGTGGACAACGGCGAGGCCTAAGAAGGGGACGACGCGGTAGTGGAAGCCCGCGCGGAGAAGACTACGAGGGTTCACTGGTTCGGCTGCGGTGTGAGGCTGTCGTCGCCGCAGGGCCTGGCCAGCGGTGGGAATAGTAGGGGGCGGTGAGGCTTCTACGGCAGCACAGCCGGCCACGGGAGGCAGGAGCATGCGGCACGACCGGCGCTGCTTTGGGCGGCTGGAGGAAGAAGACCAGAGGTTGAAGAAGCACTACGGCCATTGGATGGACATAGTACGGTCACTGGAGCTAGAATCATTCATATTGACTAAGTTGACAAAGCCCTTCGTCCCCGTCAACTTAGTAGGCCCACAAGTCAGCCTCCCAGCAAGGTGGGTCCTAGCTAGCCCGGGGAGTATTCATTTTTTGTGCATAATAAGGAGGCACTTTCGGTGGGTCCGAGCTGACAGCGGGGGGGCATTTTTTTCGCGAAATACGGTGGCCCGTCCGGTGGGTCCCAGCAGTCAGGGGGAAAATATATTTTTTCACAAAATACTGGTGGCCCGTTCGGTGGGTCCCCGTTGTCAGGTGGAGGAATAATTATTTTGCACGTAATAAGGAGGCACTTCCTTGCTGCGGCCGTGGACCCAGCTGTCAGCCTCTCCACGTACAGTCCATGTCCGATGGAAGTCGTTCCTTGACCACGTTGACCACACCGTGCCGAGAGCACGAGGGCGGTGGATGACGGCGAGGCCAGGAAGGGGACGACACAGAGCCGGGGAAGATGCGATAGTGGATGCCCACGCGTAGAGGAGTACGAGGGTTCACTGGTTCGCTGTGGTGTGAGGCTGCCATCGCCGCAGAATAACAGGGGGTGTGGGTGAGTAGAGGGATGGCCTGGCCAGCGGTGGGAGTAGTAGGGGGCGGTGAGGCCTCCGCCGCATCGCAGCCGGCCACGGGTGGCAGGAGCACGAGGCACGACCGGCGCTGGTTTGGGCGGCTGGAGCAAGAAGACCAGAGGTTGAAGAAGCACTACGACCGTTGGATGGACATCGTATGGTCACTGGAGCTAGAATCGTGCATATTGACTAAGTCGACAAAGCCCTCAGTCCCCGTCAACTTAGTAGGCCCACAAGTCAGTCTGCCACTAAGGTGGGTCCCAGCTAGCAGCAGTATTCATTTTTTTGTGCGTAATAAGGAGGCACTTCCGGTGGGTCCGATCTGACAGCAGGGGGGACATTTTTTTCACGAAATACGGTGGCCCATGGGGTGGGTCCCAGCAGTCAGGGGCAAATGTTTTTTTCACGAAATACAGAGGCCGTTTCGGTGGGTCCCAGATGTCAGGTGGAGGAAATCATTATTTTGCGCGTAATAAGGAGGCATTTCCTTGCGTGCGGCCGTGGACCTAGCTGTCAGCCTCTCCACGTACAGTCCACTTCAGATGCATGTCGGTCGTTAACCACGCTGACCACGCCACGCCGAGAGCATCAGGGCGGTGGACGACGGTGAAGCCTAGGAAGGGAACGACATGGAGGCAGGGAAGACTCGGCCGTTGTTTTTGTTTCCCACGTGGAGGGGAGTACGACTGTACGAGGGTTTACTGGTTCGTCTGCCGTCACCGGAGAATAACAGCAGGTGTGGGTGAGTAGAGGGATGGCTAGGCCAGCGATGGGAGTACAGTCGGGCGGTGAGGCCTGCGCGGCGGCACAGCCGGCCGCGGGGAGGAGGGAGCAGGCAGTCCCGCCGGCGCTTGTTTGAGCGGCTGGAGCAGGAAGAGCGGAGATTGAAGAAGCACGACGGCCGTTGGATGGACATCCAACAGTATACAGGCCATCTGTGGAAAGCCAAATCTATGGAAAACAGCATACAGCCCATCTGCCATTATTTCAAATAATTTACAGCCAATTTGCTAATTCTTACGGGTTTTTTTGGAGCCCATATTCTTTATGTTAGCATTACAGCCCATATTGTGGCCACGGTTAAAAAATTATACAAAATTTTGCATATGTCGGTGCAGTCTGAACTGTTTTTAATCCCGAAATTTCAAGCCACATTCAGACTAATTTTAAAAATAAATGTATATCAATATAAAATCCAATAAATTGTCCACGCATAAAAATCAATGCAATTTAAAATCTCGAAATGAAAAAATATTTTTGAAAATAATTGCCGGTTTGATGTGTTTTAAAAATGTACAGCCCATTTCTCATTACTGATAGGCCATTTTCTCGGCCAGCCGAATGAAGCTTTCCTCATCTTGAAAGATTTGCAGCCCAGCAGGCGTGATAAAGCGTCTTACTTGACAAATCACAAAAGAACTGGGCTAGCCATTTTCAGAAAGAAAAAAACTACTGGGTTGGTATGTGGTAAACATAAAAGAAAAGGTTGTCTAGACAGGCCAGAGTGTCCCGCACAACCCAGTATTTCCGAACGGACGTGTAGGCCAGGGCGCCTCTTCGTGAACCGTGGCAAACTCGCAACCGTCCACCGACTCTTCGCCTTTCCCTCTCGATTTGGAACTATTGTCGCACGCTCTTCCTCTCCATGCTCCATTTTCCTTCAGCCCTTCACCCTTTCTTCTGCCATTGTTCGATCGTCTTCTCCATGGAGGGAACAGGCCGGAAACGACCCCGTTATTCTTGCCCCGATATGAAAGATGATGTGGTGGAGGAACTCATTGATTGGTGCGACGTCATCACCTCGGCTAGCATGGCAAGTTCTTTCAAGCCCATTCTCGACTCAACTAATAACATCATTATAAAGAACCCAAGAGTCAAGGAGCGGTTTCATCTCCCTTATCTTCTTTGTCGTGACCCTGATGACTGGCGCCTACACGACGGAGGCCTCACCTTGTGCTAGTTGATGCCGCTTGATAATGATACGTATGATGTTAAGATGCCATCGCTCGAGGGCAAGGCTTGGGTGGGTGCAAATGGAGATTGGGTTATTTACATTGGGTCCAACTGCGAGTGGGAACTTGTGAATGTGTACACTCATCACCGGGTTCCACTTCCAAAAATCTCAGCACACTGCCCAGAGGTTGAGCACACCGGTAATGTACGCACGTTCAAATACGATCATGGTGACTGTCTTCTATGGAAGATAGCAATTTGTCGAGTTCCCAACCACTCTTGGAATTACAACAACTATCAAGTTATTGCTATCTTCGACAAGCTTGTTGCCGTCCTTCGTGGTTCGACTCGATGGATATTGCTCAAAAATCAGTTTCTGTACACGGATGAGTACTGTGATGCAATTCAATACGAGGGCCTTGTGTTTGCTGCCACCACTCGTGGCACTGTTTTTGCATGGCATCCTAGTAGTTTCGGTACGTTTGTCTTCCATCTAATTATAATTGTTTCATCCACATGCATGTGGGTTAGCAAGTTTCCCTTCACTAATTAACCTTCTTCTTGTGTTTCCAAGGTCCTGTGAACATCCCACCACCTATACTTGAAAAAATTTATAACCAAGGGGAGATGACGATGGTGATGATCACGAGCATGAGGACGAGCAGCGCCGATATACTCTGTGGCGCCTGGCAACTAATTCCGATGGATCACCTCTTCTTGTGTGTATACAACCCACTGATGATGTTACTGGTAAGGAAGCAGGTGTCTCCATGGTCGCACTCTCCGGACCTATTCCAACACCCGTTGCATGGTATTCGGGATGGATACTAGTGTGCTAGCGCCAACTCCTTCTCCCTGGCACAGAATTGATAGTCTTGGAGAAAACTCGCTCTTCCTTGGACAAAATTATCCGATGATGGTGAAAGGCGATCCAACTGCTGCTGACACATTTATGAGAAGCAACTGTGTCTATACCTCGGACATTTGGGTGGTTCCCTACCCTCGTACTGATATAGTAGGCCGCTTCAGCCTGGATGATCGGTCCTGCGTTGGTCTCCAGATCGACAACAGATGGCCCGTCCCAGAGAATCAGTTGTGGTTCAAAGCAAGCGTTTCCAACGCCGCGGAATGGTTGAGTTGAAGTTCATTTCATGGCTTGTTATTTGTTGTGTGGTGAAAACTTTAGTATTTATAATGTATCCTCGTTGTCGATGTGGGTTGATGACCTGTTGTATGTAATAAAATGATATGCCTATGATAAACTTACTAAATTTATGAATGGCTTTCGATTCACTTCTCTAAATTTGTACTAGATTCACATGCTTCGCGCGTCGGGCGGGTGTTTTTAGTGTATCCCTATGTTAATGTGTTCGTTGTATGTAACCAGCACCTCGAATCCTCGATAGTAGTATACTATATACTAGTAGGAGTGAGTAGTAGGGTGGCATGGGCCAAAACAAGCATTCACGTCCAGGAGTACGGCACACGCCACCACCACGACATCCATCTGACACCATATTATTTCTTGGACTCCGTGCTAGAGCAATCTCTTCAACCTCGTCGTTTCTCTAAGTCTGGTTGTAGTGGGGAGTAACTTAGACTAGTGTCATGCATATGACACTAGTCTTTGTTACTACCTTCATAGTGCAAAGTAACATACAAGTAGTATCATAGATGATTGCATTTATTACATTATAGACTCATTTTGCTTTGGTTTGCGTTATGTTATAGTAACATATTATGTTACTCCCAACATTTCTCTCCTCATTAACTATATGCCACATAAGCAAACTTGTCTTGAAATGCGCTATGTTACTTGCTAAGTTACTCCCACTATGACCAGCCTAACTTCAGCCATCGCGTGGCGGGCGAGGTGGGGGTTTGCCGATAGTCGGTTTCCTTAACTGCGGTCCCACTTGTAAGGCCAACTCCAACGCACGACCCCAAACGGACCTCCATTTTGCACGAACTCCAACGATAATTTTGACTAGAAAAGCAAGACCAAAGAAAACAAGAACCACGAGAATACATTTTACTACTCCTGTAAGTTGGATTAGTGCCTTCTCGATGCATTCATTGTTGATCTGCAGAGGCTCGATCTTGTGTGTTCTTTCTTCTTCGAGTGTAAAGAAGTAGACGTTGCTTCCTCGCATCTAGTCTCATGTCTAGCCTCTATTCTAGTAGGAGTATCAACAAGTGCACTAATCTCATCCGATAGCAGAACCGAAGATTTGGTCAGGTTCTTCCTCCTTTTGCCGACACGTGGGACATCCAGCATCCAGGTCGTGTCATGAAAGAAAATAGAGTGGTATTTGAAGCCACGAGATGTGCATCTTGGGTTAAACTGTAAATAGAATCTTACTACTCTTGAGTAACTCCAAAAGCAGCCACTGAAGATCTTTATTGGATTTGTTTTTCATCACCAGCACGTCGAGGTGAAAGATGTGCAGGTTCAGTGGGTCCTCTTGCGTTTTCACTGACATGTGGGGCCGCATGTGAGCAAACAGACGATGGACTCCGCGCATCCGCTGGCTGGCTGAGAAGAGAGATAGAGGAGGGCTGAGCACGAACTGCAGGAAATTTGTTCTATGTACCTCGATATAGGCTCGATATAGTGGGGTGGCATGGGCCATAACTAGCATTCACGTCTAGCAGTACGGCACACGCCACCCACGCGAGTCCCATCCAACACCAATTTTCTTGGAGTCCATGCTACAGCCATCTCTTCTCCCTCCTATTTTCTCAGCCATCGCGCGGTGGGCGGGGTGGGGGTTTGCCGATAGTCGGTTTGCTCAACTGCGGTCCCACTTGTAAGTGAAAATGCAACACCGCACACATTCCCGCTTGAGCGGCGTGCCGGACCAACCGTGTGGGGGTGCGACGCGAACATGGCAGGCTTTTCCTTTTGAACTCGTAACTTGTTAAATTTGGTTCTGCTCCATGGCGCGACCGATAGATAGAAAATAACGATTTTGCCTAGAGTAATGAGAAGTTTGGTTCTGGCGCCGTTCATGCATGGAGTACGTACGAAAATTATGAAGTTGATGCAAAAGGTAAGATAATTACTGTAGTATCATATACTGCTACATGGATTTGACGGAAAGATAAAAATACATACGGATCCATCAACGTTCAACGACATCCTCACGCCCTAGTGCACCGGGTCACCAACCGACGTGTGAGGAGCAGCGGCGTTGGCGGCGACCTCAACGTGCTTCTGAACAGTGCCGTCCAAGGTTGCCCTGCGCTCCAAGAAGGCCAGCGTCCTATCGTCCTCCTCTTGCATGTAGTAGTCCTTGTGGACGATTTGCGCATAGACGTGGGTGATTATGTCGATGGTGTCTTGCTGCGCCAGGCGCTGCGCGGCGAGCGCGACCTCGAGGTGGACATTCTCCGGCACGACGGCGGGCAGTCGCAGGGCCACCAGTGCGTCGAAGAGGTTTTTATCATAGTGGACGTTGAGGGTGGCGGGCATCGCAGAGCCTGGGCGCGTTGGCTAGAGGCTTACGTCAAAGTCGTCCGCAAGCTTCTTGACGACGGTGAACTTGTCGAGGAAACTGACGAGGACCTCGTCGAACAAGGAGAGGAAGCTGTCGTCCAAGCGGCCCCTCACCCTGGCGGCCTCAAGCAATACTACCTAGAGACGTTCCTTGATGCCGGGCCACAGGCCGGCGTCGTGGACCATCTGGCACAGCCGGCTGATGCTCGCGCTCATCGCCTCCATGGGTCTAGCGTAGCTTCTAGTCAACTGATCTTGCGATTCGAGTGATCACTCAGCCCTTGGTTAGCGTGTGTAGGTGCATAGGATTTCGTACTACTCCTCGGCCCTCTACTACACCTGCCTTTGGCTGTATGATAGGTGGGCCAGCCACCCCCTGGGGCCACGTGTCATTCACCCAAAGGCAGTTTCCGTAAGTCAATGAAGCTGCGTCCCCCTCCGTGCCGGTGCAGTATAGTCATCTCACCGGACCTCTAGTTGGGGCCAAACGGAGAAGTTTGATGTTTACTGGTTTATTGGTCCCCTTTGCATTTTGCGCCAAGTTTTGACCTTTGATTTAACTATTAAATGTTAATGCATGTAAACAAAAATGTTGTGTAAGTCACCTTACAAAAACCAAATAATCCCAAAATACTTAGGCACGGTGCATTAACTCCCTCCTTGTTTCTTATTTCGTGACATATCAACCAATGAGAGATGTGGGTCGTGCATGCTTTCAATGACTTGAGACTACCAAACAAGACATGCAGTGTTTAGTTCATTGCATGTAATCCTATTAGTACTCTAGTTAGGAGTAGCAAAAAAACATTAAGTTCTCTCGCCGATAGGAATAAAACACCATGTATTTATTTACAGAGGGAGTAGTACATTTTTGGTGACATGCATTACTAGATATTGCTAGTCAAATACTAAAATCCAGATGGACGTGGTAGTACTCCTAAATCCAGACAGTGGTGCTACTAGTACTAGTAGTAGTACTACCAATGTAGTAGTAGGAGTACTAGCACTGTACTATCCGTTGGTCAAATTATTACGTGCTGCTCCTCACAGTGAAGTGACAAGATCCTGCGCCGGAGATGACACCTGAGTATAGGCGCCGTGTTCGGCATACCATAGTCAGCCTCACCATCTGCAGTCACTATCATCATGGCTGTAGAGCTAGCCTGCTTACAACTAGCCCTGTTCGACATAATTTCCCGTGCGTAGATGCCCGTGCATTGCACGGAACACCAAGATTGGGGGTGGACGGCTCCGGCGGCGGCCATCGCGCCAGATTTTTCCACGGCCTTCTACTCCTAGATGTGGTGGGGAGGAGATGAGGCTGATTGTGAGAGACAGGAGTTGTTTGTAAATAGGGAACATGTGCGGGCATCTTTTTGCAAAAAAGGAGAAGCTTGGTTTGTATGCGTCAGATCTAGATCTGACGGCTATTGGTGAAAGATGGGAGGCACAACATCATCACCAACTCAGGACCTGTTCGATTCGCAGGATTTTGAAAATGCAGGAATAGGTCACCATGTGTGTTCGGTTTATTCAGTTTACATGGTTCGATTTATACAGTTTTTCAGTTTGTACGGTATTAATACTTCGGTAAATATGGTATGATATTAAAATACGGTTCGGTTTTGGTACACACCAAATTATTTCGGTATGGTTTCGGTATATACCATAAAAACCAAAGTTGACGCGAATTTGGAAATGACGTAATAATAATTAGCAAATTTATGACTCAAAACACATACTATTCTACACAAATAGTATATGACTATATATATAAATATATATGCATGCATTGATTCATCTGTTGATGGCTATGGACGTGCTTAGCATTTTAAAAATAGAAAAATGACTATGGTACAAGAAAAAATTACGTGCTTAGTAGTGCATTTGACTCATGTACAAGAAAAATGACAACTGTATGGTTGTTCATCTCAAGAAATATAAATTTATTTTTTACTTCGGTTTATTCGGTTAACCATTCGGTTTTCCGGTATATACCATAAAAACCAAGTTCAAATCGGTATGAAAAGTTCATACCATACCGAAACCAGAAACCATAAAAACCATAAAATTGGTTCGGTTCAGTTTATTTCGGTATGGTTTTTCGGTTCGGTTTTTAAATGCACAGAGTGAGGAATAGGACGCGGCAATATTACAAGTTTCGAACTGATATTACAAATGTTAGGAGTAATGTTGCACCTATGAAGAGGGAATTACTAGGAAGTTTACGTAAGAACTTTTGTTACTTTAGGTGGATGCAGCATTATCGTACAAACTAAAATCCACCGCCCTCACAAGTCACTAATGGGCAAATAAGTTTTCGAGTCTCTCTCCACTTGATGTTTCAAAAACAAATTCAGCTTCTGCGGAGAAATGAGCTCCACCGTGTACCCGCGCGGGTGTGGCTGGGCACGAAGCGTGAGTACATGCATGGTGCACCTATTCTCTTCTTGTATACGTACACCACCTACATGGGGTTGTGTGAGAGAGATAAAAAGCTCGAGAGATATAGTGTGTGGGTTCTTGAGAGTTTTTTAACATATCAATGTGTGTGAAATAGAGTCCTGGATATAACATATATATAGAGGGGGCGATCCACGAGAAGAGAGTGGAGGTATCATCGGCTTGAGGTGTCCATAGAATCGAAGAGAGGGATGATGTGTGTGTGTGTGCGCGTGCGCGATCTATAAAGAGTGCCATCGAATTTGTGTGTGCCCACGTCAAAGATATAGAGTGGCTGGCCTACTGGAACGTGAGATGGGACATGTGCAGTTTGTCTCTGTGGCATGGATACCTACCTGCAGCGCTCGACTATCCGTGTGTGGTGGGGGAAGAGGGAGGCCCAATTAACTATAGAGGTACAATGGCTGGTATATTTGTGGAGGAGGAGAGAGGCCTACCTCATGTATTAAGGAGATCGATCTGCCTCATGTATTAAGGGAGATCGATCGGCATCCATGCATATGTGCAGGAGATGAATAAGGTTGGGAGATAGACAGAGCTAGAGTGTTGGAGGGGGTGGTAGTGGAGTTGCTTCTAACAAATGGTGGGATAGGCTTGCTAGACAAACGGAGGGCACGCCCGCAATATCAATAAGAGAAGAGATGGCTGCTTGTTGTCTGTGCACGTGCGTGTGAGAGACGGGTCAGGAGGCATGCACGAATGATGAGGGGGGCGATGTGGCTGTGGTAAGCAGACGTAACTACATAGGAAGATCGATCGCCCTTTGTAAGATAAAGGAGAGACATAACTTGTGAGGTACGTTGATCGATGGGGGGGTAGTTAAAGTCGATCTAGGTATATGTTGGGAGATTGATTGGTATACATGCATGTGTGTGTTAGAAGCAAATGAGGCACGAGGAGAAGGATAGAGAGAGAGGGATGCATGTAGGAGGTGGCACGAGAGGCATACTATATCGAGGGGGAGGAGTGTGCGAGTACGAGAACGATGAAAAGAGTGGTGGGAGTGAGGCATGGACGGTGACAAGAGAAGAGGGGAAGCTTGTGTTTGTGCTAGGCACACCTGGCTAGAGAGGCATATCGATCGATGTGTGCCGTAAAGAAGGAGCTGGGGGCCTACACACACCGTGGGTGAACGACCTAAAGTGAAAAGACGAATTTGCGCAATGGAGCTAGAGAATGCTGAGGGGGGGTGAGAGGGATGTTGGCGTGTGCATGCATAAGAGAAAGTTAGCGCTAGCTACAAAGATAAGAGGGTTGTGTGGGTGTAAAAGACGAATAGAGATCATATATACTTCATTATAAAAAAGCGAATTCGGATATTTGAAGAATTTATCATAGTGTTTCAAACCGACGGATGTGTGAATATATATAATGGTGATACACATGGTGTGGTTATGAACATGGTATACTACATTTAATATGTTTTATCTCTACTCTTATTAAAAACGGAGTTGTTGATGATGGTGTGCCTGCCATCCTGCATTATAGGCCGTCTGATTTATATCTGGCAGATAGCAAGGAAACTATGATGGTTGAAGTTGGCAACAATCATGATTGTAGATTCTTATTGAAATAGAGAAACGAATTCAAATTTAGTTCGAATTGCAGCGGTAGTATAGACATTTGGAATGCACTAAAATGTTGGTATGAGTAGGTTACATGCATTATACAGGAAGCGAAAAAATTTAATCGGACATAACATGGATTCATACTCCCTCCTTCCATCTATATAGGGCGTAATGAGATTTTTAAGACCGCCTTTGACTATTGACAAGATTAATAGTACATGACATGCACAATGTGAAAATTATATCATTGAAAGAACCTTTCACAGACGAATTTAACGGTGTGCTTTGTGTAAGTTGCATGTCATATATCATTGCCCTAATATTTGGTCAAAGTTAGCATCGAAGAACGCATTAGGCCCTATATAGATGGAAGGAGGGAGTAGCTTTGAATAGAATTTGTATAGTAAAACGGGGCAAGACTCTCTCTTTTTGTGGTGTGAATAGTTTTATTTTTTTCATTTTCTTTTTGGTTGAGGAAGTGCGAATTGATTTCGTACGTACAAGTACAATATTACTACATGTTAGGCTTGTCCCTAAAATTAAATCCACGTCTTGTTATATCCCGAAAATTCAGATATCGTGCTCCCAAAACTCGCGCCTTCACAACCCGCGCCTTGCTATCCCGAAATTACAACGCGCGTGAAAACTCCCTCCAGCTGCCAAATCCCGACATGCGAAATACCCCTTCTAACCCTGAGCCGAAAGGGCCGCTAGTTCAAATCGGTGGGCGGTACTTTTGAAACACACCCTACATTTTGGACAAGCGCGTTCCTAAGTCATGCTTCACCCCCTCCCATTGCCCCCTTTTCACCATTCGAAATCCCAGGCCGCCATAACCTCTCCGCTCCAACCGCGAAACCCCACCCTCCTCCGTCCGCCACGTCACCGCTGCCTAGTCGGAGCCTCTTCCCCGATGACGTCGTCCAGCGCAACAGCTCGACGTCCCTCGTCCACCTCCTTGGATGAGGATCCGTCGTCCATCTCGTCGTCCCGCCGGTTCAGCCGCCCCGTCCTCCACCTCCAAGGAGCTGCTCCGACGATCGCCTCGTCTATCGCGGCTGCTCCATCCCCACAGCGCCGCCTCAACCTGCTCCACTGGAACCGCAGCATCCTCACCGACTCCTCGGACGAAGCCGAGGCCTACTCGGCGCCACCAAAGAGCTTGTACACTCATCGCATCGCACCTTCTCCTTAACTCGACCTCCTGGCGCCGACGGTGCTCCATCCCGCACCCCCATGGAGCGGCTACCTTAAAGCCGGCACTGCGGGCGACATCTCCACCGCGGCTCTCCCCCAGTGCGAGGCCCCTTCGGCGGCGGTGGCCATACCAGCCGGATATGTTGCTGCTGCTCCGGCTCTCGCTTGATCGCTCGATCGCCCAGCTGCTGCTGCTCTCCCCCTCGCTCGTGTTGCTGCTCTGCTCAGATTAAGCCACACTTCAGTCGACTGAATTGACTTTTGGGTCTGTCGATTTTTAGGGGTTGGGGGGCTCGCCGGAGAGGTACCCCACTATCTATCTTAGGGTTCAGGGTGGGGGCGGAGGGCCTAGAGGGCTGGCCGAGGCGGCGGTGGCGAGTTGTTTCGGGGCGGCGAGGCGGCACTGGGGCCGGTGGTTCAGCCGGTGGTGGCTGGCGGCTCAGGGGGGTGCAGGTTGAAGATGAACTGCAGGCCCTCCCTAAACTACATGTCAAGTGCCTCTCTGCTACCATTCCGTTCAGTTTCGACGGTAGCATTCAGATTCCACAGTAAATTTTAGTTTCGACAGTTAAGTTCAGAGTCAACAGTTTTTACCTCATCTGTTGTAGTCAGGTGGTTTTTGGTGATGTTAATTTTACATCCATTTTACATCATCTATTGGAGATTGTCGGTGTCAAAACCGGTGCATCTCGGGTAGGGGGTCCCGAACTGTGCGTCTAGGCCGGATGGTAACAGGAGGCAAGGGACACGAAGTTTTACCCAGGTTCGGGCCCTCTTGATGGAGGTAAAATCCTACGTCTTGCTTGATTAATATTGATGATATGGGTAGTACAAGAGTAGATCTACCACGAGATCGGAGAGGCTAAACCCTAGAAGCTAGCCTATGGTATGATTGTTGTTGTGTATGTTGTCCTATGGACTAAAACCCTCCGGTTTACATAGACACCGGATAGGGTTAGGGTTACACAAAGTTGGTTACAATGGTAGGAGATCTGCATATCCGTATCGCCAAGCTTGCCTTCCACACCAAGGAAAGTCCCTTCCGGACACGGGACGAAGTCTTCAATCTTTTATCTTCATAGTCCAGGAGTCCGGCTGAAGGTATAGTCCGGCCATCCGGACACCCCCTAATCCAGGACTCCCTCAGTAGCCCCTGAACCAGGCTTCAATGACGACAAGTCCGGCGCGCAGATTGTCTTCGGCATTGCAAGGCGGGTTCCTCCTCCAAGTACTTCATAGAAGATTTTGAACACAAAGATAGTGTCCGGCTCTGCAAAATAAGTTTCCACATATTGCCATAGAGAGAATAATATTTACACAAATCTAATCTGCTGATGTATTCCGTAGTGTGACACACCACGGCCAAGCCTTTATCCGAGTCGTTTCATTATCCCACCTCAGCGCGTCATGCGAGGCGGTTTCCTTGGCACGTCTTGTTAAAGCAGAGATCGTGTCCCCTTATTCCGGGATTCTCATCAATATGGGTGTGGGTAACCCAACCGTGTCATTGATTACAGCGCTTGGAGATAAGCGAGTTTTACCAGGCTGGTGGGGACACGTAGTTGCGTCCACCCATATAAGGGGATAAGGATCCACCTTTTCACCTATGCCTTCTTCCTCCCTTGCTTATCCATTCTCGTGCACTCGAGCTCCAGCGCCCCAGTCCGCACTCCCCACCTCAACCTTCTCCAGCCATGTCCGGAGCGGGAGGCAAGTGGATGGTCTCCTCCATCATGGAGGGACACATCAAAAAACTAAGGAAGGCCGGATACTTGTCTAACGACATTGCGTACTGGCTTCCCGAAAAGGGGCAGCTCATCCCCATCCCTAGGCCCCATGAGAGGGCGGTGTTCCTCCCCCATTTCCTCCGCAGACTGGGCTTCCCTCTTCACCCATTTGTCCGGGGGCTCATGTTCTACTATGGCCTGGATTTCCATGATCTGGCCCCGAACTTTGTCCTCAACATCTCGGCGTTTATCATCGTGTGCGAGGCTTTCCTCCGCATCCGCCCCCATTTCGGCCTATGGCTCAAGACTTCCAATGTCAAGCCGAAGGTGGTGCGCGGCAACCAGGCAGAGTGCGGAGGCGCCATGGTGGGCAAGATGGCTAACGTCTTATGGCTCGAGGGCTCCTTTGTGGAGACCCTGAAGGGGTGGCAATCGGGGTGGTTTTACATCACCGAGCCGTGTGACCCTGAATGGGTCGCAGCCCCCGAGTTTCAATCTTAACCCCCTATGCGGCTCACCTCCTGGCAGGAGACGGGCCTGTCGTGGGGTAAAAAAGGAGAGCTGACCGGACTCCAAACATGCATCCAAACCCTGGTAGACAAGAAGCTCAAACTTGTCAACGTAGTCCAGGTTATGCTCATCCGCCTGTTCCTCCCGTGTCAACAACGGGCTTTCAACCTGTGGGAGTTTGACCCAGCGCGGCACCAAACTCTGAGCAGGCTCTTCGACACGATGTATGAAGATGCCTGGAAGGTGCTTTTCAAGGGCGTCGAGGCCCCCGCATCCGCTACCAAGGATCGCGGATTCAGTACGCAGCGTCACGCTCATGCGGTAAGATGTTTTTCCTTTTACAGGGTATCAGTTTTTCATAGTTTGACTCCATGCGGGATCTAAGCTCCCTTACCTTTGACAGGATTGGCAGGTGGTCCGGACAGATCAACTGTCCGGCTCCTTTGCCCGAAGGCCCAGCGGACGCTCGCTTGGCGAAGCTGCTGGTTCCGGCACCCTATGTCGTGCCGGAGAAGAAGGCCGTGAAAAAGGCCACGGAGACTCGAAAGAGTGCCCGGCGCTAGGAGGTGTCGGATCCATCATCCGACGGTTCCGAGGTGCATTCCTCCCATTAAGACGAGGAGGAAGAAGAAGAGACCTCTCCCCCTCCAGCGGGAGGAGAGAATAAAAGGAAGGCTGCCCTCTCTAGGGAGGCCGGAGGGTCCAAGAAGGGGAAAACCCTTCCTTCGGACTACTCCACCGACACCGATGATGGTGGAGAGGAGTGGCCGCCCAGGGCGAAGCCCCTGGCAAAATCGTAACTATCCGGATACCAGAGTAATTCATAGTATTCGTTTATTGCACAGCTTTCCCTTATGTCGAATATGTTTATGCAGCCCACCCAAAGACCGGCTCGACGCGTCGTCGAGCGGCTCACTAGACTCGTCGGATGTGAACTCGCTTCCGACGGCTTCCTCCCCCCGCCCTACAGACGACACCGAAGTGTTGTCCCAATAGGTTCCAAGCCGGGAGGAGGTGGTCCTGGAGGCGCCGCAAGGCGACCTCCCGGACTCCAGGAGTAATGGGGATGAAACCCCCCAGGGCTCCAAGTCCGGCTCTAGGCCGGACACTGCTCCGGAATCTTCAAAGGTTCCAAAGTCCGGCGGGGGACCTCCTTCCAAGAGGAGCAAGCGCACCGTGTCGGTGACCCCCATCCAACCGGAGGCGCCGGACAATCTGTTGGAGGCGATCCAAGGCGCCTCCATCGACGAGGAGCACCGCACCATTATGAGTGCGGTGGTCCAGAAGGTTCAGTCCGCCAAGAGCGGACTGACTGAAGCTTGTACTAGCCTTTTAACAGGCTTTGAGGTAAGTAAAGAATGTGTAAATAATATTACCGCATAGACAGTAGCCCATGATGCTCTGTTTGGCGTTCGGGAAGGAAAGCCGAATATAGGATCAAATAAAATTCGCAGGAGTCTAACAAAAAGGAGTCAATATGCATATGCAGGCTTCTCTGCTTGCGTCCGCCACACTGACTGCGGAAGTGGACACGCTAAAGTAGAACCTCGAGCGGTCTGAGCAAGATCTCGGGCATGCCAAGAAGCAGCTCGAGGACAATGAAGGTAAGAAATACCTTGTTTAAATATGTATAAAAAGGTGCAATTGCAAAAAATGACAGGATTATCGTGGCTATTGTAGGGGCCACGTCTGAGGTGGCGACCCTTAAGCAAGCGATGGTCGAGGCCAAGAAGAGGGCGGCCACGGAGTGCACCGAGCAAGAGAAGTATGAGGCTGAGGTTGGCAAGGTACGGCAAGAGCTCCAGGCTCTCATGGAAAAACATGAGAGTTCGGAGCTTGACTCAAAGACGTGAGCGTCCGAGCTCGCGGTGGCTATTGAAAATGCCAAGTCTGCCAAGGCCGAATCCCAGAAGACCCTCCAGGAGTTGGATGAGGTGAAGAAGATAGCGGCGGGTAAGGCATTCTTTATGCAAAGCAAACACATAAACGTGAGTTACTTGTTACTTACCTGAATCCGGAGCTCTCCAAGAGCGTTCGCAGATCTTCCCCGGAGTGTGTCCGCTGCTGCCGCATTCTATTGAGCCGAGGAGGACAGCTCAACAGAGAAGGTGTTCTGGTCTCAGTATGCTGAGGCCGGACACCCCGTGCCCCTTAGCGACCAGCTGAAGCAACTAGTCGAGCTCCACAAGGCGGCCGAACAGGCCATGAAGGGCCTCATAGTTCGGCTGTGGCCTGGAGAGGCTCTGCCTGGGAGCTATTTCGGGCTGGTGCGGCGGCTGGTGGAGGCTTGTCCAAGGCTCGAAGTCATCAAGCACTCCATATGCATTGAAGGTGCCCATAGGGCCCTTGCCCGTGCTAAGGTGCATCATCACCAGTCACCCAGTCCGAAATAAAAGGGTGCATCATCACCAGTCACCCGGGTCAAGCACTAAAAAGCAAAAACCCTCTACAGGGCATGGAACCGTACTGGAAGGATGGCTTAATGGACCCTGTAAAATTCACAATACAGAGGATGCCACACCAACTCACAGCCTAAGAGCATGTTAGATACTCCGGCAGGTGGCCAAAATTGGCGAAAATCTCCTAATTCCGGAGGCCACAGAAAGCCACCCCGGAGACACCAATACGGTATTAACAGTCTTCGAGACTTTCGCATCAAATAATATGCGAAAAAGGACACTCCGCGGCCTTGCCGAAGTCTACCAAGTAGCAACAATAAACCCATGGAGTGACACGGCTATTACCTTTAACGCGAGTGATGAACCTAAATTCCGAACAGCCCAAGCACCAGCCGCATTGGTCCTCAGTCCAATAGTGGACGGCTTTCGTCTTACCAAGGTACTCATGGACGGCGGCAGCAGATTGAACCTCATTTATGAGGAGACCCTTCAAAAAATTGAAATAGACTGGAACCGCATTGAGCAAAGCAGCACAACCTTTAGAGGAATAATCCCCAGTTGGGAAGAGTGTTGTATAGGAAAAATCACACTAGATGTGGTGTTCGGCACGCGGATAATTACAGGTCCACAGAGGTCACGTTCCAAGTGGCTCCGTTCAGCAGCGGTTATCACGCTCTGCTAGGGCGGGAAGCGTTTACAATCTTCCAAGCAATACCCCATTACGGGTACATGAAGCTCAAGATGCCCGGGCCTAACGGGATCATCACTCTCGCTAGTGATCCGGACATAGCACTCCGCGCCGAAAACAAGACAGTTGCACTGGCCCTCGAGGCACTATCCGAAGCCCTAGCGGCTGAGGAGCTGATTGCCCTGCGCTCTACGATGAATAGGGACGATGTGGTACTCGACAAAAGATCCAAGTCCACCTCCTTTAAACCGGCGGACGAAATAGTCAAATTCCAAGTCCATCCAACGGACCCCAATAAAACAGCTTCCATCGGGGCACAGTTAAACCCTGATGTCGACGCTGCACTGCGAGAGTTCCTACGAGAGAACTGGGACATTTTCGCCTGGCACCCTTCAGACATGCCAGGAATCCCACACAGGCTGGTGGAGCACAGCTTAAATATCCAAACAGGATTCAAACCTGTCAAACAGGCTCTTCGGCGTTTTTCTTAACCTAAGAGACAGGCCATGGGAGAGGAGCTAGCAAAGCTATTGGAGGCCGGATTCATCAGAGATATAAAACATCCGGACTGGCTAGCAAACCTGGTGATGGTACCAAAGAAGGACAAATCCTGGCGCCTGTGTGTTGATTTTAAAGACCTTAACAAGGCTTGCCCAAAGGATCCCTTCCCCCTCCCCCGCATCGATCAAATTATCGACGCTACCGCAGGACACGATTCGTTGTGTTTCCTCGACGCATATTCCGGCTACCATCAAATCAAGATGGCAGAACCAAACCAAGCCGCAACAGCATTTATCACACCATACAGCCCATTCTGCTTCAACACGATGCCCTTCGGGCTCAAAAATGCCAGCGCAACATATCAACACATGATTCAAACATGTCTACCAAGCCAGATCGGCAAAACAGTGGAGGCATATGTAGATGATGTGGTCGTCAAAACAAGACATGTTGAATCTCTAGTAGACGACTTGAGGCTCACATTTGTTAACCTCCGAACATACGACATCAAGCTCAACCCAGAAAAATGCGTTTTTAGCGTTCCAGCCGGAAAGCTCTTGGGCTTCATTGTATCCGGTAGAGGAATTGAAGCAAATCCAGCCAAGATCTGAGCTCTGTCGCAACTGGATATCCCAAAGGAACTCAAACAAATACAAAAAGTAACCGGATGAGTGGCGGCTCTAAGACACTTTATCTCCCGCTTGGGAGAAAAGGCCCTACCCCTTTACCGCCTCCTTCGGCGCACCGAACACTTCAAATGGACGGATGCAGCCACGGCCGGACTCGACAAAATAAAAGCCATACTAGCAACAAACCCAGTCCTGGCCACACCAAACATTGGCGAACCAATGCTATTATACATTGCAGCAACACATCAGGTTGTAAGTGCAGTGCTCGTCGTCGAACGAGAAGCGGACGGACACAAATTCCCCCTTCAAAAGCCGGTCTATTATGTGTCCACTGTCCTCACTCCCTGCAAATCACGGTACCCGCATTATCAAAAGATTGCGTACGCGGTATTCATGGCATCCCGGAAGCTACGACACTACTTTCAAGAGTGTTCAATAACAGTAGCCTCGGAAGTACCACTTAACGATATTATAAACAACCGTGACGCAACGGGCCGGATTGCAAAATGGTCCATTGAGCTCCTCCCGTTCGACATAACTTATAAGCCACGGCGAGCCATCAAGTCGCAAGTCTTGGCCGACTTCATCGCAGAATGGACGGAGGCCGAACTCCCTAAAGAGTACGGCACATATTCAAATTGGATCATGCATTTCGACGGCTCCAAGATGTTGGCCGGACTGGGGGCCGGCGTCATTTTGACGTCACCTACAGGAGACACGGTTCAATACGTACTACAGATTATGTACACGGACTCCAACAATGTAGCAGAATATGAGGCCCTTTTACATGGTCTCCGGATGGCAGTATCCATGGGCATCCAACGCCTAGAGGTGCGCGGGGACTCGAACCTCGCAATATCCCAAATAAATGGAGACTTCGATGCCAAGGATCCAAAATTGGCAGCTTACCGCAATGTCGTCCTAAAAATGTTGGCTCGGTTCGAGGGGCTTGAATTTCACCATATAGCCCGGGAAAATAATCAGGCGGCAGATGTCCTGGCACTCATCGGCGCAAAACGCGATGTAGTCCCCCCCAACATCTTCTTGGAAAGGCTATTCAAGCCATCCGTAGTATGGGAAGGGGAGCCGAACAATAACAGCCCGGACCCAACCGCACTGCCTGACACCGAACATTCTAACACAATCGGAGGCTCTGCCAATGCAATAACACCTTCAGCCCACGAAATAATGGTCGTCATCACCCCGTGGACAGAACCATTCCTCGCCTACCTTACTAGGCAAGAACTCCCCGAGGACCAAAATGAGGCATGCTGCATAGTGCGGCGATCCAAAGCCTACAGAGTCCACGAGGGAGAGCTTTATAAGAAAAGCACTACCGAAGTCCTTCAAAGGTGCATCTCCGAAGAGGAGGGGCGGAACCTCCTAGCTGAAATTCATGCCGGACTCGGTGGTCATCACGCTGCAGCCCGGTCCCTTGTAAGCAAGGCCTTCCGTACAGGCTTTTATTGGCCGATGGCCCGGGCACACGCTCAGGACTTAGTCCAACGATGCACCGGTTGCCAGCTCTTTGCAAACCAAAGCCATATGCCACCCACCGCCCTCCAAACTATCCCCATTACTTGGCCCTTCGCGGTCTGGGGGCTTGACATGGTTGGACCCCTTAAAGGCGGAACCCACAAGCAAAAATACTTACTGGTCATGGTGGATAAGTTCACCAAATGGATAGAAGCCAAGCCTGTTAAGACGGCCGAATCCGGACCGGTGATAGACTTTATATCTGGGGTTGTACACCATTACGGCGTCCCCCACAACATCATCACTGATAACGGCATGAACTTCACAGCCGACGAGGTAAAACTCTGGTGCAAAAACATGTGCATCAAGCTCGATTATGCTTCTGTCTATCACCCACAAACTAACGGCCAGGTCAAATGTGCAAATGGTCTTATCATGAGCGGCATCAAACCCAGATTAGTGCGGTCCCTCAAGGAATCTAACACGCACTGGGTAGAGGAGCTCGACTCCGTACTCTGGGGGCTGTGGACCACGCCGAATCGCACCACCGGATACACCACATTCTTTATGGTGTACGGTGCAGAGGCAGTTTTGCCTCGCGACATAATTCATGACTCACCTCGAGTGCGCATGTACGAAGAAAGAGAAGCCGAGCTCGATCGTCAGGACAGCTTGGACGCATTTGACGAAGAGTGTGATGTGGCAAAAGCCTGTTCCGCATTCTATCAACAGCAGGCTCGAAGATACCAAAGCAGAGAAGTACGGGCCAAAAATTACAATGTTGGCGAATTAGTTCTACGCCTACCGGACAAGAAAAAGGACAAACTCAAGCCCAAGTGGGAAGGTCCCTTCATAATTGACCAAGTCCTGACTGGTGGCGCGTACCGCATGCGGGATGCATCGGATAACCGACTCGAGCCAAACCCATGGAACGCAGCCTGTCTCCGAAGATTCTATGCCTAGCGCCGGACTTTGTGTTTGTCTCCTTCCTCTGTCCATTTTTTATATATTTTCTGTCTTACATTTCTCTTCTGCTCTCTCTCTCTCTCTTATAGCCTTTAAAGGCTCATGAAGTGATGTGCTATCCGCGCTCATTAAACCTAGGGGCTTCTTTAAACAGAAGCTTATTCATACGGGCTTCATGCCCAACACATGTGTCACACTTCCACATGTACCTTTTATTCACCATTATATGCATCGATATGACTTAAGTTTTGGCCAAGCTGGGTTGCCTGGCTCCTGTGCTTACCCCTACGTTCCCGATTGTTCGGCTAGGTGGTAAAGGGAGCACCTCTGCGATTGCTACTGCCGGGTCAGCCGGACGTGTACCTCAGACTGGGTGAAGCCAAAAGCTAGCGTTCTTAAGGGAATATTCGGTCAGTGAACTAAAGATGATCTTTTCTATTTTTATCTATACGCCCCCAGATGTTTTTCCTACGTTTCTTTTCGCAGCATGGACATGCACCTTAGGGCATGCCTCCCAGGGAAAGGAACCCCTAACGGAACTATTCTCCCTGGAAGATGTTTCTTACTAACCATGTAATATAACATAACTAGTCGGGCACTTGTCTGTTCAAGCCCTAATGACCCCTACGCCTGGTCTCCATGCATTCCCTGGTTCCTATATAACCGCATGGGAATTCGGACACACTCCGGACCGTCAGGTCCCGAGGCTGAAACGAAAAGGTCGGCCATGACAAATGATCTACAATCCGGCTAGAAGGCATTATAAATGTCAATTAAATTACATAGTCATTTTGACTGATTGTATTCCTCTTCAATACCATCTAATAGGCTGTCTAATTTACAGTCCTGCTGGGAATACTTTGCGGCCAACTCTACTTGGCCGTATACTAAGCTTACAGGGATCTCCTTCCCATCGGGCCCTACAGGACCGACCTCGGCCATGTGGTTGAGGTCAGCCTTTGCGTACCGCGTCTTCAACATGGCCCAGGCCTCCCTAGCGCCTTGACAGCAGACTGATATCTTCCACAAGCGGAAGCGCCGCCGTGCTCCCTTTAGCTTCTCCACAAGCTCTCCAAGACCTTCGGGCATGGAGACGGATGGCCACAGGGCCTGGGCGACGCCTTGCATCGCCTGCCGAACTCGATCGAGCAGTTGCGAGAGCTCGGGAAGAAGGTCACCCGTAGAACCGAGCATCTCCTCTGCAGGATGACCTGTTAGCACACCTACAGACATTGCTCTGTTAGTCAACTTCCCCGCCGAACTTTCTTTCAAAGGTTCGTTCAAGAACTTACTAAATATGCCGCGCTGAAGCCACTGATTCTCCTTCACGGAGTCTGACAGCTGGGCACGAACATCTTTCAGCTCGACGCCCAGCTTGGTATTGGCATCTTGGAGATCGTTCTTCTCCCGCCTCACCTTTGTCAGCACCTTCTCACCAGTCTTTAGCTGGCGTAGGAGGTGTTGCCTTTCCGGATTCAATCTGGCGCCATCTGCAATTTCATTTGTCAGATTTGCACCCATGTCGTGCTTCGCAAAATACTTATCTTTCGAAGTGTATATTACCAGAGGGGGTCTCCTTGGGCTCCCCTGCCGCGGCTAGTGCGGCCTCAAGTTGGGCTTTGCACTCTTCCAGCTCCTTGGACAGTAGAGAATTCTTTTCTGTAAGAACCTGCATAACAAATGATCCTTAAATCAGTTATTCTAACTGTTTCAAGTCTCGGGGGCTACTGGTATATATATAATTACCAAAATTTTCTTACCCGTATGTCTTTTACATATTGATCCGTGGCTCTGGCTAGACCATTTTGAGCAGCACGGAGGTACGCATCTCCCGAGTTGAAGGCATCTAACGCCCCTTGGGAGAAACAAGCTCGCGAAGAATTGTCCGGCGACGCCTGTGGTTCATGGCACTCTCCACCTCAGAGTTGGTGGAAGACAACCCATCCACATCCTTCGTCAGAGGAGCGTTTGGCACGCGCCTTGCGTTCGCCTCCGCCTCCGGACCAGGCTTTGGAGCCTGGCTGGTGGAGGCGCGATTGGCAGCCTCTCCGGATATAGTCCGGCGAGGTCTCTTTGTCCTGAAGAGAGCGCGAGTGTCAATGTGCCTCGAAGGTATAACACCTGGGATAAGGGGTGTGCCATACCTTTGCGCTGACACCTCGGTCCGGACTGCACTTCTTTTCTGCCCGCGGGGCTCTACGGCCCCTCGTTGGCTTGTCGCTGCAGGTTCGGCCTTCCACCTTAAAAACCTCCCCTGTAAAGTTCGGTTGTAATTAGGAAACTGAAAACACGAGTGGGCGGACACCTATTCAGGGTACTGGGACTTCAATCTCATTTACCTAGAGGGTCAGGATTAGCCCTGGGTAATCGGCCGTAATGGCCACCAAGGCGTTGTCCTTACTCAATTGATGGAACACTCCATCAATCAGCTCCACAGATATGTCCGGATCCTCTTGAGAGGCCGGGTCGAGGGACCGTCCTGGGTCCTCGGGTTGTGGAGGAGGGCTGCTTATTTCCTTAACAGCCTGGCGTAGTTCCTGCGTTGAAGTCATCAGACTAAATATTTAACAATGGGAATACAAAACGGATGGACAAGTACGCCGCTTACCCAGCTTGGGGGATTGTGCATAGAGAATCCACCCTGAGGGTTGACACGGAGAAATTCCTCCTCTTCTCCCTTATACAAAGTGGACAAGATCTTTAGTAGAGCGGCAGCTGAATCCGGCCCCTTACGGCTGTAGCGGGTGGCGTCGTCCTCCCCGTTGAAGTCCCACATAGGGTGGCTTCTATACTGAAGTGGTTGCACCCCCCGCATAATGCATTTGGCCATAACCCCAATCATGGTTAGTCCGGAATGGGCTAACAATCTTATTCGGCCCATCAGGTAAATGATGTCCCTGTCACTTTCCCTTTGAGGGCTCTGTGGGCGCCAGCTTAGGCGCTTCTTTAAGGGAGCACTATTGAATTCAGGGAGGCCGATCCGGACAGGATCCGGCACCGGGATGTCTTCTATATAAAACCATTCCGAGGGCCAGTCTTCGGACGCCTTCTTTGGGGTTCCGGACAGATATCCGGTCCCAGCGATGCGCCACACTTCGGCTCCGCCCACTTGATACATTGACCCCTTCTTGGAAAGGGGCACGAGGCAGAATAGCTCTTTCCACAGCCCGAAATGAGCCTCAACACCCAAGAACAGATCGCAGAGGGCTACAAAGCCCGCGATATGCAATACGGAGGCAGGCGTGAGATTATGTAGCTGGAGGCCGTAGAACTCTAGCAGCCCCCGGAGAAATGGATGGAGTGGAAATCCGAGCCCCCTTATTAAATAAGGGACGAGGCACACCCGCTCTCCTTTGGAGGGATTAGGGGCACTCTCTGCTTGCTCTCCGCCGTTATAGACGGCAAGACCGGCTCGAACCGGGACCGTATAGGCCGGGGGAGAAATCCCTTGGCCTGGAGCGTAACTAGCTCGCTATGCGGGATGGAGCATCTCTCCCAATATCCAGGCTTAGGGCTGGAAGGGCGAGGGGAGGAGTTGCGACGGCTGGCCATGGTGGAATGGACCTTTGTCGGGTGCGCTCTGATGAACACTCGCGAAGGGGAGAAGGTGTGGTTTGGATCTAAATCCTCGTCCCCTTAAATAGGGCAGCTCATTTACGTGGCTAGGGGTGTGGGTGTAAAAACACTCAGACTTTTCACATTCGTTTGACATGTGGGAAGCGGCCATTATTGGGCGTAGAAGCCAAGGAGCGCAACATCTACAAGAAACCGGACTTTATTCAACAGGTACACAGAATTTGGGGGAGAACCCGCCTTGCAATGCCGAAGACAATCTGCGCGCCGGACTCATCGTCATTGAAGCCTGGTTCGGGGGCTACTGAGGTAGTCCTGGATTAGGGGGTGTTTGGATAGCCGGACTCCTGGACTATGAAGATACAAGATTGAAGACTTCGTCCCGTGTCCGGAAGGGACTTTCCTTGGCGTGGAAGGCAAGCTTGGCGATACGGATATGCAGATCTCCTACCATTGTAACCAACTTTGTGTAACCCTAACCCTCTCCGGTGTCTATATAAACCGGAGGGTTTTAGTCCGTAGGACAACATACACATCAACAATCAGACCATAGGCTAGCTTCTAGGGTTTAGCCTCTCCAATCTCGTGGTAGATCTACTCTTGTACTACCCATATCATCAATATTAATCAAGCAGGACATAGGGTTTTACCTCCATCGAGAGGGCCCGAACCTGGGTAAAACTCCATGTCCCTTGCCTCCTGTTACCATCCAGCCTAGACGCACAGTTCGGGACCCCCTACCCGAGATCCGCCGGTTTTGACACCGACACCACTCGTCACGGATATTGTGCTTGAAGGCTGCTCGGGCCTCAGCGTCCGGACAGTCGACTATTTGATTTTTCTTTGTTAGGAACCGTGTCCAGAATTGCTTGGCCGATTCCTCTGGCTGCTGAATTACGTGACTTAGGTCATCGGCGTCTGGGGGTCGCACATAAGTGCCCTGGAAATTGTCGAGGAATGCGGCTTCCAGGTCCTCCCAACAACTGATTGATCCTGTTGGCAAGCTGTTAAGCCAATGCCGAGCTGGTCCTTTAAGCTTGAGTGGGAGGTATTTGATGGCGTGGAAATCATCGCCGCGGGCCATGTGGATATGAAGGAGATAATCCTCGATCCATACCGCAGGATCTGTTGTGCCATCATATGATTCAATGTTTACGGGTTCGAAACCCTCGGGGATTTGATGATCCATTATTTCGTCCGTGAAGCATAGTGGGTGTGCAGCGCCTCTATACTGGGCTATATCACGACATAGCTCCAATGAGCTTTGTCTACTGTGTTCGGTCCTGCCGAATTTGTGGCCGGCGTGACGGTTACCGTCTCGAGCCGTGGGGCCCCACGCGATCCGTAGATCGATCTTGTTTGCCTTGCCTTGTCCTCCAACATATCTCGTAAGTCCGGCGCATATTCCCGTGCCTTGGTACGGGGTGCAGCTTGAGTAGAGGGCCGAGAGGCCTCTCTGTCGTGGCCACGAGGTGGCCGGTCGGCCGCATCAAGTGCTTCCTCTTCTAATCGGGGTAGCAACCTACGCTTTGGGTAGCTCTTGGAGGGGCGTTCGAGTTTATGCTCTTCGGCCGCAAGGACTTCAGTCCATCTGTCGACTAGCAAATCTTGATCAGCTCTAGGTTGTTGCTGTTTTTTCTTGAGGCTTCTTGTCGTGGCCATAAGCTTGCATTGAAAATGCTCTTGCTCGACGGGATCCTCTGGCACGACGAATTCGTCGTCGTCGAGGCTTGCCTCGTCTTCGGAGGGAGGCATATAATTATCGTCCTCGACCTCTCTGCCTGCCGCTCTCTCATGAGGGCTGGTTTCTCCATCCTCCTGTGCTAAATCTTGCTGGAGGTGGTTTTCTTCGGCACTTTCCGGAGTATTATTATCTCCCATGCTGGAATCACCGTATTTGTTTTGGCAGGATTTTGAGCGGCGCCGCTGACACCGGCGCTTAGGCTGTTTCTTGGAGGGGTCATCCTCCGCTGTTCCATCGCCATCTCCTTCTTTTGGGGTGTCCACCATGTATATGGCATATGATGAGGTGGCTTTTCCAGCGCCTGATAGGCGCTGGTTCTTCATCGTCTCCTTCATCGGCGTCCATACCATCGATGTTTTTGGAGTCGAAGTCGAGCATGTCGGTTAAGTCGTCGACAGTGGCTACAAAGTGGGTGGTGGGTGGGCTTTGAATTTCTTCATCGTCCGAATCCCAACCTTGCTGACCGCAGTCCGGCTAGGGCTCTCCTGATAAAGAGAGAGACTTCAGTGTCTTCAAAATATCGCTGAAAGGCGAGTGCTGAAAGATGTCCGCAGCAGTAACTCCATAATCGGAGCCCAATCGAATTCGATTGGTAGGGGCGCGGAGGGTTCGGAGTCCGGAGAGGAGTCCGGCTCCTTGGAGTCATGAGTCTCACAGAGTGCGGGGCTGGTGTTCGGCTCGATCGCCGTTGGGATCGCAGCCCCCCAGGCGGCGTCCAACCACCCATCCTCGATCGGCGCAGTTGGCTCCGAATTAAGGGTCGAAGCCGATGCGGGTGCGGCCTCCAGGGCACTGTTCAGCGGCAGAGCTAGATCATGCTCGTCGTGACAGTGCGGCGCGCTCGGCAGTGGCTCGAATCCGTCGAAGATCAAGTCCCCGTGGATGTCAGTCGTGTAGTTTAAACTTCCAAATCTGACCTGACGGCCAGGGGCATAGCTTTCGATCTGCTCCAGATGGCCAAGTGAATTGGCCCGCAGTGCGAAGCCACCGAAGACGAAGATCTGTCCGGGGAGGAAGGTCTCACCCTGGACTGCATCGTCATTGATGATCGTAGGAGCCATCAAGCCTGACGGCGACGACACAGAGGAACTCTTGATGAAAGCACCAATGTCGGTGTCAAAACCGGCGGATCTCGGGTAGGGGGTCCCGAACTGTGCGTCTAGGCCGGATGGTAACAGGAGGCAAGGGACACGAAGTTTTACCCAGGTTCGGGCCCTCTTGATGGAGGTAAAACCCTACATCCTGCTTCATTAATATTGATGATATGGGTAGTACAAGAGTAGATCTACCACGATATCGGAGAGGCTAAACCCTAGAAGCTAGCCTATGGTATGATTGTTTTTGTGTATGTTGTCCTATGGACTTAAACCCTCCGGTTTATATAGACACCGGAGAGGGTTAGGGTTACACAAAGTCTATTACAATGGTAGGAGATCTGCATATCCGTATCGCCAAGCTTGCCTTCCACGCCAAGGAAAGTCCCTTCCGGACACGGGACGAAGTCTTCAATCTTGTATCTTCATAGTCTAGGAGTCCGGCTGAAGGTATAGTCCGGCCATCCGGACACCCCCTAATCCAGGACTCCCTCAGAGATGCTATTAGAATCCCACTTGAGATTGACGATGTCTGTCTTGTGCTGCTTGAGCCTTGACGTCTTATGGCTCACCGGAGCTGCTCCAACGACAGAACAATCCGTCACAACAGAGCAGTGCCCTGGACGCCGTCTACAGATTCCCCAGATCTTCCTCCACACCTCCGACAGCCACCTCTACCTCAACTGCTTCAGCGACCAACCCAATGATGCTGAGGTCGACGCGGCTACGGCAAAGAGGTTGTACACTTGTTGCATCACTTATTACTATACATTCACGTCGATCCATTAGGGCTATTTTGGTTCAACGGAAAAACATCGATCCACTGGTTTTTACCATCACTCTAAATTTCTGCATGCTCTCCTTACATAATCTCACCATATTTTTTGTATGCATGTCAGATATTGTACACAGTCATGCTGAACATGTATAGAAAAAGAGAAGAGTTTTGCACGGCAATACAATGTCATGCAGACATTGCTCCATGGTGGGTTCAATGGAAAACCCTCCCCACCCCTCTCTAGATTGTAATCCAGAGGAAGATATCTGTTCTGAGGCGGATTCGGACGCCGCTGACCACTCCTATTTACCCCCCAAGGTGTTTGCTCTACCTTGGCATGATGATGTTAGTCATATCATGCATATGTTGCCTTGCAGTGCCTACTTTTAACATCATATATGTCCTCTGCTTAGTTTAGACATGTTCTGTAATGCCACCTGTTTAGTTTCTATATCATATATGGGAATTATGCAGTCTCATGTCTTTTAACCAGCCATAATATATGTGAAATGTGCAATGCCATCCTGTTTAACCAGGCATCATATATTTGAATAATATCTTGCCCATCCTTTTCTTCATTACATTTCCATTTGTCGACAATGTTTGTACATTAAACTACTGTTCCTGTGAATCAGCCATTTGGGTGGGAGATGGAAAAATCTGGAGTGAAAACAAGGCCTTCAGAGCAGACAGTGCTACCTGTCAAAGTAGATCTCTTGTTGGGTCCCGATAGCTCCTCGGAGATGGATTCAGAGATAGATGACCAGTCATATTCCCCCACTGAGGTGTATGCTCTAACTTGGCACGGTTATACTACTCATATCATGCATACGGTGTCTTACATTGCATAGTTTAGACATCATATACACAATATTCAACACCATGTTCTTCGTTCAGACATCATATCGAATGCCCTCTGTTTAGCATATAAATCACATATGTGAATTAAATGATGTGATCCTGATTACTTAGATAACATGTAGGTGAATTATGTCATGCGATCCTATTTAGTTATTCATCATATCTTTGAATTATGTTATGCTATGCTATCCAGTTTAGATAGACATCATATATGTGAAATTATGTCATGCTATCCGTTTTAGTTAAACAATATACATGTCAACTATTTCATGCCCTCTTTTTCCACACTATATATTGCATCTGTCTCTCATACAATGTCTGTACATTCAACTATGTTTCCTATTTATCAGCCATTTGAATTGGAGCGGGTGATGCCAGTATCTAGCGGACTAAAAACATGGTCTTCAAATAAAACAGTGCTACCTCTTGGTGGAGATAGCACCCCGGTTGTACATGCACAAGAACCAGCCCTACCACACATAACCCAAACTCTCACGGATTGTACCCCTACTACGATGGACAGAGAACCAGCTTCACCCAATCTAACCCCAACCCCAGCCGATAGTAACCCAGTTCCTGTTGACACAGCACCATCTCCACCACAGAGCTCCCAAACAAGAGTAGTTAGTAAGGCAACTCCAATGCCCATAGGGCCAGTACTATCACGGCGAACCCCAACTCCACCAGTTAGTACGCCTATTCCTGTGGAGGAAGCACAACCAGCTAGTCGTAGTTTAGCATCTATCACATTTGATGTTGTTAAATCGTATGTGCGTATCTTCCCATCTTGGAAATATTATACTGAAGATGAAGGAAAATGCCAGTTGTAGGTGTTTGTCCAGGAGGTATGTGTAAGTAATGTTATTCATGTTAATTACTTTGCTTCGTCCCATACATCCTACCTCCATGATGGTTATAATACAACAAATTTTCCCATTTTTCTCTATAGAGAAGGACCGATTTGGAAACTCAGGATGAGGTAACCTATGCTAATACCTCTGCTATCTTCAAGAATTCTTGGTGGCGGTATCGGAATTACCTGAAGAAAACGTACTTCACCAGCAAAGAAACTCATCAAATTCCCTTACGTTCTCCTGAGAAACATTTACTGGACGATGACTGGGAACGCCTTGTTCTGTACTGGTCCCGAACCAAGAATGTGGTAAGGTCTATGAGCTCATTTTCTATTTTAAGTATTATATCCTTGCATCTTACTGTACTCTGTTCATCTAGAACAAGTGCCTAAACCTGAAGAACAATTGTTCTAATTTAAGATTCCATTGCTACCATAGGACATAGATATATGTTTGTTTGATGCTTTTATTATGTACTAGTACTTGGCAATAGAAGACTTGGTAGTTTAATCCTGTCCACCTTACTAATGAACTGGTTCACCGAAATGAGTTTCATATACTAGTACATGCTAAACTTGTTATGTGTCTGCTTGTTTCTTATTTTAGAATGTTGACAGAATATTGGAGAAGAGTGCCTTATTAAGCAACGGTAAAGGAAGTAATGCAGATAAGGTTCAGGATAGTGACACATCCTGTCTTGGTTTAGTGTTGGAGTTACTGGCCACTACCGCTTGCACAAGCTATTCAAACTAACTGTCTGAATCAGTTCGGTTTCTTGAGTCTCAACTACAAGCTGAAAGACATCGATCAGCTGTGCTGCGACAAGAAGCGGAAGGACTGCGAAAGTCCCTGGAGCATTCAGATGCATACTTTCTAGTGCAACAGCAAGCGTTGGAGGATTTTAGCGCCAAACAGGACAAAGCTAATCAGCTTGCTAAGCTTATTGCCAGCATGGTGGATACCCAGGGTAACGTTTCTTGAGCTCTTCTGAAGTTGTTTCAGTTATGCTCTTGTTTTGCTGCCGCGTTTATTTGCACTGGTGGCCAATTTTGACGGCCAGTGTATATGATATGCTGCTTTGTTCCCTATATTTGCACTAGTGGCGAACTTTGATGCCCAGTGGATGTAATATGTGTAATAGCCGTGATAGCCTAGCATTAGTTGCTTGCTTATTTATTTCCTTGTTATCTTGTTTATTTGTTTGCTTGTAGTCATTGCAGTTCTTTTTCCGCGGTTAACTAGTGGCTGCAATAACCTATTTTTTTAAACTAGGCCACAATAACCATGGGCTAATATTTACTGTAGTGACACTGGGCCTCCTACGGGCCGTAGAAATAGTGGGCCTTCTACGAGTATAACACCCTTGATGCGACTATAGCTCCCACATGTCGAGGCATGACTTAGAGATATAATCGCATTGAAGGCATATGTCGCAAGTTAGGCAATCTTCACAACATCCCATGTAATGTAAATAATAAAGGCGAGATAACATAGTTGGCTTACACTTGCCACATCAATCAAGTACATAAATAAACATTACATCATCCAAACACTCATGGCCCGACTACGGCGCCAAAATAAAAGAGAACCCAACATGCGACACGGTCCCAATCACCCCCAACTGGGCACCACTACTGATCATCGGGAAAGGAAACATAGTATCATTGAGAGTCTTCGTCGAACTCCCACTTGAGCTCATACGCGTCTCCTGGAGCGGAATCATCAGGCCCTGCATCTGGTGTAATAGTAATCTGTGAGCCACAGGGACTCAGCAATCTCGCACCCTCGCGATCAAGACTATTTAAGCTTATAGGTATGGCAACGTAAAAATATGTGGAGCTGCAGCAAGCGACTAGCATATATGGTGGCTAACTTATCGCAAAAGAGAGCGAGAAGAGATGGCAAAGCACGAGCGAGAAACTAGAGAGCAACCTGCGCAAACATTACTCCAACACCGTGTCCACTTTCCGAACTCCGCCGAGAAGAGGCCATCACGGTAACACACTCAGTTGATTCATTTTAATCAATTAAGGTTCAAGTTATCTACAACCGGACATTAACAAATTCCCATCTGCCCATAACCGCGGGCACGGCTTTCAAAAGTTCAATCCCTGCAGGGGAGTCCCAACTTAGCCCATGACAAGCTCTCACGGTCAACGAAGGAATAGACCTCCTCCCAAGACGTTCCGATCAGACTCGGTATCTCGGTAACTCAAGACACTTCGACAGGTTAAAACAAGACCAGCAACACCGCTCGAATGTGCCGACAAATCCCGATAGGAGCTGCACATATCTCTTTCTCAGGGCACACTCAAATGAGCACTCCATACAACTAAAACCAAACCTCGAGTTTCCCCGAGGGGGCGCTGCATAGGACTCTAGTTTGGACCAACACTCAGAGGAGCACTGGCCCAGGGGGGTTTAAATAAGATGACCCGCGGGCTCCGGAAACCCGAGGGAAAAAGAGGCTAGGTGGAAAATGGTAAGACCAAGGTTGGGCATTGCTGGAAAAGCTTTAATCAAGGCGAACTATCAAGGGGTTCCCATTATAACCCAACCGCGTAAGGAACGCAAAAATCCGGGAACATAACACCGGTAGGACGGAAACTAGGGCGGCAAGAGTGGAACAAAACACTTGGCGAGAGGCCGAGCCTTCCACCCTTTACCAAGTATATAGATGCATTAAGATAACATAGCAATATAATGATATCCCAACAAGTAAATAAAAGATGTTCCATCAAGGAACGGCCTCCAATCTTCACCTGCAACTAGCAACGCTATAAGAGGGGCTGAGCAAACCGGTAACATAGCCAATCAACGGTTTGCTAGGACAATGGTGGGTTAGAGGTTTGACATGGCAATTTGGGAGGCTTGTAAGCAAGTGGTAGGCATCGTAGCAATGGCATAGCAAGAGAGCGAGCAAACTAGCATAGCAAAGATAGTAGTGATTTCGAGGGTATGATCATCTTGCCTGCATAGTTGTCAGAGTTGACTGGATCCTCAAGAGCAAACTCAACAGGCTCCTCGTTAGCGAACTCGTCTCCTGGATCTACCCAAACAAGACAAACAAGCAACAAGGACACAATCAACCACGTGCAAACTCAAACAACACGATGCAAAGATGATATGCTATGCGGGATGCGATGCGGGATGCAAAAATGCAAGATATGACAGGAAAATGCATGAACCTGGCCTCAACTTGGAATTCCAAGGGTGCCACTGGAAAGATGAGATGAAATCTCTTGAAAACGATATAAAGAACACCGGAATCGGAGTTACGGTTTGGAAATGGCAGGCGATTCAAAAATGACACTGGTCTACGATTTACAGCAAGTAGGCATCTAAATGCAATGAGATGAACATGCTACAGCACCCAAACATAACAACAAAATACATGGCAGGGATGCACACAAGATGCTTAACAAAAGTCTAGCACTGAGCTACGGACAATTCATCCATTAACAGGTTCAAACAAGCATGGCAAAAACGCAAATGGTAAAGCAGATCTCAGACTTAGTGAAATTAACACTTGTCTGGAATTTCAGATCATATAGCCCTCTTCGGAGCAACAAAACAACATGCTACAGGACCTGAACATGACAAAGAAAGACATGGCATGGAGCTACTCAACAAGCTTAACAAAAGTCCCTTAGTGACCTTGAGCCAAAAGGGATCACAAAATATACTAACAAGCACACGAACATAGCAAAAACATAATCAGTTTTCAGACTTAGTGAAAACTGGGACATGCTGAAACATAACTCAGGAAGGCATGTTTACGAGCTCGATGCACTCACCACGGTGCAAGTCATGGAAAGACAAGCATACGCCCAAAAAGAAGGCACAAAATACAAGCTAGACATGGGGCGCGGACCGTGGTGGCAGCGTCGGGGGCCGGCCTTGGGCCTTCGGGCCCGTGGCGGTGGGAGGTGGCCGGTTGCCACGTGGCGGCGGCGGATAGGGCGAGGGGGGCGGCGGCGGACGTGTCCGGCGCCGGGCGGACGTGTCCGGCGCCGGGCGGACGTGTCCGGCGCGCGGAGATGAAATTAGGGTTTCGGGGAGAGGGAGAGATCCGAAATTCGGGGGGGTCTATTTATAGGCATAAGTGGAGCTAGGAGAGTCCAAATGAGGTGCGGTTTTCGGCCACACAATCGTGATCGAACGCTCTAGGTGATGGAGCAGAGTTTGGTGGGTTTTTGGGCCAAAATGGAGGGGTGTTGGGCTGCAACACACACGAGGCCTTTTCGGTCCCTCGGTTAACCGTTGGAGTATCAAACGAAGTCCAAATGGTACGAAACTTGACAGGCGGTCTACCGGTAGTAAACCAAGGCCGCTTGGCAAGTCTCGGTCCAATCCGGAAATGTCTAATCCCCACACACGAAAGAAAGCTAGAAATGACCACCGGAGGAGAACGAAGCGCCGGAATGCAAAACGGACAATGGGGAAAATGCTCGAATGCATGAGATGAACACATATGCAAATGCAATGCACATGGTGACATGATATGAGATGCATGACAACAAAACAACACACGGAGACAAAGACCCGAACCCGAGAAATAAATATAACTTAACACCGGAAACGGCAAGAGTTGGAGTACAAATTGGGAAAGTTACATCCGGGGTGTTACAACACTCCACCACTACGAAAGGATCTCGTCCCGAGATCTAGGACTGAAAGAACGCCGGGTACTCAGAACGGAGGTGATCCTCGCGTTCCCAGGTAGCTTCACGGTCGGAATGGTGTGACCACTTGACTTTGAGAAATTTGATTGACTTGTTGTGAGTCTTGCGTTCAGTCTCTTCAAGAATAGCAACTGGGTGCTCACGATAAGAGAGATCTTCTTGGAGCTCAATGTCCTCAAAGTTGATGGTGCGGTCAGGAGTCTTGAAGCACTTTCGAAGCTGAGAGACATGGAACACATCATGAACATTTGCAAAGTTTGAAGGAAGCTCGAGTTGATAGGCGAGGTCGCCTCTCTTGCTGACAATCTTGAAAGGTCCCACGTATCTAGGGGCAAGCTTCCCTTTGATACCGAAGCGACGAGTACCTTTCATAGGAGAGACGCGGAGGTAAACATGATCTCCGATCTCGAAAGCCAAATCACGGTGCTTACTATCATAGTAGCTCTTCTGGCGGGATTGGGCTGCTTTGAGGTTATCTCGAATGACTTTGCACATTTCTTCTGCTTCTGTGATTAAGTCATTACCCAAAAGCCGACGTTCACCGGTTTCAGACCAATTGAGAGGGGTACGGCACTTCCTGCCATACAGAATTTCAAAAGGGGCCTTGCCCGAACTTGCTTGAAAACAGTTGTTGTAGGAGAATCCAGCATAAGGAAGACAATCCTCCCACTTCATGCCGAAGGAGATCACACAAGCCCTGAGCATATCTTCAAGAATCTGGTTGACACGCTCGACTTGACCGCTTGTTTGAGGATGGAAAGCAGTGCTGAAGCGGATGTTGGTGCCCATGGCCTTCTGAAAAGAATCCCAAAACTTGGAGGTAAAGATGCTGCCACGGTCTGAAGATATCACTTGAGGAATACCGTGCAGAGAGACAATTCGAGAGGTATAGAGTTCCGCCAATTGAGCTGCAGTGATCGACTCTTTGATAGGCAGAAAGTGAGCCACTTTGGTGAGTTTGTCGATGACAACGAATATAGCATCATTGCCACGCTTGGACTTTGGAAACCCAGTCATGAAGTCCATCTCAATGTGGTCAAATTTCCATTCTGGAATGGCAAGAGGTTGGAGGAGACCAGCTGGCCTTTGGTGTTCTGCCTTCACTCTTCTGTAGACATCACATTCATTCATGAATTGAGCGATCTCGCGCTTCATTCGAGTCCACCAATAAGCTTGCTTAAGGTCCTCATACATCTTCGTGCTCCCAGGGTGGATGGAGAGAAGAGAATTGTGAGCCTCGTTCATGATCACTTTACGAAGGTCACCTTTGGGCACAACAATACGATCCTCGAAGAAGAGAGTGTCCTTGTCATCAAGGCGGTAGCACTTGTACTTGGACTCACTCTTGGCAATCCCAATCTTCACCTTTTTCACCATAGCATCAAGAAGCTGGGCTTGGCGAATCTGGTCTTCCAAGGTAGGATAGACTTGAAGGTTGGTGAGGAAACCTTGAGGAACAACTTGCAGATTAAGTTTGCGGAAAGCTTCACAAAGCTCGGGTTGATAAGGCTTAAGAATCAGACTGTTGCAGTAGGCCTTTCTGCTCAAAGCGTCAGCAATCACATTGGCCTTGCCTGGAGTATACTCGATACTCGGATTATACTCTTGAATCATTTCGACCCATCGAGTTTGCCTGAGGTTGAGATTAGGCTGAGTGAAGATGTACTTGAGACTCTTGTGATCAGTGAAAATGTCCACTTTTCTTCCCAATAGAAGATGTCTCCAAGTCAAAAGAGCATGCACAACTGCCGCCAACTCGAGATCATGAGTGGGGTAGTTCTTCTCATTAGGCTTCAACTGGCAAGATGTATAAGCAACAACTTTCTTCTCTTGCATCAATACTGCGCCAAGACCTTGGAGAGAGGCATCACAAAAGACCTCGTACGGCTTGGATTCATCAGGTGGAGTCAGAACTGGAGCAGTGATCAATTTCTCTTTCAAAGTGTTGAAAGCAATATCACACTCCGGAGACCAAACGTACTTGACGTGCTTCTGAAGAAGATTTGAGAGAGGCTTCGCGATCTTAGAAAAGTTTTCAACGAATCTTCGGCAATAGCTTGCGAGACCGAGAAAACTACGGAGTTGCTTCACGTTCTGAGGAGGTTCCCAATTCACAATTGCAGACACCTTCTCAGGATTCACGGCAATGCCCTTGGCAGAGATGATATGACCAAGATAAAGAACCTCATCGAGCCAAAATTCACACTTGGAGAACTTGGCGTAGAACTGATGTTCTCTAAGCTTATCAAGAACCAAACGCAAGTGCTTGGCATGATCTTCCTTGTTCTTCGAGAAAACCAGAATGTCGTCGAGATAGACCAAAACGAAGTCATTGGTGTAGGCGTTGAAGATGAAGTTCATCATGCGAGAGAACGTCGGAGGAGCGTTGGCGAGGCAAAAAGACATAACAGTGTATTCATATGAACCAAAGCTTGTTCTGAATGCTGTCTTGGGAATATCTTCTTCACGAATGCGAATCTGGTGATAACCCATATCAAGATCAAGCTTGGAGAATACTTGGGAACCTTTGAGTTGTTCGAACAGCTCATTGATGTTGGGAAGTGGGTATTTGTTCTTGATGGTCTTCTTGTTCACTTGACGGTAATCAACACAAAGTCGGTCCGTTCCATCCTTCTTCTTCACAAAAAGAACACCACAACCCCACGGAGAAGAACTAGGCCGGATAAGACCCATTTTCTCTTGCATATCGAGTTGCTTCTTTAGCTCTTTCAACTCTTCAGGTCCGAGCTTATAAGGACATTTGCACACAGGTTCCGTGCCAGGCTCAAGATCAATAACGAATTCAACTGGCCGGTGCAGAGGCATTCCTGGGAGCTCTTCTGGAAAGACATCTTGATATTCGCAAACGACTGGAATTTGAGAGATGGCATCTAATTCACCCTTCTCATTGAGAGAAAACAGACGGATAGTATTATCCCGAGCGGCAAAGACAATTACATCCTCAGACGAATGAGTCAATTGAATCTGCCTGGCAGCACAATCAAGCTGAGCCTTGTGCTTAGAAAGCCAATCCATCCCGAGAATAAGATCAATATCCGAGTTACCAAGAACAATTGGGGAAGAAAAGAACTTGTAGTCACCCAATGTGATAGTAACCTCAGGGACGCAGGTGTTAGCTGTCATCTACTTGCCCGATGACACAATTTGCAAGGAACTTTGCAGATACTGATAATCACACTCATACTTTGATGCAAAAGGTTTGGAAATGAAGCAATGCAATGCACCCGTGTCAAAGAGAACTTTTGTAGGAATATCATTAACAGGAAGGTTACCCATGATGACATCTGACAAGACCTATGCCTGAGCTGCATTCACCATATTGACCTTGGCGAACTAGGGGTTATGCTTGACCACAGCTGTACTTGTCGATCTGACAGGAGGAGGAGGAGGAAGACGCCTCTGGTTGAGACACTTGTTGGCATAGTGACCCTTCTGTTGGCACTTGTTGCACGTGACCTCTGAAAGCGGACGGTGATACGGAGCACTCGATCTTGGAGCTTGAGACGAAGTCTTGTTCTGAAAGCCAGGGTTGGGTGGGTGGGAAGAACCACTGCCACCTTTGCTCTTCTGCTGATACGGCTGACGAAACGGAGGAGGAGGAAGCCAAAACTTCTGCTGCTTGGCCACTTGAGTAGAGGAAGAAGGAGTAACATCTCTGACTCGCTTCTTGGAAGCATCACACCTCAACTGAGCAGCCTCTTGCTTCAGTGCCATGTTGTAGAACTCATCGTATCTCAAGGGCTCGAAGAGGACAAGAGCTAGCTGAATTTCTTCTCTGAGACCACCCCTGAACTGATATATCATGCTCTTCTCATCAGGGACGTCCTGCTTGGCAAAGCGGGCGGGCTTCTGAAACAACTTGTTGTAGTCATAGACAGACAAAGAGCCTTGCTTCAGATTGCGGAATTCCTCACGCTTGCTTTCAACCACGCTCTGGGGAATATGATGAGCTCGGAAATCTCGACGGAAATCATCCCAAGTGATAACGCGTCCACCTCTGGAGTCCTTGTACTACTGGAACCATTCTGCAGCTTGATCTTTGAGTTGGAAGGAAGCGAACTTGACAAAGTCCTCAGGCCTGACGTTACTGCACTCGAAATGCTTACACAGATCCACAAGCCAATCGTCAGCATCGGTTGCCTCAACACAATTGCTGAAAGTCTTTGGCCCGTTAGCAAGGAACTGGTTGAGTGTAGCAAAGTGACTCTGATTGCTGCCTTGATTCCCTTGACTGCCTTGATTGCGCTCTTGAAGAATTTGCATGATCAGCTGTGTGTTTGCATTGGTTGCGGCCATCACAGCTTGCCATGCCTCCGGAGGAGGTGGAGGTGGTGGCGGATCAGGATTCGGAGTCGTGCGCGTTGGAGGATCCATCCTGAAGAGGTTGACCACCATTACCACATTGACAGATAAATATTGAAGCTGAATCCAACGGAATGAAAATTGCAACATATAGTCTTCACATCCGAACAAAATGAACGAATGCATTCCTCTTGAAATGGTCACATATCCATAAATTGAGAAGCCACGTAGAGTTAAGGTAGAAAAATAAATCAACAAGGTATGGATCAAGAATGAATAATCGGTAAGAAATCCCAATCTCAAACCAATATCCGTGGAAGAAGAACTAGAGCTACTAGAATTCCCACCTATGAAACTCCCGAACCTTTCCGGTTATGCAATCAGGTGTTGGGGATACAGGGGAAGCATAATATCTCACCCAAACTAGCAAATCCTACATCCAGCTGTATCCATCCTTCAACACATAACCAAGAAACCTTCGGAAACCATCTACCTCAACCTTCGAAAAGCATCTGTTATACAAGTTATGGCGATACTCCTGAACTCCCGCCCCAGTACTGGGTGGCGTCGAGGTTATCTCACCAACGAACTGCATAAAAGAGATTTTCGATGTCGGAGAACATATCTCAAGTATTCCAGAATTGCAACGATAAAATTATGATGACAACACCTCAGAGCTCAACTCCCCGGGACACTTCCACTAAACCCCTGACAGGAGGCACCAAGACAATGTTCTCATCATAAGCCATCGGAACGATTCCAAGATACTCGCGTGATCCTAAAAAAAATTTAGTGAAATTTGAGAAGAGAAGAGTCAAAACTCTACGACAGGATGCCTTACCAGAGTGATGAGGAGGATGGGAAGTAAAAAGAATTCCTAAGCTCTCCGATATATAATTCCTAAATGACTCAAAACATTTTTCTAGACACAACTCGGCTGCTAAAACGATCAAGCAATGGGGCTCCTAAGGTCGGGGAAGGCTCTGATTACCAACTTATAACACCCTCGATGCGACTATAGCTCCCACGTGTCGAGGCACGACTTAGAGATATAATCGCATTGAAGGCATATGTCGCAAGTTAGGCAATCTTCACAACATCCCATGTAATGTAAATAATAAAGGGGAGATAACATAGTTGGCTTACACTCGCCACGTCAATCAAGTACATAAATAAAGATTACATCATCCAAACACTCATGGCCCGACTATGGCGCCAAAATATAAGAGAACCCAACATGCGACACGGTCCCAATCACCCCCAACTGGGCACTACTGCTGATCATCGGGAAAGGAAACATAGTATCGTTGAGAGTCTTCGTCGAACTCCCACTTGAGCTCATACGCGTCTCCTGGAGCAGAATCATCAGGCCCTGCATCTGGTGTAATAGTAATCTATGAGCCACAGGGACTCAGCAATCTCGCACCCTCGCGATCAAGACTATTTAAGCTTATAGGTATGGCAAGGTAAAAATATGTGGAGCTGCAGCAAGCGACTAGCATATATGGTGGCTAACTTATCGCAAAAGAGAGCGAGAAGAGATGGCAAAGCACGAGCGAGAAACTAGAGAGCAACCTGCGCAAAAATTACTCCAACACCATGTCCACTTCCCGGACTCCGCCGAGAAGAGGCCATCACGGTAACACACTCAGTTGATTCATTTTAATCAATTAAGGTTCAAGTTATCTACAACCGGACATTAACAAATTCCCATCTGCCCATAACCGCGGGCACGGCTTTCAAAAGTTCAATCCCTGCAGGGGAGTCCCAACTTAGCCCATGACAAGCTCTCACGGTCAACGAAGGAATAGACCTCCTCCCAAGACGTTCCGATCAGACTTGGTATCTCGGTAACTCAAGACACTTCGACAGGTTAAAACAAGACCAGCAACACCGCCCGAATGTGCCGACAAATCCCGATAGGAGCTGCACATATCTCTTTCTCAGGGCACACTCAGATGAGCGCTCCATACAACTAAAACCAAACCTCAAGTTTCCCCGAGGGGGCGCTGCACAGGACTCTAGTTTGGACCAACACTCAGAGGAGCACTGGCCCGGGGGGGTTAAATAAGATGACCCGCGGGCTCCGGAAACCCGAGGGAAAAAGAGGCTAGGTGGCAAATGGTAAGACCAAGGTTGGGCATTGCTGGAAAAGCTTTAATCAAGGCGAACTATCAAGGGGTTCCCATTATAACCCAACCGCGTAAGGAACGCAAAAATCCAGGAACATAACACCGATATGACAGAAACTAGGGCGGCAAGAGTGGAACAAAACACTTGGCGAGAGGCCGAGCCTTCCACCCTTTACCAAGTATATAGATGCATTAAGATAACATAGCAATATAATGATATCCCAACAAGTAAATAAAAGATGTTCCATCAAGGAACGGCCTCCAATCTTCACCTGCAACTAGCAACGCTATAAGAGGGGCTGAGCAAAGTGGTAACATAGCCAATCAAAGGTTTGCTAGGACAATGGTGGGTTAGAGGTTTGACATGGCAATTTGGGAGGCTTGCAAGCAAGTGGTAGGCATCATAGCAATGGCATAGCAAGAGAGCGAGCAAACTAGCATAGCAAAGATAGTAGTGATTTCGAGGGTATGATCATCTTGCCTGCACAGTTGTCAGAGTTGACTGGATCCTCAAGAGCAAACTCAACGGGCTCCTCGTTAGCGAACTCGTCTCCCGGCTCTACCCAAACAAGACGAACAAGCAACAAGGACACAATCAACCATGTGCAAACTCAAACAACACGATGCAAAGATGATATGCTATGCGGGATGCGATGCGGGATGCAAAAATGCAAGATATGACAGGAAAATGCATGAACCTGGCCTCAACTTGGAATTCCAAGGGTGCCACTGGAAATATGAGATGAAATCGCTTGAAAACGATATAAAGAACGCCGGAATCGGAGTTACGGTTTGGAAATGGCAGGCGATTCAAAAATGACACCGGTCTGCGATTTACAGCAAGTAGGCATCTAAATGCAATGAGATGAACATGCTACAGCACCCAAACATGACAACAAAATACATGGCAGGGATGCACACAAGATGCTTAACAAAAGTCTAGCACTGAGCTACGGCCAATTCATCCATTAACAGGTTCAAACAAGCATGGCAAAAACGTAAATGGTAAAACAGATCTCAGACTTAGTGAAAGTAACACTTGTCTGGAATTTCAGATCATATAGCCCTCTTCGGAGCAACAAAACAACATGCTACAGGACCTAAACATGACAAAGAAAGACATGGCATGGAGCTACTCAACAAGCTTAACAAAAGTTCCTTAGTGACCTTGAGCCAAAAGGGATCACAAAATATACTAACAAACACACGAACATAGCAAAAACATAATCAGTTTTCAGACTTAGTGAAAACTGGGACATGCTGAAACATAACTCAGGAAGGCATGTTTACGAGCTCGATGCACTCACCACGGTGCAAGTCATGGAAAGACAAGCATACGCCCAAAAAGAAGGCACAAAATACAAGCTAGACATGGCAAGAACAATGGCATAGCATGCACGGATCAATTACAATAGCATCGGCAAAATCACAAACAAGTTGACGATCTGCCCAGATTCAGAACGAAGCAAAAGTAGAGCTCGGTTGACTCTAGCTAGGGTGCTCCATAATTGCAAACAAAGACATGGATGGATAGAGCACTACAAGATTAACAAAACTCCTTTATTGATCATCCTCAAAATAGGCACGGATCACTAGGAAACAACAAGAACATATGGCATCATGAACTAAACAATCCCGGACTTAGTGAAACTACTAAGTCCCTGAAAACAGATTTACCGGGTGCCTCACTATGCAAGCTTGCACAAGTCACCACACACATCCTAAAAATGCATGGGTTGCACCTCTGGAAAGATAACAAGATGCTTAACGAAACATATGAAGGACTCACAGGCATATCATGCACACAATAATCATGGAAAAAATGACAAAAGTCTAAGATGAACTAGCAGATCTGACAATTAACTCACGAAGCCTCCTTCTAACAGCATTTCCGGCATCAATATGAACTCAAATGAAAATGATGCAATGTAATGAAATGATGTGCTCGTCGGGACGAACATTTTGATATACTATATGTCCAAAACGGATCTACGGATGCGAAGATATAGCCAGTCAAAGTTTGCATAAAATTAGGGTTTCGGGAGGAGAAAGTCAACCGATCCAAAATATCTCAGATCTGCACGGAAAACGAGGCACGGCTGGATCCGAGCTCGCCAGAGCTGTAGACGGCCGGAGTTGGAGGGGGCGGCCGGATCCCGGATCCGGGCTCCGGTCGCCGGAGAGGAGCGGGCGGCGGGGCGGCGACCCGCGCGGGGCGGCGGCGGCGGCCCGCGGTGGCGGCGGCAGCGGCGGCGATGGCCCGGCGAGGCGGTGGCGGAGGAGGACGGCGGGAGGCGGCGGAGGACGGCGGCGTGGGGCGCGGCCCGCGGTGGCAGCGTCGGGTGCCGGCCTTGGGCCTTCGGGCCCGTGGCGATGGGAGGTGGCCGCTTGCCACGTGGTGGTGGTGGATAGGGCGAGGGGGGCGGCGGCGGACGTGTCCGGCGCCGGGCGGACGTTTCCGGTGCGCGGAGATGAAATTAGGGTTTCGGGGAGAGGGAGAGATCCGAAATTCGGGGGGGGGGGTCTATTTATAGGCATAAGTGGAGCTAGGAGAGTCCAAATGAGGTGCGGTTTTCGGCCACGCGATCGTGATCGAATGCTCTAGGTGATGGAGCAGAGTTTGGTGGGTTTTGGGACAAAATGGAGGGGTGTTGGGCTGCAACACACACGAGGCCTTTTCGGTCCCTCGGTTAACCATTGGAGTATCATAACGAAGTCCAAATGGTACGAAACTTGACAGGCGGTCTACCGGTAGTAAACCAAGGCCGCTTGGCAAGTCTCGGTCCAATCCGGAAATGTCTAATCCCCACACACAAAAGAAAGCTAGAAATGACCACCGGAGGAGAACGAAGCGCCGGAATGCAAAACAGACAATGGGGAAAATGCTCGAATGCATGAGATGAACATGTATGCAAATGCAATGCACATGATGACATGATATGAGATGCATGACAACAAAACAACACACGGAGACAAAGACCCGAACCCGAGAAATAAATATAACTTAACGCCGGAAACGGCAAGAGTTGGAGTACAAATTGGGAAAGTTACATCCAGGGTGTTACAACGAGCCATAGAAACAGTAGGCCTTCTACGGGCCGTAGAAACAACGGGCCTTCTACGGGCTGTATCATTAATGGGCCTTATACGGGCCGTATGACCGATTGGCCAAACATGGGCCAATAACAGGCCGCATTATGGCCGTAAACGGGCTAGAGTTGGAATCGTCCGTTCATGAGCCGGCCGTAATAGGCCATCGTTAATAGGCCGTATTTGATCATGCTATGAAAACGGCCCAACGTATTAACGGACCACAAACGGGTCGACTGTAACCACGGGCTGAATTTGGCCCACAAGCAGAAAATGGTAGTAACAGGCCGTAAGTAAACGAATGCTGGAAATGAGCCCAAGAATAAATGGGCTTTGAGAAGGCCGAAAGATAACATGGGCTGGAAACGGCCCAACGGAATAACGGGCCGTTAATGGGTATAAAGTGATACACTGTTCATTACTGGCCAGTTTCACCATGGGCCGTTAATGGGTGTAAAGTGATACACTGTTCATTACGGGCCATTTTCACCACGGGCCGTTAATAGGCCAAGAGTTACATAGGGCCTCATATGGGCCGAAAGACGTCATGGGCCAGAAGTGAAAACGGGCTGGAATCATATTGGATGGCCCAGATGACGCTACTGGGCCTAATTCAGATAGGGCATAACGGGCCTTGGGTTAGCGGGCTGTAAATGGGCTATATGCGAACAGCCGTTAACAGGCTTTCCATGGGCCGGCCCGCCACCTTTTAACCAAGTCAAATGGGCCGGCCTTTTCACAGGAATGGGCCTCTGTTGGGTCATGCCACGTGTCGACGTATCATAGGCGCCTTCCGTCCAATGAGTGGTTGACATCTGTCCCAACAATGAGCCGACACGTGTTTCCTCCAGCCAATGATGATTTTACATGTGGAAAATCCCCATCGGTCGGGGCTGTTAACGGGTTATCGGATCCAAAACCCGACCCGATAGCTTAACGGCGTTCCGTTACGGTGGATGCCACGTGTCGGTCACCCTTGACGAAAGCACTTTTGTGACGCGCGATTTATCGTCATGGAAGTGGACACTTCCGTGATGATAATTTTGGTAATGTCATGGAACACTTCTACGACAGCACAGGTATGACTATCTTGATTCTGTCATAAATTTTTCATGGATGTACATGCATGACAAAAAAAGCGACCTACCGTGACAAACACGTATCATCACGGAAGTGTTTTTTTGTAGTGTCGGGGGTCACCAGTTGTTGGTGTCAAAATCGGTAGATCTCGGGTAGGGGGTGAGGGAGTGTTGGATTACGGGGTCCTCGGACGTCCGGGCTATGTGTCGTGGGCTGGACTGATGGGCCGTGAAGATACAAGACGGAAGACATTCCCCCATGTCCGGATGGGACTCTCCTTGGCGTGGAAGGAAAGCTTGGCGTGCGGATATGAAGATTCCTTTCTCTGTAAACCGACTCTGTACAACCCTAGCACCCTCCGATGTCTACATAAACCGGAGGGTTTAGTCTGTAGAGGCAATCATAATCATACAGGCTAGACATCTAGGGTTTAGGCATTACGATCTCGTGGTAGATCAACTCTTGTAACCCCTATACTCATTAAACTAAATCAAGCAAGACGTAGTGTGTTACCTCCATCAAGAGGGCCCGAACCTGGGTAAACACCGTGTCCCTGTCTCCTGTTACCTTCGATCCTTGGATGCATAGTTCGGGACCCCCTACTCGAGATCTGCCGGTTTTGACACCGACATTGGTGCTTTCATTGAGAGTTCCTCTATGGCGTCGACACAAGGATCGATGGCTCGCCTTGTCATCAAGGACAGTATCACTTTCGGAGGAGCCCTAGTTTCAGGGCGAACCTTCCGGCTTAGCAGCTTCACCATGGGTGCTCGTTCGATCGTTAAGCCAAAGGTAACCCCCCAAGTCACCGAAAACCCTCTCCGTATCAGCCCCGAATACTCCGATAAGATGGATCTGGCAGATCTATCGTCTTTGAATGAGCTGCTAGATCGCATCGCTGCCCTGGGGGTCTCAACTGACTATGATCGGATCCGGCTTAAACCCAGCCAGAGAGAAATTAAATCTCCACTGATCACCTATCAGGTAGCGGTTGTGGAGGAACAAGCCGACGACAACTCTTCTCCTACGTTGAGAACGAACTATGTTCGGATTTCCGAACCCGGAGAGCCGGATACCCATCCTCGAGAGGACACTCCCTGTCCTTCGAACACAAAATCGGATGTTAAGCCTGAGAATTCACTGGACACTCCGGAGCCTAGGCTGGTAACCTCAGAAATTCTTCAAACTCCGAATTCCACAGTGCGTCAGGGTGCGAATTTAAGCCCGCCCACCCACCACAAGCAATATTCTTCAAGTAATTCCGGCCCTCTGGACATATGCGACCTAATGTACGTGCGGCAATAGCCTCGAGAGACAGTCCATCACTTTTGGGCCAGATTCCTCCTTGTTAAAAACAAGATCAAAGACTGATGCGACAACGACGCAATTTTAGTATTTCGCAACAACTATATGGATGAGGGAATCCTTAATGCCCTCAATCGCCATCGCGCACTGCACTTTGCAGATTTGACACACATAGTACAGAAGTACTGCACAATGGAAAGCGCCTGGAAAACTCAGACAGCCCGTTGGGAACCGCAGGCCTTTAAGCCATCTCCCGGACGGGCAAAAAGGATGCACCCTCGCGGGGCACCTGATCATCATCCCGTGGACAAGAAAATTAATCCATTTATGGGACATAGAATTGTCCTCGAGGAATGGCTCGATAGGCCATGTCAAATACACATGACGCCGGATACCGAACCAACGCACAACATACAGGCATGTTGGATACTCCGGCAAGTGGCCAAGAGTGGTGAGGGTATCCTCACCAACACTACCTTAGAGAAGTACTCTTCGGAGGACGACGATCCCGAAGTATTCGCAGTCTTCAAGATCTTCTCATCAAATAATCGGCGCAAACAAGCGCTCCGCGACCTTGCCAAAGTCTGCCAAGTAGCAGCAATAAACCCTTGGAACGATACGGCGATTACTTTCAATGCCGATGACGAACCAAGATCCCACTCAGTCCGGGCACCAGCCGCTCTGGTCCTAAACCTAATTGTGGACGACTTTCGGCTCACTAAAGTGCTAGTGGACAGTGGCAGCGGACTAAACCTCATCTATGAGGACACGCTCAATAAAATGCAAATGGACATGAGTCACATTGAGCGGAGTAATACAACTTTTCATGGCATTATACCCAGTCGGGAAGCAAGATGCTCGGGGAAAATCAAACTCGACATGGTATTCGGCACGCCGGAGAACTATAGGTCTGAAGAGTTACTCTTCCATGTGGCACCTTTCAACAGCGGGTATTACGCCCTGCTGGGGCGAGACGCATTCACACGCTTTCAAGCTATACCCCATTACGGGTACATGAAGCTCAAGATGCCTGGGCCCAACGGGGTTATCACTATCACCAATGATCCAGACATAGCACTCCACGCCGAAAACAAAACCACCTCCCTGGCCCTCGAGGCACTATCGGAGGCCCTCATGGCCACAAAATTAACCACCTGACATTCCATGGTGGATAGGGACGACGTAATCCATGATAAGAGACCAAGTCAACTTCCTTCAAACTAGCAGACGAAATAGTCAAATTCCAAGTTCACCCGACGGACACCAAGAAGACAGCTTCCATTGGGGCACAGCTGGACCCGACGGTCGACGCCGCATTATGCGCGTTCCTACACGGGAACTAGGACATCTTCGCGTGGCACCCTTCTGATATGCCAGGAATCCCGGGCGGACTGGCCGAACATAGTCTCAATATACTGAAGGGATACAAGCCCGTCAAGCAAACGCTACGGTGATTTTCCTAACCCAAATGATAGGCTATGGGGGAGGAGCTAGACAAGTTACTTGAAGCCGGTTTATCAGAGAGATCGAACATCCGGACTAGCTAGCCAACTTGGTCATGGTATCAAAGAAGGATAAATCCTGGCACCTGTGTGTCAACTTCAAAGACCTCAATAAGGCCTGCCACAAGGACCACTTCCCACTACCTCGCATCGACCAGATTATTGATGCAACCGCGGGACACGATTCACTGTGTTTTCTCGATGCATACTCCGGATACCATCAAATTAAGATGAGGGAATCCGACAAGGCCACAACGGCATTCATCACCCCATATGGGCCTTTCTGCTTCAACACCATGCCTTTCGGGCTCAACCTGGAAAAGCAAATCAGCAAGATTGTGGAGGCATATGTAGATGACGTAGTCATCAAAACCAAGCATGTTGAATCATTGGTGGACGATTACGCTTTACATTTGACAACCTCCGAACATATGACATAAGGCTCAATCCGGAAAAGTGTGTTTTCGGCGTTCCCGCCGGCAAACTGCTCGGGTTTATTGTCTCCATTAGACGAATTGAAGCAAAACCAGCCAAAATATGAGCCATGTCACAATTGGAAACACCAACTGACCTCAAGAAGGTCCAAAAACTAGCCAAGTGTGTGGCATCTTTGAGCCGTTTTATCTCCAGATTAGGAGAAAAGGCATTGCCATTATATCGCCTGCTCTTACGCACCGACCACTTTGTGTGGACGGACACTGCAACAGCCGGACTGGAGGAAATAAAAACTTTACTAGCCAGCAACCCCATCCTGGCCGCACCAAACATCGGCGAACCAATGTTGCTCTACATATATGTAACTCACCGGGTGGTGAGTGCGGTGCTCATCATCGAACGAGAAGAGGAGGGGCACAAATTCCCACTCCAAAAACCAGTATATTACGTATTGATGGTCCTCACACCATGCAAATCCCGATACCCGCATTATCAGAAGATAGCATATGCAGTCTTTATGGCATCTCGTAGGCTGCGGCACTACTTTCAAGAGTGCTCGATCACGGTGGCTTCAGAAGTACCACTCAATGATATTATAAACAACCGGGACACCACTGGCCGGATTGCCAGATGGGCCATTGAGCTCCTACTATTTGAAATAATGTACAAACCATGCCGAGCCATTAAATCTCAGGTGCTGGCTGACTTCGTCGCTGAATGGACAGAGGCCGAACTCCCTAAAGAGTACGGCACGTATTCCGACAGGGTGATGCACTTCGATGGCTCTAAAATGCTAGCCGGACTTGGGGATAGTGTCATCTTGACATCCCCCACAAGAGACACAGTCCGTTATGTGCTCCAAATACTGTATGCAGACTCTAACAATGCAGCTGAATATGAGGCCCTATTACATGGTCTCCGAATGGCTGTCTCCATGGGCATACAATGCCTTGAGGTGCGCAGGGATTCAAACCTCGCAATATCCCAAATAAACGGAGAATTCAATTCAAAAGATCCGAAGATGGAGGCTTACCGCAACGCCATACTCAAAATATCAGCTCGGTTCGAGGGGCTCAAGTTTCATCATGTGGCTCGAGAGAGTAATCAAGCCACGGATATCCTTGCTCGCATGGGCACTAAACGCGACCCCGTCCCACCTAACACCTTTGTGGAAAGGCTCTTCAAGCCATCCGTGGTGTGGCAGGACGAGAGCGGCAACACTGGTCCGGAGCCGATCATACCCCCAGATTCCGAAAACAGTCCCGATATCATCGGGGACTCAGGCACCGAAATAACACCATTGGCCCACAAAATCATGGTTGTAATTGCCCCGTGGAACGAGCCTTTCCTTGCCTACCTTACTAGGAATGAGCTCTCTGGGGATCAGGCTGAGGCCCGTCGCATCATTCGACGCTCAAAGGCCTACAAAGTTCATGAAGGAGAACTGTACAAGAAAAGTACTACCGAAGTCCTTCAACGATGTATCTCCGAAGAAGAGGGACGACAGCTCTTGGATGAAATACACGCTAGTCTTGGTGGCCATCACGCTGCAACTCAGGCTCTTGTAAGTCAGGCCTTCCGTACTGAAAGTGCAACTATCCCTGGGTGGTTTTGGTAATTATTAACAACATATAGCTCATTGAGCTAATGCTATTTCACGATAAATATTTCAGGAAAGCTCAATGATTGGCATGGCATGGATTAGGAATGTGGACCCCTCAAAATGCTACGGACAAAAGATTGGCTCAAGCTCTAAAGCTCAAGACTGTACATTTTACTTTTAGTGATCCAAGATCACATTGAGTTCATAGGAAAAGCCAATACTATTAAAAGGGGATGAGGTGTTTCTTAATGGGTTGCTTGCTCAAAATGCTTAGTGATATGCTCCAAAAACCCTCAACCACTCTCTCATATCCACATATGTCCCAAACCAAAAGTCAAAATCGGCCCCACCGAAACATTCCATCAGGCGCCACCGAGTTCTCTTGACATAGCCACTGCCACAAACCCTAGTCACTTTGGTCTCACCGATAGGGATCTCGATCTCACCGAGATGGGATTGCAAACTCTCTATTTCCCTTCATAACGTTTCGGTCCAACCGAGATGACCGATCGGTCCCATCGAGTTCGCAATGCAAACTCTCTATTTCCCCTTCGTAACGTTTCGGTCTCACCGAGATGAGCGAATCGGTCCCGCCAAGTTTGCCTGACCAACTCTCTGGTTAGCTTATTACCAAAATCGGTCCCACCGAGTTTGTGTAATCAGTCTCACCGAGATTACATTATGCCCTAACCCTAATGAAATTGGTCCCACCGATTTGACATGTCAGTCCCACCGAAAATCTTAACGTTCACATTGTGAAGTAAATCGGCCTAACCGAGTTTCATGATTCGGTCCCACTGAGTTTGGTGATTTGTGTGTAATGGTTAGATTTTGTGTGGAGGATATATATATATACCACTCCACCCACTCTTCATTCGAGGAGAGAGCCATCAGAACATGCCTACACTTCCAACATTCATTTTCTAAGAGAGAACCACCTACTCATGTGTTGAGACCAAGATATTCCATTCCAACCATATGAATCTTGATCTCTAGCTTTCTCCAAGTTGCTTTCCACTCAAATCATCTTTCCACCAAATCCAAATCTGTGAGAGAGAGTTGAGTGTTGGGGAGACTATCATTTGAAGCACAAGAGCAAGGAGTTCATCATCAACACACCATCTATTACCTTTTGGAGAGTGGTGTCTCCTAGATTGGTTAGGTGTCACTTGGGAGCCTCCGTCAAGATTATGGAGTTGAACCAAGGAGTTTGTACGGGCAAGGAGATCGCCTACTTCATGAAGATCTACCCTAGTGAGGCAAGTCCTTCATGGGCGATGGTCATGGTGGGATAGACAAGGTTGCTTCTTCATGGACCTTCGTGGGTGGAGCCCTCCGTGGACTCGCGCAACCGTTACCCTTCGTGGGTTGAAGTCTCCAGCAACGTGGATGTATGATAGCACCACCTGTTGGAACCATGCCAAAATCTCTGTATCTACGTTGCGTTTGCTTCCTCCAAACTCCTCCCTTTACCTTCATGTGCAATGTTTTACATTTCACTGCTATACTCTCAGACTTGCATGTGTAGGTTGATTGCTTGACTAGTGCTAAGTTGGTAAAATTTGCCGAGACTTAAAATTGGGAAAATGCTAGATTTTTATTTGGTCAAGTAGTCTAATCACCCCCCCCCCCTCTAGACATACTTTCGATCCTACAAGTGGTATCATAGCTTTGGTCTCCATTTGCCTTGATTTCCATAGCTTTGGTGATCATAGCCTTGGTTTCACAACCTAGGAGAGTATGGTGTCTAGCAAGGGAAATTACAACCATAGAGGTCCTTACTTTGATGGTACTAATTTTGCTAGTTGGAAGCATAAGATGAAAATGCATATTCTTGGACATAACCCCACCGTTTGGGGTATTGTGTGTATTGGCTTGCAAGGTGAATTCTTTGATGGGAGAGAACCGAACCGTGAAGCTAGCGCGGAAGAGTTGAAGATGTTGCAATACAACGCTCAAGCTTGTGATATCCTCTTCAACGGATTGTGCCCCAAAGAATTCAACAAAATCAGCCGTCTTGAGAATGCAAAGGAAATTTGGGGTACTTTGATTGATATGCACGAGGGTACCGACTCCGTCAAGGAATCCAAATTGGTTGTGCTTCAAAGTCAACTTGACAAGTTCAAAATGAAGGATGGTGAAGGTGTCGCTCAAATGTACTCTAGGCTTGCTCTCATCACAAATGAGATTGCCTGCTTAGGAAGTGAAGAGATGACCGATAGATTCATCATCAAGAAGATCCTAAGAGCCTTGGATGGAAAATATGATACCGTGTGTACATTGATTCAAATGATGCCCAATTACAAAGATCTCAAGCCAACGGAAGTCATTGGAAGAATTGTTGCTCATGAGATGTCACTCAAGGATAAGGAAGAGCTCCACAAAAAGTCAAGTGGTGCTTACAAAGCCTCATGTGATGTTCCCACGTCATCAAGTAAGAAACAAACCTTCAATGAAGAATTGAGCCTAATGGTGAAGAACTTAAACAAGTTTTACAAGATTAGAAGCAAGGAAAGAAGTTCCAAGTCAAGGTCCTACAATGACAAAAGATCTTCGAGTCCTGAACGTAATTGCTACAATTGTGGAAGACCCGGACACTACTCCAATGAGTGTACGACTCCCTACAAAATAAGAGAAGATTCTCCTAAAAGAAGAAGTAGAAGATAAGAATCACCACCTAGAGAGAGGAGTAGAGATGACCGTTATGAACGAAGAACATCACGGAGAAGCAAGGATTCGGAAAGGAAGGACAGATCATCAAGGAGCTACACAAAATGAAGACATCAAGCTCATGTTGGTGAATGGGTATCCGGCTCCGACTCCGACAATCACTCCGAGAGAAGTTACCACTCCGACTCCGAATATACTCAAGATGAAGGTGTTGCCGGTCTAGCACTTGTGTCAACCAACTCCTATGACATATTTGACTCACCAAATGAAGGAATTGGAGGATGCTTCATGGCTAAAGGCCCGAAGGTATCACACCCCAAGTATGTTGATTTCAATAGTGATGAAGATGATTTGCTAGGAGATGATGATTTACTTGCTGACAACTCTAGTTATGAAAACTATGATAAACTTGCTATTAATCATGCTAATCAAGATAAAACGAATGAGATGATAAGAAGGATATTGAGCGTCTAACTAAAGAACTAAACACTCTTAAGTTAGCTCATGAAACTACCTTGGAAGATCATCGAGAACTTTTGAAGACTCTTGAAAAGTTACGCTTTGAAAAGCTCAACCTTGAGCAATAGCATGGGTTCTAACAGGCAATCAATGATTATCTTTGCAAGAAAAGTTCTTCTTACATTGCCAAGCGTTTACTCTTGTCTACTTACATGCCACAAGTTAAATCTAGCAACAAGAGTAAGAAAGATTCTTCTTCTAGTAGTAACAACAATCATGTTAAATCCAATATTGTTGCTTCTAGTAGTTCTCTTGATTCCACTAATGATTCTCTTAGCCAAGTAACACTTGAGCAAGAAAATAGCTTATTAAAGGGAATTATAGAGAAAGGTGTTTACAAGAGCCTTGCCGGAAGTAAGAAATTTGAGGAAATTGTACGCAAGCAAGGAAGACACCGGAAGAATCAATGAATTGGTTTTGAACGAAAGTTCAATGCCAATGTATTTGAGTGGGAAGAAGATCAATACCCCAAGACGAAGTTTGTTCCTCAACAAAAGAAGTATGATCCTACTTCTTTTCAAGGGACACAAGCTCAAGATGATCTTCCACCACAAGACCACAAGCTAAAAGGCAAGGACAAGCTTCAAGAGGAGATTGATGCATTTGAAGAAGCTCCCAAGGCTTTGGTCAAGTGGGTTCCCAAGACTACATCAAGTACGACTACAACTCCAAGGATTCCCATCAAGATGATGTGGATCCCGAAGAAGAAGAACTAGAGAGTTCTTGAGGGTGACTCCGCCAACATATTTCACTCATATCTTTTGGCAAGGACATGTGCAAACAACTTCCACATCTTGCACTAGTTCTAGGAGTCACAAACTCTCTTGTTGGTAAGACAAGGGACAAGGTAACCTAATGCTTTCATGGACATCATCTTATGTGAACATCACTCTATGTCTATGGATATCCTTGTTTGTTCCTTGTGGGACTAACCTGTGTAGGTATTGAAAGTGCAACTCACTCCAATGGATAGCTCCGAATGATCTACATCAACATTGAGCATCTACATCTTCAACACCTACATGAAGTCATCATCGACAAAACCCAAGGTTAGTTCATCCCTCTTAGGGGGGATATCACATCTAGGGGAGCTTTACTCTAACCAATTGAGCTAAAGCAACTCTAATGGTGTGAACACAACAATGCATTATGTAAAAGTGGTAACCCCACTTGTGCTTAAAAAATGAGTATGGCCTACGATCAAATGTTTTCATTTGACTCCTCAGTCAATATACTCATATATAGATGACCTAGTCATCGCCAATTGCTTGATAGATGCTAGAGTGTTTGTGCATGCTTTGTCACATATTTCATTTGCCATTTTATTGTGTGAGCATGTTGATTGCATATTCTACTCATTGGAGGACATCCACTTGTTGTTTTGATTGTTTGGCATTTTTTTTCTTTTGCAAAGTGGATGGACAAGAATGCCTAAGAACCTCCTCTAGCTATCTATGATTTTCTCGTCTCAAACTCTATGCATGATACATCACAAAGTTTTATCAAGTCAGATTCGAACCACTCTATGTGAGGAGCACTTGGAGTCCCCGATTCGTCATAGACTTAAACTTCCAAAACCTCTTTATGCATTTTGGTATGACCGATTCATCCAGTTCGGTCACACCGAGTTCACTAAGTTGATCTAGGTTTTCAATCGGTGCAACCGATTTGAACTTTTTGGTCACACCGAGTTGCAGTAACCGCTTGCGATTCTGCATCTCGGTGCCACTGAGTTGTTCCACTCAGTCACACCAACAGGGTCGGGATATATAAACCCACGGGTGAGATTTTGGAAATTTCTTCAAACTCCTTAGCCCGCGCGTGTGTCCTGCTCTGCCTCCTCGGGTCTCCGGATCATCTCCCCGCCGCCAGCGACCTCCCGCAGCTGGTTTCCATCGCCGTCAATGGAAATCTGCTCCGCCGTTGCTGTTGTAGCAAACTCCCGCTGAATTAGGGTATGGGTTCGACTCTTTGTGCTAATTCCTTACTCTGATTCATAGCACATTGCTTTGCCATGATCTTTACCACGTATGAGAACACTCTATCCAGAGAAAACATCCTTTAGGTTAGATTTGATTCGTAAATTTAGGGTTAGGTCTCCGCCGGACTCATCTCGGACCAACCGAATTGTAGAAATCAGTCTCACTGATTTGGCTTAGGCCATTGCACATGCGTTTTCGGTGTGACTGAAAATTGCAAATTGGTGTGACCGAGATTGATTCTCTGTGAAACCCTAGCAGTCTTGGTGCCACCGAACTGTGACTCGGTCTGACCGAGTTCACTAGTTTAGGTTCCAAAATTGCTTCGGTATCACCGAGTTTAACAAATCAGTAGCTCCGAAATGCTTTCTGTGGAGAACTAAAACTAAGTTTTTGAGTCATTTGTTTTGCAAAACCTCTGCACTTTGTGATGCTCATCCATTCTACCTCATCTATATCTATTCATAGGGTTTGTTGTTAGTGTGTTTGCCAAGATGTCTGACCGGAGTGATAGTCATAACAGATCTGAAGAACAAGTGCAATTGAGTGAGGGTTTAGATCCCTCAAGTAGCTATGATGAGGGCAGCAGGAGCACACCTAGTAAATTGCCCAAGGCAGCCACCAGGTCAAGGAAGAAGAGAACCTTAGATTCTGAGGATGAGGATTATGTGGCTGTAGAAGAAGAAGTCAGCTCAAAGAAGAAAGTCTTGAAGAAGGAGTATGGCACAGCTACTACAACAAAGCCAGGGTTGAACAAGAAGGCACCAGCAAAAAGGATCCCTATGTCTAAGGCCAGAGCCTCCACTCAAGAAACTATGGAGTTCACTCTTGAACCCAAAGAGGCTGGAGATGGCAAGAAGAGGAAGGAGAGGGTCAATAAGACCACTGCCAGAGTCCTTGGGAGATCCTCCAGGTTTAAAGATCCAGCAGAAGAAGAGGAAGAGGAAGAGGATGTTGCACCAGCACCCAAGTCACAAAAGCTTATGGGAGATGCTATCAAACCAGGGGCTACTGCTTCAAAGCCCAAAACTGCTCCCAAAGCTGTTGCTCAAACCACCAAGCCTGCTAAGCCTAAGAGAAGCACCAGAAACATCCTAGCTGAAGATAAGAACAAGGCCCCAGTGCCTGAAGTTGAAGAAGAGTATGATGAAGCCCTAGTGCTAAGAAAACTGAAACACAAGATTCCAGACCACGATGATGCTCATCCTGTGGCTGAAGACATGCATATCAGGAAAGATGCAGGACTGAGATTGTGGAGGCAGTCTAATCCCTATGATGTGCGGAGGAGAACTACAGTTGACTACAGGTTTCACACAAAGGAACAACAAGACTTCTATGAGACTATTCTGCTTGACAAGAAGGCAATTGTTTGTGACATGAGATGGGTTGATTGGGAATACATCAAAGAGAATGAAGATCACTTCCCAGGTGTACAAGACAGCTTCAAAGCTTGTGGAGTTGATGAGTTTGTAGGTCAAAAGTTGACCAAATGGAATGATGAGATAGTTATGCAATTTTACTCCACTGCTCATTTCTATCCAGATGGAAGGATAGTATGGATGTCTGAAGATACAAGGTACCAATCTACTGTTGAAGAATGGGCCAAGCTGATTAATGCCCCAGAAGAGCATGAGGATGACTTGGATGTGTATGCCAAGAAGAAGAAAGACCACAACTCTATGGCAAACATGTACAAAGATATCCCTGATAAAGCTTTGGAGACACACAAGCTTGGATCTGTGCACTATCTATTGTCTGGTCTGCCTACAATCAACACCATCTTAAGGCATACTTTGCTACCCAAGTCTGGAGATCACAAGATGATTAGAGGACATTCCATCAACTTGCTGCAAATATTTGATGTACCTCAAAAATTCAAGGTCATGAGTCTGATTGTAGAGACAATCAAGAGGACAGCAGCAGATCAGAAGAGATCATGTGGGTATGCTCCACACATTCAGGAGCTCATCAACTCAAAGATGGGCACAGTCACCTACCTGTTGGACAAGGAGCACTTACCTTTGTACCCTGAATTTGAAGACAACACAGTTGTGATGAATGAGAATGAACCTTCATCAACACAAGCACAAGAGAAGAGAGCTAAGGCTAAGGCAGAGAAAGCTGCAAGGATGCCAAGTGTAGAGGAAGCATCTCGGGTGTTCCTGAAGAGCAAGCAAGATCAGCTAGCATATCTAATCCAGTCTACTTTGAGGATTCAGAAGGGCTTGGCCACCCTGACTCAGAATCAGGAGAGCTTGGAGAGGATTGTTGAGACAAAATTTTATGATCTTGATCTAAAGGTTACTGAGATACATACAGTTGTTGAGCAGCTCCAGGAGGAAGCTGAGGAGGAGAGGGAAGGCAACTACGGATGCTTTTCAGCGAGTGCAACGAGGTTAGAGGTCTGCTGCAGTGCTAGTACCGGATTCTAGAGCTACATCGTCAGCACCAGCAGCTACAGCTTCAGTGCCACCTCTAGCACCCACTCCACCAGCTCCAACTACATCAACAGATTCCTTCGTCCTTGGAGTTCTCTATACACCACCTCCTGAAGACCGAGCCTGAGAGACGCATAGCACTATGCATTTTCAACTTTTTGGTAACTTGTTGCCAAAGAGGGAGAAATGTATAGATCATAGGCTTCGAGAGAGACTGTTTTGATTCTTTGTCTCTCTTGCTTCGAGAGAGAAATGTATAGATCACTAGAAGGGTTTTAGTCCATAGGACAACAACCATAACATACAATCATACCATAGGCTAGCTTCTAGGGTTTAGACTCTCTGATCTCGTGGTAGATCTACTCTTGTACTACCCATATCATCAATATTAATCAAGCAGGATGTAGGGTTTTACCTCCATCAAGAGGGCCCAAACCTGGGTAAAACATCGTGTCCCCTGCCTCCTGTTACCATCCGGCCTAGACGCATAGTTCGGGACCCCCTACCCGAGATCCGCCGGTTTTGACACCGACATTGGTGCTTTCATTGAGAGTTCCTCTGTGTCGTCGCTATTAGGCTTGATGGCTCCTACTATCATCGATAGCGATGCGGTCCAGGGTGAGTCTTTTCTCCCCGGACACATCTTCGTATTCGGCGGCTTTGCACTGCGAGCTAATTCACTTGGCCATCTGGAGCAGATTGAAAGCTACGCCCTTGGCCATCAGGTCAGAATTGGAAGCTTAAACTACACGGCTGATATCCGTGGAGATTTGATCTTCGATGGATTCAAGCCTCTGCCTTGTGCGCCACGCGGTCACGATGAGCATGACTTAGCTCTCCCATCGGACAGTGTTAAGGAGATCGCACCGGCAGCCGCTCTGACCCTCAATTTGGAGCCAGTCGCGCCTTCCACGGACGGGTGGATGGACCCCGCCATAGAGGCCTTACCCTCAGCGGCGATCAAGCCGAACATCGACCTTGCCTTGCACGAGAGCCGTGTTGTTAAACTGCCGGATCCTTCTCCGGCCACGGACTCCGAACCGCCTGCGCCCGTTCCTATCGAATCCGATTGGGCGCCGATCATGGAGTTTACCTCCGCGGATATTTTTCAGCACTTGCCCTTTGGCAACATACTGAACTCATTAAGGTCTCTCTCCTTGTCAGGAGAATCCTGGCCGAACTATCCGGTAGGATTGGGATGCGAACGACGAAGAAATTCGACGCCCACCCACCACCCACTTAATAGCCACTGTCGATGACTCAACCGACATGCTCGACTTCGACTCCGAAGACATCAACAGTATGGACGACGTTGCGGGAGGCGAAAAGGAACCACCGCCCACAGGGCACTGGACATCCACCTCATCATATGACGTATACATGGTGGACACACCAAAACAAGACGACGACGAGGAACGGAAGGACGCAACGAAGGCTTGTTCCCTCAAGAAGCAGTCAAAGCGGCGGCGTAAGCGCCGCCCCAAATCCCGCCTCGGCAGAAATAACGATCATACAGACCCAGCGTTGGAGCAGGGCAAACCACTACCGGACCACGGCAATACGGAGAATCAAACCAAACAAACCAATTCTGTCAAAGATAATAGTCCGGACGACATAACGCCGGACAGGCACCCGGAGCAGCAGAATGCCCGTCAAAGGCTTGTTGCCACCGCGAGGAGTCTGAAAAAGCAGAAGCAAAGGCTCAAGGCTGCATAGGACACACTCCAAATCAGATGGAGTAAAGTACTCAACACAGCAGCGAAGTATGGCGGCAATCGCCCCACCAAGAGCTACCCAAAGCGGAACTTGCTACCTGAATTCGATGAGGAGGCCTTAGACCCCCCACAACCAAAAATTAAAACAGCCATCTGGCCGGATAGACGACCTCACGGCCAACATAAATCGGCAAGCAACACCGCACATAAGCCAACACGCGGTCTACGCGAGGGCTCGCATCAAAAGGACGGCGAAACCAGATCCATCTATGGACCATGCAAGCATGCTCCAGCATACGATGCAACACAACAAACATCCGAACAACGCGGTACACCAAGATATAGGGGTGCCGCACACCCCCTATGTTTCACCGATGAGGTGCTGGACCATGAATTTCCAGAGGGATTCAAACCCGTAAACATAGAGGCATACGACGGAACAACAGACCCTGGGGTCTGGATTGAGGACTATATCCTCCATATCCATATGGCTCGGGGAGATGATCTCCACGCCATTAAGTATTTACCCCTCAAACTCAAAGGGCCAGCTCGGCACTGGCTTAAGAGCCTCCCTGAAAGCTCCATCAGAAGCTGGGAAGAGCTCGAAGACGCCTTTCGTGCAAATTTTCAAGGGACTTATGTCCGACCTCCGGACACGGATGATTTGAGTCATATAACTCAACAGCCCGGAGAGTCAACCCGAAAGCTGGAACAGGTTTCTTATTAAAAAGAACCAAATTGTCAACTGTCCGGACGCCGAAGCCTTGGCAGCTTTTAAGCATAGCGTCCGTGATGAATGGCTTGCCAGACACCTCGGCCAAGAAAAGCTGAGAACAATGGCAGCATTAACAAGCCTCATGACCCGCTTTTGCGCGGGTGAGGATAGCTGGCTAGCCAGATGCAGCACCAGCGACCCCAGTACATCCGAAGTTAGAGATGGAAACGGGAAATCATGGCGCAACAGCACTAACAAACGCCAGAATAAAGAAGACAGCACGAAGAGCACAACAGTAAACGCCGGATTCAAAAGCTCTCGGCCAGGTCAGCAAAAGCCGCCCTCTAAAGGCGCTAGAGACGAACTGTCTAGCCTAAACAAAATTCTAGACCAAATATGTCAGATCCATAGCACCCCTGGTAAACCCGCTAATCATACCCACAGAGAATGTTGGGTCTTCAAGCAGTCTGGCAAGCTCAACGCCGTACACAAGGGGGAGGATACACCAAGCGAAGACGAGGATGAGCCTCTCAAGCAAGACACTGGGGAACAAAAGAAATTTCCACCAGAAGTCAAAACAGTAAACGTGTTACACGTGGTCACGGGGAGAAACAAAACGGCACTTCCAGAAAAATATGCTCAAGGGCCTATCACCGCGGAGTCCTGCCACTGGTCATCTCAACCGATCACTTTCGACCATCGTGATTACTCAGCAAGTATCCGGCGTGCAGGATGGGCTGCCCTGGTATTAGACCCAATAATTGACGGATACCACTTCACACGAGTCCTGATGGACGGTGGCAGCAGTCTAAACCTGATATACCAGGATACAATCCGCGAAATGGGGATAGACCCAACGAAAATTTGCCATAGCAATACTACCTTTAAAGGAGTAACGCCAGGCCCAGGGGCTCATTGCACGGGCTCCCTACTACTAGAGGTTATATTCGGCTTCCCCGATAACTTCCGTAGCAAACATTTAACCTTCCACATTGCTCCGTTCCAAAGTGGCTATCAAGCACTACTTGGACGCGAAGCTTTCGCTCGCTTTAATGCAATACCGCACTATGCTTCCCTCACGCTCAAGATGCCCGGCCCACGTGGCATCATTACAGTGAACGGAAGTATTAAGCGATCTTTGCGCGCCGAAGAGAATGCGACTGCCTTGGCAGCCGCACACTAAAAATGGCCTCACCAACTAAAGCATTTGATAGGTCATCAAGACCACGGACGCGGTTAGACGAGTCCGACGCTGCTATATGTAATTTGTACCAGATTAATGGCCACATCCCTATTACAAATACAAGGGGCTCAACACACGCAGACAAGTGGCAATTTATACTCATTTCTAGTTATACATGGTTTCTCTAAAAACTATCTCTCTGCATGACAACTTTTTCACCTAAATTCCTCTCTTTTACAGATGACCATCGTGCTACACCCGTCCAGGATACGGCACAACGGAGACACAGGCGCAGACGTGCAGCAAGGACCTGTTCCAAGGATTCTTTTTAGATTAAGACCCTGTGTAAACCTTTTTTACTGTCTCTTGTTGATACACATCCACCGAATTCTCAGCACAATTGAGAAGGATGCTGACGTCTTGGCATGTGGCCACGTCAGAATAATGCACGTACCTAGACACAAGGGGCTTCTTACAAAGGGAACTATTTAGGCTCGGTTTATACCATAAAGACCGAATACCTTAGGGAGTGTTCGGCGTCGCGAGTTTGGCCTTATATGCATCAGCTCTAAATCATTGTCTTTGGTCAAATGTTGGGTTTGCCCGGCTCCTATGTTTTGGTGCCTTACGTTCCGCTTTATCGGCTAAGGCAGCACCAGGAGAACTACTGTGATTGTGCCCTGGTTAATCCAGACGAGCGCCTCAGTAGAGAAAGCCGAAAACTGACTGTCATGATATAGCGTGAGACTGGTCAACCACTCGATGACCTATCAGGATGTTAGAATTCCTCCGCCTTAATGAAGGGCCGTTTTCCGGCTAGGCATGTATGCACCCCGAGATTGGGAGAGTGCGGAGCCACCAGGGGCTATCTAGTATCCCCACTGTCAAACTCCTATGGCTAAGTGAAAGTGTTAAAGCATTATAGTTTGGTTGCCTCGTTCGCTGCGCTATCACCTCCTTAAAAGGACCAAGACGTTGGGTTAAGTGTGAACAAGTGTTTTTTGTGAGCACCTCCGCATTATATGCGTGGGGGCTGAAGCCGACGACTGCAATCTTTCAGGTTATACACATGTATACATAAACGGCCACACAGGAGGCATCATATTACTTTCGGGCAAAAGTATAAACACAGCTTTATAAAATTTCATAAAAACATTGTGTTTACAATGGGAATACATGTCACTCAAACATAATATTCTTCGAGCATTGGGCCTCTATCAAGCGAGCACCCTCGAGAACCTCCTCGAAATAGTGCTCGGCAGCCACTCGGCCTATGGCCGAACCCTGCGCCACAACAATGGTAGCGTCCATCTCCGCCCAATATGCTTTAACACGGGCAAGGGCCATCCGCGAGCCTTCTATGCACGCCGACCTCTTCATCACATTAATGCGCGGCACCGCACCAAGGACCTACTGCACTAAGCTGAAATAGTTGTTCGGCATTGGCTTTTCCGGCCATAGCTGATCCACAACAGACCTCATGGCGAGTCCGGACAACCTATTCAGTTCGGCCCATTCGGCTAGCTGGTCAGTCAATGAAAGTGGACACTCTAGAACGTTGAATTGCGACCAGAACAGCTTGTCCACTTCACGATCTGTTTGACCTTGGAAGTACTTGGCCGCATTGGCAGCGCGCGCCGCCAAGTCCATATACGCATCTGCCAAACTCCACAGCCGATCCAGAGGGGCATACCGTGGATCTCCGAACTTCCTCCGTAGCATGAAGGGCTTCCCAGCCGCAATATCCCCGGCTTCCCGCAACTCCTCCTTCGCTCTCATAGCAGAGCGGGTGTCTTTGTCCGCCGTCGTGGCCTTCTCAAGGTCTGTTGCCTTCGCTCGGTTCTCTTTTTCAAGCAGCCGGCAACGGTCGGCAGTGCCTTTTAATTCTACGGCCATCTTGGCCATCTTCTCTTTGCTCTCGCAATGTGCGGCCTTCTCGGCTTTCAACTCTTAGGCCGCCTTCAAAGTAGTCGCATTACTAATCCTCGCTTGTTCTTTGGTTCGGGCAAGTTCTGCCCGCAAGGTTTCCACAGTGGCAGCTCCATCTGTAGTCACAACATATTAAAGATACTGGCATCATGCTGCTCTTACTACTTGGCATTCACCAGAAAATAACACTTACCATGTGCCTCGTCAAGCCTCTTGTTAACAAGCTCGATGTCGGCGTCCGCCGCATCCAGTTGCAGTTTTAATTCGGCAAACTCACTAGTCCGGCTAGCCACCGGAGCTTCCACTGCCTACACATAAAGGCAGTCTGGTTATTGCCTGGGACTATGATCCTTTGTTCGCCGCCGTTCTCGTCGACAACCAGAGTCTTAGGAGCTACTATCTACACAGGGCACACCTAACATGTGCGGTACTATCACATATTATCTCACGTACCTCAAAGCCTGTCAGTAGACTCATAAAGGCTTCATGTAATCCGCTTTCGGCGGACGAAATTCTTTCCATCACCGTACCCATCAGCGTACGGTGTTCTTCTGATATGGCCGCTCGCCCCAACAGCTCCCTCAGAACGTCCGACCGCATACCAGACGGTGCCGGACTCTTTTGTTCGCTCTCCTCGAGAGCCGGACGCTAGGGACTTCGGGGGTTTATGGGATTATCTTATGGCCTCACCGGATCCGGAGAGGCCCTCCATGACGACACTTCGGGGTCGCCCGCTTCTTGAGCGGAGGAGTCTAGGGGAGGCGTTTCGCTCTCCATCATCTCTGGAAGAAGATCCCCCGAAGACGAGCTCAACTGAGATGGGCTAAGACCCGAACTGCAAGATATATGCGGCGGTTATTTTCTCAGAAGAAAGATAGTATACCTTCACTATTAAAGTATTTTTTGGATCACTTACGACTCATTGGAGGGCTGATCCCCCCACGGACTTTGTCCGGCAAAAGCACCCCCCGAGGCAGGACCCTCTGTGGGAGACTTCTTCTCCTGTTTGGAGGCCTCGGCTTCCGGATCCTCGAAAGCAGTCCTTTTCCTCCCCCGGTTATCCTCCTTCATGGAGGCACTCATTCCCTCGGTTGGAACTGGCAGTGATGGGGGCCCACGTCCGCCCGTATTATCCCCCCCCCCCCCCCCCGTATCTTCCTTCGAGGGCTCCGGGCAAGGTGCGAGCTCGAGCATCTTTTCCAATACCGGATTTTCCAAACCCTCAGGGAGGGGGGCCAAACACCGAATCATCTTCGCCTTTGTTAGCCAGTCCTAGTCAAAGAGCGAACTCTCAGAAATAACTTCATGATGAATAAAAGACAGTGTGTTCGGCTAGAGGATTTCTTACTTGTTTGGTGGCGCGGTTACTGCTCAGGCCCACGTCCTCGGTAGTATCCGGACACTCTATTTGAGGTCCGAAGAATGACTTGTACATCTCCTCCTATGTCAGGCCGAGGAAACTTTGAATGGCACGCGGTCCTTCTGGGTTGAACTCCCACAAGCGAAGGGGCCGGCGTTTGCAAGGCTGGACTTGATGAACCAGCATAACTTGTATTACCACAACCAAATTAAAATCTCCCTCGAAGAGATCTTGAATGCGGCTTTGCAGTATAGGCACGTCCTTGGCTGGACCCCAGCTCAGACCTCTGCTAATCCATGACATCAGTTGTGGGGGGGGGGCCTAAGCGGAAAGCGGGGGCAGCCGCCCACTTGGCACTTCTGGGAGCCGTGACATAAAACCACTCCCGTTGCCATAATTCGGACACCTCCGGAAAGGAACCTTTCGGCCATGGAGCTCCTGCCATCTTGCCTATTGATGCGCCTCCGCACGCTGCATGTTGCCCCTCGATTATCTTCGGTTTCACTTCAAAGGTCTTGAGCCACAGGCCGAAGTGAGGGGTAATGCGGAGGAAGGCCTCACACACAACAATAAATGTCGAGATGTGGAGAAAGGAGTCCGGAGCTAGATCGTGGAAATCTAGCCCGTAATAGAACATCAAACCCCTGACGATGGGATCCAGAGTGAGGCCTAGGCCTCGGAGGAACTGGGAGACGAACACGACATTCTCGTTGGGTTCGGGAGTAGGGACGACCTGCCCTCGAGCAGGCAGCCGATGCGAAACCTCGGCGGTCAGGTATCTGGCCTCCCTCAACTTCTTGATGTCCTCTTCCGTAACGGAGGAGGGCATCCATCAGCCTTGAAGGCTGGATCCGGACATGATTGAAGATCCGGAGCACCTAACCTGGGCTTTGGGTGTTAGAACTCGAGGCGGGGAAAGGGTTCGATTGAGCACGAGAGGGAAAAAGCGAAAACCTTGTCCCTTTATAAAGAGGGTGAATATCAAGCGTCCTCTCCATAGCCGTTTAGGACTTGCCTATAATCTAGGAGTCCTAGACGTGGTTGGGTTACCCACGACCGCATTGATGAGAATCCCGTAATTAGGGGAACACGATCTCTGCTTTTACAAGACGTGTCAAGAAACCGCCTCGCGTTATGTGTGGAGCTGGTTGAAGAAAAACGGTTCGAATAATCACCGGGCCATGACATAACGTCGTGCTGCCAAAACAAGTCAGCAAATTGGATTTGTGAAAATATTATTCTCTCTACGGCGGTATGTGGAACTTATTTTGCAGGGTTGGACACTATCCTCGTATTCAAATTCTTCTGTGATGTATTCAGAGAAGGAACCCGCCTTGCAATGCCGAAGACAATACTGCGTGCCGGACTCATCGTCATTGAAGCCTGGTTCGGGGGCTACTGAGGGAGTCCTGGATTAGGGGGTCTCCGGACAACCGGACTATCTCCATTGGCCGGACTGTTAGACTATGAAGATACAAGATTGAAGACTTCGTCTCGTGTCTGGATGGGACTCTACTTGGCATGGAAGGCAAGCTAGGCAATACGGATATGGATATCTCCTCCTTTGTAACCGACCTTGTGTAACCCTAACCCTCTCTGGTGTCTATATAAACCGAAGGGTTTTAGTCCGTAGGACAACAACCATAACATACAATCATACCATAGGCTAGCTTCTAGGGTTTAGCCTCTCTGATCTCATGGTAGATCTACTCTTGTACTACCCATATCATCAATATTAATCAAGCAGGATGTAGGGTTTTACCTCCATCAAGAGGGCCCGAACCTGGGTAAAACATCGTGTCCCCTGCCTCCTATTACCATCCGGCCTAGATGCACAGTTCGGGACCCCCTACCCGAGATCCGCCGGTTTTGACACCGACAATATGTTTCTCGTTTATGGAGGTGACAAAGAGCTCATCATAAATGGTTACGTTGATGCAAGCTTTGACACTGATCCGGATGATTCTAAATCGCAAACCGGATATGTGTTTATATTAAACGGTGGAGCTGTCAGTTGGAGCAGTTCTAAACAGAACATCATGGCGGGATCTACATGTGAAGCGGAGTACATTGCTGCTTCGGAAGCAGCGAATGAAGGGGCTTGGGTGAAGGAGTTCATATCCGATCTAGGTGTCATACCTAGTGCATCGGGTCCAATGAAAATCTTTTGTGACAATACTGGTGCAATTGCTTTGGCAAAGGAATCCAGATTTCACAAGAGAACCAAGCACATGAATAGACGCTTCAACTCCATTCGGGATCAAGTCCAAGTGGGAGACATAGAGATTTGCAAGATACATACGGATCTGAATGTTGCATACCCATTTACTAAGCCTCTTCCACGAGCAAAACATGATCAGCACCAAGGCTCCATGGGTGTTAAAATCATTACTGTGTAATCTAGATTATTGTCTCTAGTGCGAGTGGGAGACTGAAGGAAATATGCCCTAGAGGCAATACTAAAGTTATTATTTATTTCCTTATTTCATGATAAATGTTTATTATTCATGCTAGAATTGTATTAACCGGAAACATAATACATGTGTGAATACATAGACAAACATAGTGCCACTAGTATGCCTCTACTTGACTAGCTCATTGGTCAAAGATGGTTAAGTTTCCTAACCATAGACATGAGTTGTTATTTGATCAATGGGATCACATCATTAGTAGAATGATGTGATTGACTTGACCCATTCCGTTAGCTTAGCACTTGATCGTTTGTTTACTGCTATTGCTTTCTTCATGACTTATACATGTTCTTGTGACTATGAGATTATGCAACTCCCGAATACCGGAGGAACACTTTGTGTGCTACCAAACGTCACAATGTAATTGGGTGATTATAAAGGTGCTCTACAGGTGTCTCCGATGGTACTTGTTAAGTTGGCATAGCTCAAGATTAGGATTTGTCACTCCGATTGTCAGGGAGGTGTCTCTGGGCCCTCTCGGTAATACACATCACTATAAGCCTTGCAAGCTTGATAACTAATGAGTTAGTTACAGGGTGATGTGTTACGGAATGAGTAAAGAGACTTTCCGGTAACAAGATTGAACTAGGTATTGGATACCGACGATCGAATCTCGGGCAAGTAACATACCGATGACAAAGAGAACAACGTATAGTGTTGTGTGGTTTGACCGATAAAGATCTTCATAGAATATGTAGGAACCAATATGAGCATCCAGGTTCCGCTATTGGTTATTGACTGGAGACATGTCTTGGTCATGTCTACATAGTTCTCGAACCCGTAGGGTCCGCACGCTTAAAGTTCGATGACAGTTATATTATGAGTTTATGTGTTTTGATGAACTGAAGGAAGTTCGGAGTCCCGGATATGATCACGGACATGACGAGGAGTCTCGAAATGGTTGAGACATAAAGATTGATATATTGGAAGCCTATATTTGGATATAGGAAGTGTTCCGGGTGAAATCGGGATTTTACCGTAGTACCGAGGGTTACCGGAACCCCCTGGGGTTTAATGGGCCAAGATGGGCCTTAGTGGAGAAGAGGAGGGGCGGCCAGGGCAGGCCGCATGCCCCCTCTCCCTCTAGTCCGAATTGGACAAGGAGGGGGCAGCACCCCCTTTCCTTCCTCTCTCCCTCCTCCTTCCCCTTATCCTACTCCTACTAGGAAAGGAGGGAGTCCTACTCCCGGTGGGAGTAGGACTCCTCCCTGGCGCACCTCCTCCTGGCTGGCTGCCTCTCCCCCTTGCTCCTTTATATATGGGGGCAGGGGGGCACCTCTAGACACACAAGTTGATCGTAAAGATCTCTCCCAGCCGTGTGCGGTGCCCCCCTCCAGCATAATCCACCTCGGTCATACTGTAGCGGTGTTTAGGCGAAGCCCTGCTGTGGTAGCTTCATCAACATCGTCACCACACCGTCGTGCTGACGAAACTCTTCCCCGAGCTCTACTGGATCGTGAGTTCGCGGGACGTCACCGAGCTGAACGTGTGCTGAACGCGGAGGTGTCGTACGTTCGGCACTGAGGATCAGTTGATCGTGAAGACGTATGACTACATCAACCGCGTTGTCATAACGCTTCCGCTTAACGGTCTACGAGGGTACGTGAACGACACTCTCCCCTCTCGTTGCTATGCATCACCATGATCCTGCGTCTGCGTAGGAATTTTTTTGAAATTACTACGTTCCCCAACACCTGGAACTCCCACATGGGGCGTGAGTGCGACTGGAGCGGGGCCAGGCACTGCATCAGGAACTCCTTCACAAGCATGCCCCCCATCAGCGCCTTGGCTTCCATGTCCGAGGTCATCTTCCTCAGGACCTGTCCCGCCCAGGGGTCGGAGAACTTCTCATGCCACCACCTCTCGAGTCGTTTGGGTAACTCGATCGGCAGCTCCAGTCACTCGTTGAGGCCCTTGGTGTCCATGAAGACCCAGCGGCACTAGAAGCTCTCCACCTTCTTCCCGGCCTTCATGAGCACGTTGTTCTTGTGGACTGCAACAAAGGACACACGGCCAGAGCGTTGGGCCGGATCGTGCACCCATAGAGAGAAGAAGTGTCGGAGGAGCGGCACGGAGGGCCTCACGCCCACGAAGGCCTCGCGGTAGAAGGCAAAGATGGACAAGAGGAGGATGGGGTTGGGTTGAAAATGCAGTGCTTGGACCTGGTAGTGGTCGAGGACGGTGGTGAAGAAGTCGGAAAGAGGGGGACGAGCCCCATAGAGATGTTGTGAAGGAAGAAGGGGTAAACCATCCACGCCAGAGTCCGCTGCTCGGCGGAGCCAGCCCAGATCACGGTCTCCTTCAATTCATTCTCATCGCTCGCCGTGTACGGGAGCACGAGGGCGAGGTGCCCCTCCTCGGTGATGAAGGACGCGTTGAGTGCAGGCGCATGAAAGGGGGAACAGCTTGTGGCATGCTTCGCGGGCTTCGACTTCTTGGGATGTGGATCGCGAATGTGATGATGGTCGCCATGTAGATGTGGACGTGGATGAATTGCGCTTGCATCACTTGGGCGCTCCGCATATGATCGACTTGCTTGCCGCCGCCTTGACGATGAAGAAGGGGAAGACCGGTTGACCAACAAGGCCGGAATCTCCTCCATCCTTGCATCTTGCTCCTCCTTTTGTGTGGAAAGCTTGTTGTCCAAGTAGTCTCTTGTATGTGCTTTGGAGTGTCATATGTCGATGGCAATATTGTCGATGCGCTCTCTCAATCTTGATTGTGCACCTTGCATTTGTCGTTGTAGATCAAAGATGGAAGTTTTGGTGATGTAGTTATTCACGCCATCGTTGTTATCGAAGACTAGAGATGAAATGCCTTGCCTATCCATCACAAGACTCAAGCAAATGTGAGTGGGAGAAAGAGAAGAACTAGACCAAATGTACCTTACCCAATGTTGAAGATGGAGCAATGATCACTCGATAATGTAACAAGGAAATAGCACAATTGGTACCGGATCTCGTCAATTCTCACACCTACACAAGTAAGGCTTATGGAGTAGCTTGGTGAGAATAGTGGCACAAAAATTTGATGCAAAATGTTAGCAAGAGTCAATAATGTTGAAAAATATACACAAATTCGCAAGTGAAACAAGTAGACCAATAGCAAAGAATGGCACACAGAAACACACACGCGGATAGATAAATGGGGTCGTGCAACCAAGGAATGAGCACAAAATATGGAATCCATGAAAAACGCTCGTGTTGCACAACTCAAGAGAGATGCTAGAACGATTGATCAATAGGCGGATACGACACTTGTGCACAACCTATAAGATGCAAAATGTATCAACTTTCTATCCCAAGTATACTATGTGTATGATGTTCCGGTGGTATGACCCAAGATGATCGGATATGACAATCTTATATGCAATGTGGTATGATTCTATGGCTATTGCTTACAAGCTCTTTGCTCTCTTTTTCTTTTGCTTAAAAGCTTATTCTTTTTTGGTATGGCCACAATGAGAAATGCACAAACCAAGATAGCAATTGTGTATATACGAGAACAATCATGTGACACAGGGGATGATATGATACCAAGATGATACCAATATGATATTGTATGTATGCAATGGAAGGGCGGATTGATGATCACTAATGTGCACCAGTAACGTTGCCAGCAATACTTAAAGGCTAGTCTCAATAGGAAAGTGACGCAAAATGGGCTAGGGGTTATCAATGCAATGGCAAGAATGTACAATGATGGGATACCACGATACAAGGTGATATAGAGGTTACCGTCCATGGTGATGATGAGTGGCGGTGTTCTTTATGTAGATACCAAGATGATGGAGACCCGTCCCTAAGTAGCTGAAACACCTTAGGAAACGGAAAAACCGCGAACTCAAAATCTCAAATGTCAAATGTCAAATGGTGGTAGCGGAAGGCGGTGGTGGTTTTCTGGAAGCTCAATGGGATTGCGGAAATGCAATGATGGGTTTTGGAGTACGCAATGCGGAAGTGGAGGTTATGTTGGTGGACTATACACGATGTTGAAGTTGAGGTCACCGTCCCTAAGTAGTTGAAACACCTTAGGAGACACAACACACAACTCAAACAAGCTCAAACAAAATTTGGTTAAGTTGAGGTGGCAGAAGTGTATGGTGGACAAGATTATGTGGAAGTTATGGTGGTGGTTTATGAAGAAGTAATCACCCCTAAGTAGCCAAAACACCTTAGGAGACTCTAATCACTACTCAAGCAACCACTAATGCTATATGGAACAAAATGGGTTAGGTTGCGGAAGTCGGTGGTGGTATAGTGGATGATGTGGTGAAGGCCCTAGGCAAAGATGCCAAAGTTCCAAAATTTTGATGGAGTCAAATGGTGTTGGAAGTATTTTTGTGGGATGGGAGATGTCAATAGCTTCAAAACAAGCTAAAGAACGTCAAAATCGGAGTTCGGTTGAATTAGTTATGGCCGAAACAAAAATCAGCCGAAGTTGATATCTACAGGTGTCGGACGTCCGAGAAACATTAGATGTCCGGTCGTCGGTCGTCCGGAATAGCTCAGAAATCCGAGATTCCAGCTCTGGTTTGGAGTTCCGGTCGTCCGGTAAGTGTCGGACTTCCGGTGGCTCGAAGGGCTCCGGACGTCCAAAAAAATGTCGGTCGTGTTGGGGTCAACCAAACTTGGGGACGTCCGAGATTCGGGACGCGATCTTGGGAGGAAATTGGGGATTTTGGGGTCAAAATTGATGAGATTTCGTCGATGGAAAGTGGGAAAACTTGGGGAGATGCTAGATACACTTGAAACCAATCAAATCCAACAAAACTTCATCAAACCAACAAATCACAAAAAAATTGGGGCTATTTTTGGTGGAGATTTTCGAAATTTAGGATGAAATTAAGCAAAAGAAGGCTAGAAAACGGGGGTAGGGGCTCCAAATTCATAATCAATGTGGCTCATGATACCAAGATGATGTAGGGTGGAAACCCTAAGGCCGATCTTTCACGAAATGGAGGGAATCCTATGAAGAACACGAAGAACACGAGGGGAAACATGAGAGGAAACGAGAGGAAACACTCAAAATTGACTCGATCCAATCACACATATGCTAGATCCATAAACACAAAGAGAAATACATGATCCAAAGTCAACAAAGGGGGATTCAAAGGTAACTAGTTCATCTCCTAGAAGGAGGCCTTGAGTCCTTGGAGGTTCTTCCCTTGCGGGGTCTTCATCCACTAGGGATCTTCTCACATGGAGGTCTTGAACTTCATGGGAGTGGTGGTCTCTCTCTCTCAAGAGCAGGAGTAGTAGGAGCAAAGCTCACATACAAATGAGTTATCACTTTGCTAACCATAACTAAGAGGAGGTGGAGGAGTATATATAGTCTAGGGCCATGAAGGGGTAAGTGAGGAGTACATGGGCTTTGGCCCAATACATTGTGCGCAAACAGGTGTCGGATGTCCGACGGCTGTCGGTCGTCCGGTCGCTCACGGGCGTCTGGTCGTCCGGAAGTCTTCGAACTTCCGACATTTTGGCTCTGGTCCGGTAGTGTCGGATTTTCGGTCGGTGCCGTTCGTCCGGGCGCTGATGAGTGTCAGACGTCTAGTGTCTGGCGGTCGTCCGAGTGTTGTAGGTTGCCTCGGCTGGAGTCGATCTGGCTGGTGGAGTCTCCAAGCATCGGACATCTGGAGATTGTCGGTCGTCCAGGGGTCGTCGGACGTCCGAGAGCTGTAGCTTCCTGGCAGCTCTTCCTCTTGTTCCTCGCGCTTGGTGTCCTCGTCATCTTGTCCAATGCTCCTAGATGTTCCATGGCCTTCCTCTTGGTTCCTGGTGATGCATAGCACATATGTTTGAGGTAGTAGCCATGTCCAACATGTGGAAAGTGATGATTCGGAGAGCAGTGAGTTAACCTTGCGTCCAATGGCGTATACTTGAGGTCTCGTCTTATGTCCTCTTGGGGCTTGGGGAGTATACATAGTGTACATGGGGATGATCGTGGGATGCTCTGCATTAATGCATCTTAGTTTTTCTTATTTATTTTTCTGTTTTTGAGTGTTGACATGAAGTAAAAAGGCAAGCAAATAAGCAAAAAGGCAAACAGAAAATATTTATGCATTCTTGTGAAAACATTTTAGAAGTGGGGGAGATGAAAACGAGAGGCAAATGGAAAATAATGTAAAGACAAGGAGATGAAAGTTTATGTCATGGTACTTGATAGATGTTGATGATTTCTCACTAGCAACGGCGCCAGTAATCTTCCTGGTACTTGTGAGCTGCGTTGGGATTTCCTCGAAGAGGAGAGGATGATGCAGTATAGATTTCTAAATGAACTTGAAGGCTTAGGAGAACAGGTACAGTGCCCGTGGATTCTTAATGGTGATTTTAATCTAGTGCGGCATGAGGAGGAACGCGGCACAGGCAGAGCTAACAGGAGGATGGTGAACAGGTTTCGCCACACAATCAACAAGTTGGGCCTGCACGAGATGCCTCTTGTTGGAAGGAAGTTTACTTGGTGCAACGGGCAGGACCGACCGATCATGGCTAAACTGGACAAGCTGTTCTTCAACAGTGCTTGGGAGGATATTTAACTGATCAGTGATCTCCATCCCTTGAGCTCTAATATCTCTGATCACTGTCCCTTGTTGCTCTCGGTGTCCGGGGCACACCCGAGATCCTTCATATTCAGATTTGAAAACTTCTGGTGTAAGTTGGCGGGTTTCTTGGAGGTAGTCAAGGAAGCTTGGGAGGAGGACGTCGCTAGCTCAGACCCGGTGCATACCTTAAGCACCAAGCTCCAGCGTACTGCCAAGGCTCTCAGAAGATGGGGACAACAGAAACAAAGAACTATGAACCTACACTTTCAGATTGCCAATGAGATCATTCTAAGGCTTGATGTCGCTCAAGAATCCAGACTGCTCTTCAAGGAAGAGAGAAAACTGAGAGCTTTCCTGAAGGGAAAGTGTCTGGCCTTGGCTTCTATGGAGCGCATTCACCTATGGCAACGCTCCAAGGTCAGAGATCTTCGTGAGGGGGATGCCAATACTAAATATTTTCACATGAAGGTGAATGGTCGGAGGAGGAAAAACTTGATTCCTTACTTGAAGTATGGTGATCGTGTGGTGACCTCTATGGATGAGAAATTAGACCTCGCGCAGTCCTTATTTTGTAATCTGTTGAGCACGCCCAAAGCACAGAGTTGTTTCGTAAACCTTGATGAGATCGGCCTGCTCAAAATCTCACCAGAATTCGTGAGGGCCATGGAGATGCCTTTCACTATGGAGGAGGTTAGGAAGGTGGTGTTTGACATGCCAACTGATCGCGCTCCGGGTCCCGACGGCTTCTCCGGGTTGTTCTATATGAAATGCTGGGACATTATTGCTGAGGATCTAATGGTTGTCGTGCATGCCTTATATGAGGGGCGTTTCCATTCTTTTAGGGGTCTAAACTCATCTATCATTGCGCTTCTGCCCAAGAAGGAGGTTTCGCTGCAGCTTAGGGACTTTAGGCCTATCAACTTGATTCATGGGGCAGCCAAGATCTTTGCCAAGGTTTTGGCAGTCAGGTTGACACCTTTACTGCCGAATATTATTTCGCAGGCCCAAAGCACTTTTATCTCCAACCGTAGCATACATGAAAACTTCAAGTTTGTGTGTAACGCTGCTAAGATGCTGCACCGGAAGAAAAGGTCAGCGGTGCTCATGAAAATTGATATCTCCGAGGCTTTTGACACTCTTTCATGGGAATTCGTTCTGGAGGTTTTGAGAAATAGAGGCTTTTGGGAGGTGGTGTTCTTGGATCTGTGGTCTTCTCAGTTCTGCGTCATCCTCGGTGCTTATCAATGGAGAGTTGTCGGCACCCTTCACTCTCGGCCAAGGGGTGAGGCAAGGGGATCCGGTGTCACCCGCACTCTTCATCTTGTCCATGGACACTTTGCACACCATGCTGCTCTGGGCTGCACAAATGAATCTCCAATCACCTCTCAGTCTTGATAACAGCACGCCCAGGGCATCTATTTTTGCCGATGATGCAGTCCTCTTCTTCAGACCGACTCCTATGGACCACCAAGTGATTGCTGGCATGTTGGATCTATTTGGTGAAGCTTCGGGCCTACGGATTAACCTGTGGAAGAGCACCATAACATGTATCCGCTGTGATGACGAGGTTGAGAACATAGTGGCGGAGCACTTTCAGCGCCAAAGGCAAAAGTTTCTGATACGTCTCCAACATATCTATAATTTTTGATTGCTCCATGCTATATTATCTACTGTTTTGGACATTATTGGGCTTTATTATCCACTTTTATATTATTTTTGGAACAAACCTATTAACCGGAGGCCCATCCCAGAATTGTTGTTTTTTGCCTATTTTAGGGTTTCGAAGAAAAGGAATATCAAACAGAGTCCAAATGGAATGAAACCTTCGGGAACATGATTTTCTCAACGAACAAGACCCGGGAGACTTGGACCCTACGTCAAGACACAAAAGAGGAGGCCACAAGGTAGGGGGCGCGCCTCCCCCCCCCCAGGCACGCCCTCCACCCTCGTGGACCCTCTGTTGCTCCACCGACGTACTCCTTCCTCCTATATATACCTATGTACCCCCAAACGATCAGATACGGAGCCAAAACCCTAATTCCACCATCGTAACTTTTTGTATCCACGAGATCCCATCTTGGGGCCTGTTCCGGAGCTCCGTCGGAGGGGGCATCGATCACGGAGGGCTTCTACATCAACACCATAGCCCCTCCGATGAAGTCTGAGTAGTTCACCTCAGACCTACGGGTCCATAGTTAGTAGCTAGATGGCTTCTTCTCTCTTTTTGGGTCTCAATACAATGTTCTCCCCCTCTCTTATGGAGAACTATTCGATGTAATCTTGTTTTTGCGGTGTGTTTGTTGAGACCGATGAATTGTGGGTTTATGATCAAGTCTATCTATGAACAATATTTGAATCTTCTCTGAATTCTTTTATGTATGATTGGTTATCTTTGCAAGTCTCTTCGAATTATCGGTTTGGTTTGGCCTACTAGATTGATCTTTCTTGTAATGGGAGAAGTGCTTAGCTTTGGGTTCAATCTTGCGGTGTCCTATCCCAGTGACAGTAGGGGCAGCAAGGCACGTATTGTATTGTTGCCATCGAGGATAACAAGATGGGGTTTTCATCATATTGCATGAGTTTATCCCTCTACATCATGTCATCTTGCTTAAGGCGTTGCTCTGTTTTCATCAACTTAATACTCTAGATGCATGCTGGATAGCGGTCGATGAGTGGAGTAATAGTAGTAGATGCAGGCAGGAGTCGGTCTACTTGTCTCGGACGTGATGCCTATATACATGATCATACCTAGATATTCTCATAACTATGATCAATTATGTCAATTGCTCAACAGTAATTTTTTCACCCACCGTAGAATACTTATGCTCTCGAGAGAAGCCACTAGTGAAACCTATGGCCCCCGGGTCTATCTTCATCATATTAATCTCCCAATGCTTAGTTATTTCCTTTGCTTCTACTTTGCTTTTATTTTACTTTGCATATTTATCATAAAAATACCAAAAATATTATCTTATCATATCTATCAGATCTCACTCTCGTAAGTGGCCGTGTAGGGATTGACAACCCCTTATCGTGCTGGTTGCGAGGATTTATTTGTTTTGTGCAGGTACGAGGGACTGGCGCGTAGCCTCCTACTAGATTGATACCTTGGTTCTCAAAAACTCAGGGAAATACTTACGCTACTTTTCTGCATCATCCCTTCCTCTTCAGAAAACCAACGCAGTGCTCAAGAGGTAGCAAGAAGGATTTCCGGCGCCATTGCCGGGGAGGTCTACGCAAAAGTCAATATACCAAGTACCCATCACATACCCTTATCTCCCGCATTACATTATTTGCCATTTGCCTCTCGTTTTCCTCTCCCCCACTTCACCCTTGCCATTTTATTCGCCCTCTCTCTCTCTATCCTCCCTCTCTTTCTCTATTTGCCTCTTTTTGCTCGCTTGCTTTTTGTTTGCTTGTGTGTTAGTTTGCTTGCTTATCACGATGGCTCAAGATAACACTAGATTGTGTGACTTCACCAATACCAACAATAATGATTTTATTAGCACTCCGATTGCTCCTCTTACCGATGCTGAATCTTGTGAAATTAATACTGCTTTGCTGAATCTTGTCATGAAAGATCCGTTTTCCGGCCTTCCTAGTGAAGATGCCGCTACCCATCTAAATAGCTTCGTTGATTTGTGTGATATGCAAAAGAAGAAAGATGTCGATAATGATATTTTTAAATTGAAGCTATTCCCTTTTTCGCTTAGAGATCGTGCTAAAGCTTGGTTTTCGTCTTTGCCTAAAAATAGTATTGATTCATGGAACAAGTGCAAAGATGCTTTTATCTCTAAGTATTTTCCTCCCGCTAAGATCATCTCTCTTAGAAACGATATTATGAATTTTAAGCAACTTGATCATGAACATGTTGCACAAGCTTGGGAGAGAATGAAACTAATGATACGTAATTGCCCTACTCATGGTTTAAATTTGTGGATGATTATACAAAATTTTATGCCGGATTGAATTTTGCTTCTAGAAATCTTTTAGATTCGGCCGCGGGAGGCACTTTTATGGAAATCACTTTAGGAGAAGCTACTAAACTCCTAGATAATATTGTGGTTAATTATTCTCAATGGCATACTGAAAGATCTACTAATAAAAAGGTGCATGCGATAGAAGAAATTAATGTTTTGAGTGGAAAGATGGATGAACTTATGAAATTATTTGCTAGTAAGAGTGTTTCTTCTGATCCTAATGATATGCCCTTGTCTACTTTGATTGAGAATAATAATGAGTCTATGGATGTGAATTTTGTTGGTAGGAACAATTTTGGTAACAACGTGTATTGAGGAAATTTTAATCCTAGGCCTATCCTAGTAATCCCTCTAATAATTATGGTAAGTCCTACAACAATTCTTATGGAAATTATAATAAGATGCCCTCTGATTTTGAATCTAATATTAAAGAATTTATTACTTTGCAAAAGAATTTCAATGCTTTGATTGAAGAAAAATTGCTTAAGATTGATGAGTTGGCTAGGAACGTTGATAGAATTTCTCTTGATGTTGATTCTTTGAAACTTAGATCTATGCCACCTAAGAATGATATCATTGAGTCTCTCAAAGCCATGAGAATTTCCATTGATGAGTGCAAAGAAAGAACCGCTAGGATGCGTGCTAAGAAAGATGCCTTTATAAGAGCGTGTTCTTCTAGTTCCTATGAAAATAAAGATGAAGATCTAAAAGTAATTGATGTGTCCCATATTAAATCTTTGTTTTTCAATATGAATATTGATAATTATGGGACTGAATATGATCCACCTTTACCTAGAAGGCGTTCCAAGAATTCGGAATTTTCTGATCTTGATGCTAAAATTGATAAAAGTGGGATTGAAGAAATTAAAACCCTAGATGTTGCTAAACCCACTACTATGGATTTCAAGGAATTTAACTATGAAAATTGCTCTTTGATTTATTGTATTTCCTTGTTGCAATCCGTGCTAAATTCTCCTCACGCTTATAGTCAAAATAAAGCGTTTACTAAACATATCGTTGATGCCTTGATGCAATCTTATAAGGAAAAACTTGAATTGGAAGTTTCTATCCCTAGAAAATTCTATGATGAGTGGGAACCAACTATTAAAATTAAAATTAAAGATCATGAATGCTATGCTTTATGTGATTTGGGTGCTAGTGTTTCGACGATTCCAAAGACTTTGTGTGATTTGTTAGGTTTCCGTGATTTTGATGATTGCTCTCTAAACTTGCACCTTGCGGATTCCACTATTAAGAAACCTATCGGAAGAATTAATGATGTTCTTATTGTTACAAATAGTAATTACGTGCATGTAGATTTTATTGTTCTTGACATAGATTGCAATCCTTCATGTCCTATTATTCTTGGTAGACCTTTCCTTAGAACGATTGGTGCAATTATTGATATGAAGGAAGGAAATATTAGATTCCAGTTTACATTAAGAAAGGCATGGAACACTTTCCTAGAAATAAAATTAAATTACCTTATGAATCTATTATGAGAGCCACTTATGGATTTCCTACCAAAGACGGCAATACCTAGATCTATCCTTGTTTGTTATGCCTAGCTAGGGGCGTTAAACGATAGCGCTTGTTGGGAGGCAACCCAATTTTATTTTTATTCCTTGCTTTTTGCTCCTGTTGAGTAATAAATAATTTATCTAGCCTCTTTTTTGGTTGAGTTTTTTGTTTTTCATTAGTGTTTTTGCCAAGTAGAACCGTTGGGAAGACTTGGGGAAAGTCTTGTTACACTTGCTGTAAAAAACAGAAACTTTAGCGCTCACGAGAACTGCTGCCATTTTTATTTGGAAAGTTCTATTTAGTTAATTATTTTTGCATATTATTAGTAGATAAATTACTCACGTCCATCAATTTATTTTAGAATTTTTGGGGTTCCAGATCTTGCGCTAGCTGCAGATTACTACAGACTGTTCTATTTTTGACAGATTCTGTTTTTCGTGTGTTGTTTGCTTATTTTGATGAATCTATGGCTAGTAAAATAGTTTATAAACCATAGAGAAGTTGGAATACAGTAGGTTTAACACAAATATAAATAAATAATGAGTTCATTACAGTACCTTGAAGTGGTGTTTTGTTTTCTTTCGCTAACGGAGCTCACGAGATTTTCTACTTTGAGTTTTGTGTTGTGAAGTTTTCAAGTTTTGGGTAAAGATTTGATGGATTATGGAACAAGGAGTGGCAAGAGCCTAAGCTTTGGGATGCCCATGTCACCCCCAAGATAATCTAAGGACACCTAAAAGCCAAAGCTTGGGGATGCCCCAGAAGGCATCCCCTCTTTCGTCTACTTCTATCGGTAACTTTACTTGGAGCTATATTTTTATTCGCCACATGATATGTGTTTTGCTTGGAGCGTCTTGTATGATTTGAGTCTTTACTTTTTAGTTTACCATAATAATAATTGCTGTACACACCTTTTTAGAGAGCCATACATGATTTGGAATTTGTTAGAATACTCTATGTGCTTCACTTATATCATTTGAGTTATATAGTTTTGCTCTAGTACTTAACTTATATCTTTTAGAGCACGGTGGTGGATTTGTTTTGTAGAAACTATTGATATCTCATGCTTCAATTAGATTATTTTGGGAGTCTTAAATAGCATGGTAATTTGCTTAAATAATCCTAATACGCTTGGAATTCAAGAATAGTAAAAGAACTTCCTTATGAGTGTCTTGAATGCTATGAGAAGTTTGATGCTTGATAATTGTTTTGAGATATGAAGATGGTGATATTATAGTTATGCTAGTTGAGTAGTGTGAATTTGAGAAATACTTGTGTTAAAGTTTGTGATTCCCTTAGCATGCACGTATGGTGAACCGTTATGTGATGAAGTCGGAGCATGATTTATTTTTTTATGAGTGGCGGTCGGGGACGAGCGATGGTCTTTTCCTACCAATCTATCCCCCTAGGAGCATGCGCGTAATACTTTGCTTTGATAACTTGTGGATTTTTGCAATAAGTATATGAGTTCTTTATGACTAATGTTGAGTCCATGGATTATACGCACTTTTCTCACCCTTCCACCTTTACTAGCCTCTCTAATACCGCGCACCTTTTGCCGGTATCATACACCCACCATATACCTTCCTCGATACAGCCACCATACCTACCTATTATGGCATTTCCATAGCCGTTCCGAGATATATTGCCATGCAACTTTCCATCGTTCCGTTTATTATGACACACTCCATCATTGTCATATTGCTTAGCATGATCATGTAGTTGACATCGTATTTCTAGCAAAGCCACCATTCATAATTCTTTCACACGTGTCACTCTTGATTCATTGCACATCCCGGTACACCGCCGGAGGCATTCATATAGAGTCATATTTTGTTCTAAGTATCGAGTTGTAATTGTTGAGTTGTAAGAAAAATAAAAGTGTGATGATCATCATTATTAGAGCATTGTCCCAGTGAGGAAAGGATGATGGAGACTATGATTCCCCCACAAGTCGGGATGAGACTCCGGATGAAAAATAAAAAAAAAGGAGAGAAAGAAAAGAGGCCATTAAAAAAAGGAGAAAAGGCCCAAATAAAAAATGAGAGAAAAAGAGAGAAGGGACAATGTTACTATCCTTTTACCACACTTGTGCTTCAAAGTAGCACCATGATATTCATGATAGAGAGTCTCCTATGTTATCACTTTCATATACTAGTGGGAATTTTTCATTATATAACTTGGCTTGTATATTCCAATGATGGGCTTCCTCAAAATTCCCTAGGTCTTTGTGAGCAGGCAAGTTGGATGCACACCCACTTAGTTTCTTTTGTTGAGCTTTCATATACTTATGGCTCTAGTGCATCCGTTGCATGGCAATCCCTACTCACTCACATTGATATCTATTGATGGGCATCTCCATAGCCTGTTGATATGCCTAGTTGATGTGAGACTATCTTCTCCCTTTTTGTCTTCTCCACAACCACCATTCTATTCCACTTATAGTGCTATATCCATGGCTCATGCTCATGTATTGTGTGAAGATTGAAAAAGTTTGAGAACACCAAAAGTATGAAACAATTGCTTGGCTTGTCATCGGGGTTGTGCATGATTTAAATATTTTGTGTGGTGAAGATGGAGCATAGCCAGACTATATGATTTTGTAGGGATAACTTTCTTTGGCCATGTTATTTTGAGAAGACATAATTGCTTAGTTAGTATGCTTGAAGTATTATTATTTTTATGTAAATATTAAAATTTTATCTTGAATCTTTCGGATCTGAATATTCATACCACAATTAAGAAGAATCATATTAAAATTATGCCAAGTAGCACTCCGCATCAAAAATTCTGTTTTTATCATTTACCTACTCGAGGAAGAGCAGGAATTAAGCTTGGGGATGCTTGATACGTCTCCAACGTATCTATAATTTTTGATTACTCCATGCTATATTATCTACTGTTTTGGACATTATTGGGATTTATTATCCACTTTTATATTATTCTTGGGACTAACCTATTAACCGGAGGCCCAGCCCATAACTGCTGTTTTTTGCCTGTTTTAGGGTTTTGAAGAGAAGGAATATCAAACGGAGTCCAAACGGAATGAAACCTTCGGGAACGTGATTTTCTCAACGAACAAGACCCAGGAGATTTGGCCCCTACGTCAAGACACAAAAGAGGAGGCCACGAGGTAGGGGCGCGCCTACCCCCCCCCCCCCAGGCGCGCCCTCCACCCTCGTGGACCCCTGTTGCTCCACCGACGTACTCCTTCTCCTCCTATATATACCTACGTACCCCCAAACGATCAGATACGGAGCCAAAACCCTAATTCCAGCGCTGAAATTTTCTGTATCCACGAGATCCCATCTTGGGGCCTGTTCCGGAGCTCCGTTGGAGGGGGCATCGATCACGGAGGGCTTCTACATCAACACCATAGCCCCTCCGATGAAGTGTGAGTAGTTCACCTCAGACCTACGGGTCCATAGTTAGTAGCTAGATGGCTTCTTCTCTCTTTTTGGATCTCAATACAATGTTCTCCCCCTCTCTTGTGGAGAACTATTCGATGTAATCTTCTTTTTGCGGTGTGTTTGTTGAGACCGATGAATTGTGGGTTTATGATCAAGCCTATCTATGAACAATATTTGAATCTTCTCTGAATTCTTTTATGTATGATTGGTTATCTTTGCAAGTCTCTTTGAATTATCAGTTTGGTTTGGCCTACTAGATTGATCTTTCTTGCAATGGGAGAAGTGCTTAGCTTTGGGTTCAATCTTGCGGTGTCCTTTCCCAGTGACAGTAGGGGCAGCAAGGCACATATTGTATTGTTGCCATCGAGGATAACAAGATGGGGTTTTCATCATATTGCATGAGTTTATCCCTCTACATCATGTCATCTTGCTTAAGGCGTTACTCTGTTTTCATTAACTTAATACTCTAGATGTATGCTGGATAGCGGTCGATGAGTGGAGTAATAGTAGTAGATGCAGGCAGGAGTCGGTCTACTTGTCTCAGGCGTGATTCCGATATACATGATCATACCTAGATATTCTCATAACTATGCTCAATTCTGTCAATTGCTCAACAGTAATTTTGATCTTTCCTCCCTAATTGTTCCAGTGGAGGGTTTAGATGTTCTCACTAAGCCTTTTGAGAAGGAGGAAATGGACAAGATTGTCAAGCATATGCCAGTTGATAAAGCTCCAGGCCCAGATGGTTTTAATGGTCTCTTTTTCAAAAGGTGCTGGCACATTATTTCTCAAGATTTTTATGAACTGGCCCAGGCTTTCTTTGATGGTACTGCTTATCTGGAGAATATCAATGATTCATATATCACTCTGGTGCCTAAAAAGCCTTCACCTGAAGAGGTGGGGGATTTCAGACCTATTTCTTTAACAGGAATGGGTCTTAAGTTCCTCTCCAAGATGGCTGCCAATAGGTTTCAAGAGGTGATAATGTAGTCTGTTCACAAGAACCAGTATGGGTTCATAAAAAGCAGAACTATTCAGGATTGTATTGGGTGGACTTTTGAGTATTTGCACCAGTGTCACTAGTCCAAGAGACCAATTGTTATTCTTAAATTGGATTTTGAGAAGGCTTTTGATTCTCTTGAGCATGAGGCAATTGTACAAATATTGAGGTATAAGGGCTTTAATGAAAAGTGGATTCTTTGGATGAAGCAACTTTTGTCCACAGGTACCTCATATGTTCTGCTTAATGGAGTTCCTGGTAGGAAATTCATATGTAAAAAGGGTGTCAGACAGGGTGATCCAGTCTCTCCCCTCCTTTTTGTCCTAGCTGCTGACCTCCTGCAGACTGTAATTAATGACATGTTTAGAAGGGGCATTCTTCATCTCCCTATACCTTGCCATGACCAGGATTATCATGTGATTCAGTATGCTGATGATACTTTGATTATCTTGCCTGTTGACAAGGGCCAACTGTTAGCTCTGAAAGACATGCTCAAGGTTTTCTCTGTGTCTACTGGCCTTGATGTGAATTATCATAAATCTTTTATTATTCCCATCAATGTGGACACTGCTGTCATGACAGAATTAGCTGCTGCTTTTGGATGCCAGATTGGGAAAATGCCATTTACTTACCTTGGGTTGCCAGTAGGTACGACTAGGCCCAAAATGGTGGATTTCATGCCTCTGGTGGACTGCATGGAGAGGAGAATTACAGCTAGCTCCTCATTTTTAAATCAGGGGGAAAGATTGCAGTTTCTGAACTCTGCCTTGTCTTCTATGCCCATCTTCTTCCTTTGCAGTTTGGTTGTTCTTGCTGGAATTTTAAAGCAATTGGAGAGAATTCAAAGACAATGCCTTTGGAGGAAGAATAGGGGTGAGCCTGCCCCTTCTCTTGCCGCTTGGGACCTTATTTGCAGACCAAAAAGCAAGGGAGGCCTTGGTATTCTTAATCTGGGTGTGCAGAATGTGGCTCTTCTGCTCAAACATGCAAATAACTTCCTTAATAAAAAGGATCTCCCATGGGTGTCATTAATTTGGGACTCCTACTATCATGGCAGAGTACCTCAAGGAACTTCTGATTGTGGCTCTTTCTGGTGGAAGGATATATGCAAGGTCATGCAAAACTTTAGGGAGTGTGCTTGGGTTCAGATCAATGAAGGAGACACTGCCCTCATGTGGTCAGACAAATGGCAGCTTCATGATCAGGTCTCTACTATCCAATTCAGATTCCCTCGGCTCTTTTCTTATGTTAGGGACCCCTGGATCACTGTTAAAGAGTTTTTGGACTCTCGGGACATGTTTCAGCACTTCCACCTTCCTTTGTCCAGTCAGGCTTTTGATGACCTGGTCACTCTTCAATCATTGTTGGAGGGCCATAATAGAGTAACTGGGTCCAAGGATATTTGGTTTTGGAGTGGCACTGCCAAGGGTTATTCGCCAAAGTTGTTTTACTCCCACACTTTTGTGTCTCAGTCCTTCAACCCTTTGACAGCTTGGATCTGGAAGTCCTCATGTACAATGAAAATAAAAGTTTTTGCTTGGATGCTTATTATGGATAGGTTGAATACCAAGGACATGGTGGAAAGGAGGCATTGGCATTTGGAGGATGGAGTAAATGGTGTTCTTTGCCCTTTGCAGACTAGGGAAACGAGAGATCATCTGTTCTTTAATTGCAATTTTAGTGTCAGAGTTTGGAACTAGTTGCAAATTGATTGGTCATCTGGTGACTCTATGGCTGAGTTGGTTATCAATGCTAGCAAGAGCTTCAGGAAACCCTTCTTCACCGAAGTGGTCTTTGTAGCATGCTGGAATATCTGGATTCTCAGGAATGCTAAGGTCTTCAGGCATGAGAGAGCTGGATTCAATAAATGGAGAAGAGCATTCATCCATGATATTGCTTTAATGCAATATAGGGTCAAGCCTGCTTATAAGGATGATCTCCTTAGATGGATCTCATTTCTGCCACCTTGAGGCTTGTAATTTTAACTTCTCACTTACCTAGAATAGCTTGATTACCTCTTGTAATCCCCCTTTGTACTTGTACTTGATCTCCCTTTTAATAAAGTTTTGATATGTTGTGGGGGTTTTCCCCTACAGTTCCCAGTCAAAAAAAACAGTAATTTGTTCACCCACCGTAGAATACTTATGCTCTCGAGAGAAGCCACTAGTGAAACCTATGGCCCCGGGGTCTATCTTCATCATATTAATCTCCCAATACTTAGTTATTTCCTTTGCTTTTACTTTGCTTTTATTTTACTTTGCATCTTTATCATAAGAATACCAAAAATATTATCTTATCATATCTATCAGATCTCACTCTCGTAAGTAGCCATGTAGGGATTGACAACCCCTTATCGCGTTGGTTGCGAGGATTTATTTGCTTTGTGTAGGTACGAGGGACTAGCGCGTAGCCTCCTACTGGATTGATACCTTGGTTCTCAAAAACTGAGGGAAATACTTACGCTACTTTGCTGCATCATCCCTTCCTCTTCGGGGAAAACCAATGCAGTGCTCAAGAGGTAGCAGTTTCCTTTCAAGTATTTGGGAATCCCCCTCTCAATCTATTGGCTGAAGTGGAATGATATTTGGCCCATGGTGGATAAATTCTCTAACAAGATGAAAGGCTGGAAGCCAAAGTTGTTGGCTGCTGCTGGGCGTTTGGCACTTACTAGCTCAGTTCTCATGGCTCTTCCCATCCACTTCATGTCAGTGCTCCCACTGCCGGTGTGGGCGATCAAGGTTATTGAACGAAGATGCAGAGGTTTTGTCTAGAAAGGAGAGGAGGAAATCAATGGGGGACACTGTTTACTGCCGTGGACACGGGTCTGTAGGCCCAAGGAGTTGGGTGGCCTCAGTCTAGCCAACCTTAGATTTTTCGGGATGGCATTGCGAAGCCGCTGTCCTAGCCTTATATGGGCTACAGAGGAAAGGCCCTGGCATAGCTTGCCGGACACCACATAGAAGGATGTAGCGGCAATGTTTAAGGCGGCATGCTCTGTTTCGATGGGCAACGGCGAGACTGCATGATTTTGGACATACAACTGGTTGCCTGATGGATGATCTATCGTCGACGCCGCTCCAGCACTCTTCTCTTTTGTGCGCGACTCGGGGCGATCTGTCAAGGAGGGGCTGCACAACCAGGCCTGGATCCAAGATATAGGGGAGGACTCTTGGTTCAGGCACTCGCGCAATACCTTCAAAACTCGGACATCTCGCAGGCCAGGTGCTGGCACCTGAGGTTCCTGATCATCCAATTTGGAGGCTGATGGATAACCAGTGTTTTTCTATCAGCAATGCATATTGTATGTTCTTCATGGCTGGCATTCGTTTTCCGTGCTACAAACCAATTTGGAAGTCCAAGGCGTCACCTCGTTGTCGGTTCTTCATGTGGCTAGTCATGCATAGGCGCTGCCTCACGGCGGACAACCTGCTGTGAAGAGGTTGGTCGTCCAACACTGCATGCCCACTTTGCTTGGCGGAACCGGAGGACTGCACACATCTCTTTGTGCACTGCAGATATACGCAACACCTTTGGAGCATCTTCAGGCAATGGACGGGTGTGCACTTCTCCATTCCAGATGACTCTTGCAGCACCACAGAGGACTGGTGGCTGTCAACAAGGAAGAGCATCCCCAAGATGGACAGGCGAAATTTCGACACCATTGTTATCCTGGTGCATTGGAGGATCTGGAAGGAGCGGAATGCCTGGATTTTTCAGCACACGACCAGCAGCACCAACAGAGTCCTTGACCTGATCCATGAAGATATTGCTGCGTGGAGGGCAGTTGGGTGTGTTATTGATCTCTCTGCTTGAGACTGTCTTTGTTTTATGTCCTTGTTCTGCTACACCCGGGGTTGGAGTGGCTGTTTTATGTCCTTTGTTTTGTAAGGTGGAGTGAGCCATCGATGCTAGATCACCTAGACCGATGGTTGTTCAGTTGTACCCTCTTCCCTATCTAATAAAGATCGGCCTATGGCCCTTCGATATAGTAGATATAAGTATTTCCCTCGACTAAGAACCAAGGTTATATCAATCCAGAAGGAGAACCACACAACACCTCGTTAGCAGTACCTACACACAAGATAACAAATCCTTGCACTCAACACGAACAAGGGGTTGTCAATTCCTCGGCGCTTACTTGCAAGATTAAATTGTATGGTGATACATAGATAGATCAAACAAAAATACAAAATAAAATGAATAAAGAAAAATTAAAACGATGTATTTTTGGTTTTAATATAATAGAAAATAGACCTGAGGCCATAGTTTTCACTAGAGGCTTCTCTCTCCAAAATAGCATACGGTGGGTAAACAAATTACTGTCGGGCAATTGATAGAAAAGCAAATAATCATGATGATATCCAAGGCAATGATCATTTATATAGGCATCACGTCCGAGACAAGTAGACTGAAATGATTCTACATCTACTATTATTACTCCACACATCGATCGCTATCCAGCATGCATCTAGAGTATTAAGTTCACAAAGAACGAAGTAATGCCTTAAGCAAGATGACATGATGTAGACAAAGAAAACTCACGTATGAATAAACCCATCTTTTTATCCTTAATGGCAACGATACAAATATGTGTCCTATCCCCTTCTATCACTGGGATTGAGCACCGCAAGATCGAACCCATCACAAAGCACCTCTCCCATTGCAAAAAAATCAATCTAGTTGGCCAAACCAAATCAATAGATCAAAGAGAAATACAAAGCTATAACAATCATGCATAAATGAGTTAAGAGAAAACTCAAATAATATTCATGGATAAACCTAATCATAAACTCACAATTCATCGGATCCCAACAAACACACCGCAAAAAGTCATTACATCGAATAGATCTCCAAGAACATCGAGGAGAACATTGTATTGAAGATCAAAGAGATAGAAGAAGCCATCTAGCTACTAGCTATGGTCCCATAGATTTGAGGTAAACTACTCACGCATCATTGGAAGGGTAGCAAGGTTGATGTAGAGACCCTCCTTGATCAATTCCCCCTCCGACAGAGTACCAGAGAAGGCCTCCATATGGGATCTCGTGGGAACAGAAACTCGCAGCGGCGGAAAAAGTATTTTGGGTGGCTCTCTGATATTAGGGGAATATTTAAGAATTTATAGATGTGGAATTAGGTCAGGAGGTGCCACGAGGGGGCCACGGGCCTGGGGGCGCGCCTCCCAAGCTTGTCGCTCCCTCGTGGATTTGCAGGTCTTTCTCGAACCTTTTAGGGTCTCTCCTGGTCTAGAAAAAATTAATCCAAAGTTTTTTCTCCGTTTGGACTCTATTTGATATTGATTTCCTGAAAAGCCAAAAACAGGCAAAAAAACAACTGGCACTGGGCGCTAGGTTAATAGGTTAGTCCCAAAAAATGATATACATAATTGCATAAAAACATCCAAGACTGATACTACAATAGCATGGAACAATAAAAAATTATAGATACATAGACGTATCATATAGGTAGATGGATAAATGGTAAAACAAAATAAAAGTAATAAAATCGCAACAAAGGAATTTAGGTTTTAGTAATATTATAAAGGTAGTCAAGGGGGACATAGTTTTCACTAGAGGCTTCTCTCTCGAACACATAGCATACGATGGGTGAACAAATTACTATTGGGCATTTGATAGAAAAGCGCATAGTTATGATGATATTCAAGGCAGTGATCATGTATATAGGCATCTCATTCGAGAAAAGTAGACCGACTCCTACCTACATATACTACTATTACTCCACCAATTGACCGCTATCCAACATGCATCTATGGTATTTGGTTCATGAAAAATAGAGTAATGCCTTAAGCAAGATGATATGATGTAGACAAAGTAAACCCAATCAATATGAATAAACCTCGCCGTATTACCCTTAATGGCAACAATACAAATACGTGTCTTGTGCCCTTCTGTCACCGGGATATAGAGCACCGCAAGAATGAACCCATCACAAAGCACCTGTCCCACTGAAGATAACTCAATCTAGTTGGCCAAACCAAATGGATAGATCGGGGAGAAATACAAAGCTATAACAATCATGCATAATAAAGTTCAGAAAAGAGTCAATTGTTTCTCATGAATATTTAGATCGTAAACCCACAGTTCATAGGATTCTAATAAACACACTGCAAAAGAATATTACATTGGATAGGACTCCCAGAACATCGAGGAGAACATGGTATTGGATATCAAAGATAGAGAATAATGCATCTAGCTATGGACTCATAGGTCTGTGGTGAACTACTGATGCATCGTCGGGAAGGCATCAAGGATGATGTAGAAGCCCTCTGATGACCCACAAGTATAGGGGATCTATCATAGTCCTTTCGATAAGTAAGAGTGTCGAACCCAACGAGGAGTAGAAGGAAATGATAAGCGGTTTTCAGCAAGGTATTCTCTGCAAGTACTGAAATAAATGGTAACAGATAGTTTTGTGATAATATAGGTTGTAACGAGCAACAAGCAACAAAAGTAAATAAAGTGCAGCAAGGTGGCCCAATCCTTTTGTAGCAAAGGACAAGCCGGAACAAACTCTTATAGTAGGAAAAGCACTCCCGAGGACACATGGGAATGTCGTCAAGCTAGTTTTCATCATGTTCATATGATTCACGTTCGATATTTTGATAATTTGATATGTGTGTGGACCGATGCTTGGGTGCTTTTCTTACTTGAACAAGCATCCCACTTATGATTAACCTCTATTGCAAGCATCCACAACTACAACAAAAGTATTAAGGTAAACCTAACCATAGCATGAAACATATGGATCCAAATCAGCCCCTTACGAAACAACACATAAACTAGGGTTTAAGCTTCTGTCACTCTAGTAACCCATCATCTACTTATTACTTCCCAATGCCTTCCTCTAGGCCCAAATAACGGTGAAGTGTTATGTAGTCGACATTCACATAACACCACTAGAGGCTAGACAACATACATCTTATCAAAATATCAAACGAATATCAAATTCACATGACTACTCATAGCAAGACTTCTCCCTTGTCCTCAGGAACGAACATAATTAATCACAAAGCATATTCATGTTCATAATCAGAGGGGTAATAATATGCATATAGGATCTGAACATATGATCTTCCACCAAATAAACCAACTAGCATCAACTACAAGGAGTAATCAACACTACTAGCAACCTACTAGCACCAATCCCGGACTTTGAGACAAGAAATGGATACAAGAGATGAACTAGGGTTTGGAGATGAGATGGTGCTAGTGAAAATGTTGATGGAGATTGCCCTCTCTCAATGAGAGGAGCGTTGGTGATGACGATGGTGATGATTTCCCCCTCCGGGAGGGAAGTATCCCCGGCAGAACAGCTCTGCCGGAGCTCTAGATTGGATCCGCCAAGGTTCCGCCTCATGGCGGCGGAGTCTCGTCCTGAAAAGTTCCTTCCTATTTTTTTTCTCATCGAAAGACCTCATATAGGAAAAGATGGGCATCGGAGAGCCACCAGGGGGCCCACGAGGTAGGGGGCGCGCCCTAGGGGGGCGCGCCCCCCACCCTTGTGAGAAGGGTGTGGGCCCCCTGGCCTTCATCTTTGGCGTGGATTTTTCTTTATTTCTTTTAAGACGTTCCGTGGAGTTTCAGGACTTTTGGAGTTGCGCAGAATAGGTCTCTAATATTTGCTCCTTTTCCAGACCAGAATTCCAGCTGTCGGCATTCTCCCTCCTTGTGTAAACCTTGTAAAATAAGAGATAATAGCCATAAGTATTGTGACATAAAGTGAAATAATAGTCCATAATGCGATAAATATAGATATAAAAGCATGATGCAAAATGGACGTATCAACTCCCCCAAGCTTAGACCTCGCTTGTCCTCAAGCGAAAAGCCGATAACAATAAATATGTCCTCATGTTTAGAGGTAGAGGCATCGATAAAAATAAGATACGGACATGAAGGCATCATGATTATTCTTATAACAGCAACATATATAGGTTTTTTCATATGATTACTTATGTTCAAGTGATGATCTATTCACAATGCAAAAGTATAAATCATAAACCTTATTGGGCTCCAACAAACTATAATCTCAGTCATTGAAGCAATTGCAATTTATCATAACATCGGAAAGAGTCTATGTCAGAGCTAAAAAGCAAGTCCACATACTCAACTATCATTTAGTCCTCCATAATTGCTAACACTCACACGATACTTGTGGTTACGGAGTTTTAATCAGACACAGAGAAAGATAGGGGCTTATAGTTTTGCCCCACAACCTTTTACCTCAAGGGTAATGTCAACAATAATGGTTCATGCTCCCCTACGTCCAATTAGATATATATATCATGTTCTTTCCAACATGCTGAGCTTGCCAAAGGATAAAATGAAAAAGAAAAGGTGAAGATCACCATGACTCTTGCATAAGGTAAAAGATAATAATAAAGGATAGGCCCTTCGCAGAGGGAAGCAGAGATTGCCATGCGCTTTTATGGTTGGATATATAAAATCTCAATGTGAAAGAACATCACTTTATATTGCTCCTTGTGATATGAACCTTTATTATGCAGTCCATCGCTTTTATTACTTCCACATCACAAGATCGTATAAAGCTTATTTCAAAAGATGGCCTTCGGGGAAAAGAAATGGAAAAACAACTCATGAAATGCTCCGGATGGGTGAAAAAAATTCTCACAATCGAAAACAATTTTGAGAGGATGGCATTAAGCTAGAATCATGAATCTCTGAGAGAACGGATAAAATATGGAGGGAAAACTCTTCTTCGGTCTTCAAAATCCGAGAATGACGACGAGAAACAACACCACGACTCGTTTAGGCACTCCGGAAGAATCAAAAGCTAAGAGGTTGAGCCAACGATGAAAAGAATTTGAAAGGTCTTGGAGAAGGGCAATTGACTGATGACAATTCATTCTTACGTCAATTTTGAAATGAATTTGAGAATAACTCCGGTAAAATTAGAAGAGTCAGGTAAGATCCTGGAAAATGACCTGTGGGTTAGGGCCCACTCAAGAGAAAAACACCGTTAGAATGATTAAAAAGAGAGATTGCACCGGTTGAATTAAAAGGCTTGAATGATATAACATCCTCAAAATAGCTTGAACGGATTAAAAGTGGAAACACGAATCTCGAGATATCTTCAGCACTCGGGAACAAAGAATAGCGAGAGGTGAATGATTAAGAATTGCACCTGTATGAGAAGACATTTGAAACTAGTAAAGGATATGATCAACACCAAAAACTTGAATTCGACCCACCGGAGAAGAATTATAATGGGTAAAGATGTACTTGAGGTTCCGATAGGATCTTCATGAAAAACACCGAGTAAGAACATTGAAAGGAAAGAAAGAAGAGACTTTCACATCAATAAAATGATACTTGATTGAGATATATGAGTCCTCGGAGAAAACAAGGGAGGGAGGGCGGGAAAAAAACAAAGGCAACTTGGAGATGGATGAAACAAACAACATTGAGAAAACTTGAGTTGATCTTGCAGATGTTGATCGGATCCACTTGAAGAGAAATACGCCGGTTGAAAAGGATTGACATGACAATCACGATTATCAAGAAGGATTAATATTCACATCGGAGTATGAGAACACCGTTTAGGAAAGATATGGAATCAACATTTGACTTTGAAGCAACTCGAATACCGCAACTCAAAACAAAACAAAGGATTGTCTTGCAAAATAAGCCGGAACAAACATATGATAGAGATTTCGTCTGAAGTTTTTGTGGTGGGGCCTACACGGGCTCGATCGTACAGCACCATCATGTACAAGGCAGTGCACATGACATACGAAGCGTCCCCGAGTCGGCATAGCCAAGGACTCTTTAATACACAACAAGACCACTGTAAAACCAACCGTGAATAGGCGGACCACTAGACGTCGAACCCCAATTTCATATCATACATCTGTCGGAAAGATATCCTAAGAGCTACTTGAATTCCCACTTATAAACTCCCGAAATTTTCCGGTTATGCAATCAGGTGTTGGGGATATAGGGGAAGCATAATATCTCACCCAAAACTAGCAAATCCTACATCCAGCTGTATCCATCCTTCAACACATAACCAAGAAACCTTTGGAAATCATCTACCTCAACCTTCGAAAAGCATTCGTTATACGAGTTATGGCAATACTCCCGAACTCCCGCCCCAGTACTGGGTGGCGTCGAGGTTATCTCACCAACAACTGCATAAAAGAGATTTTCGATGTCGGCAAAACTAAGCTCAGGTATTCCAGAACTACAACGATAAAATTGTGACGACAACACCTCGGAGCTCAACTCCCCGGGACACTGCCACAACCCCTAAATGTCAGTATGCACCAAGAACAATGTTCTCGTCACAAACCCATCGGAACGATTCCAAGATACCCGTGTGATCCTAATTTTTTTAGTGAAATATGTGAAGAGAAGAGTCAAAACTCTATGTCAGGATGCCTCACTAGAGCGACGAAGGGACTGAGGAGTAAAAAGAAGTCCTAACTCTCCGATATGTATAATTCCTAAATGACTCAAAACATTTCTAGACTCAATAACGCCAGCGATTCGATCAAGCAGGGGGCTCCTAAGGTCGGGGAAGGCTCTGATACCAACTTGTAACACCCTCGATGCGGCTATATATCCCACGTGTCGAAGCACGACTTAGAGGCATAACCGCATTGAAAGCAATGTCGCAAGTGAGGTAATCTTCACACAACCCATGTAATACATAAGGGAAAAGATACATAGTTGGCTTACAATCGCCACTTCACACGATTACATGAATAAATCATTACATCATCCAGATACACACAAGGTCCGACTACGGAACCAAAATAAAAGAAGACTACCCCAAAAGCTACACACATCCCCGATCGACCCCAACTGGGCTCCACTACTGATCAACTGGAAAACAGAACAACATACAGAACACGATCTTCATAGAGCTCCTCCTTGAGCTTGGTTGCGTCATCTTCACGGTTCAACGACACCTGCAAACTGGTTTTGGAAGTATCTGTGAGTCACGGGGACTCAGCAATCTCACACCCTCGCGATCAAGACTATTTAAGCTTATGGGTAAGGTAAAAGGTATGAGGTGGAGCTGCAGCAAGTGACTAGCATGTATGATGGCTAACATACGCAAATGAGAGCGAGAAGAGAAGACAATGCACGGTCGAGAAACTATGACCAAGAAGTGATCCTAGAGCAACCTACGTCAAGCATAACTCCAACATCGTGTTCACTTCCCGGACTCCGCCGGAAAGAGACCATCACGGTTACACACGCGGTTGATGTATTTTAATTAAGGTCAACTTCAGGTTTTCTACAACCGGACATTAACAAATTCACATCTGCCCATAACCGCGGGCACGGCTTTCAAAAGTTCAAAACCCTGCAGGGGTGTCCCAACTTAGCCCATCACAAGCTCTCACGATCAACGAAGGATATTCCTTCTAGCGGGAAGACCCGATCAGGCTCGGAATCCCGGTTACAAGACATCCTCGACAATGGTAAAACAAGTCCAGCAAGACCACCCGCTGTGCCGACAAATCCTGATAGGAGCTGCACATATCTCGTTCTTAGGGCACACCGGATAAGCTAAGCGTACGGGAGCCAACATAATCCAAGTTGCCAAGGGACGGCCCCGCACGATGCTCTGGGTTGGACCAACACTTAGACAAGCACTGGCCCGGGGGTTTAAAATAAAGATGACCCTTGGGCTGGCCTAACCCAAGGGAAAAAAGGCTAGGTGGCGAATGGTAAAACCAAGGTTGGGCCTTGCTGGAGGAGTTTTATTCAAGGCGAACTGTCAAGGGGTTCCCATTATAACCCAACCGCGTAAGGAACGCAAAATCTGAGAATATAACACCGATATGACGGAAACTAGGGCGGCAAGAGTGGAACAAAACACCAGGCATAAGGCCGAGCCTTCCACCCTTTACCAAGTATATAGATGCATTAATTAAATAAGAGATATTGTGATATCCTAACAAAATATCCATGTTCTAACAAGGCACAAAACTCCAATCTTCACCTACAACTAACAACGCTATAAGAGGGGCTGAGCAAAGCGGTAACATAGCCAAACAACGGTTTGCTAGGACAAGGTGGGTTAGAGGCTTGGTTCAACAATATGGGAGGCATGATAAGCAAGTGGTAGGTATCGCAGCATAGGCATAGCAAAAGAACAAGCAACTAGTAAGCAAATATAGAAGTGATTTCGAGGGTATGGTCATCTTGCCTGAAATCCCGCAAGGAGAAGAACGAGTCCATGAAGAAGACAAATGGACGAAGTCGAACGGATCCTCACAAACGCGACGTTATCGGAACCAACCCGAAGAAGCAACATCGGAAAGAAGCAAACAATCATGGTAATCAACCATCACATAATCATGGCATGATGCACAATCAAGTATGATGCATGTCTGGTTAAATGATATATGGCATGGCATGGCAAAGTGCACAAACAACACTACAAGTTAAGTGGAGCTCAATATGCAACGAGTTGCATATTGATGGAACACCACATTCAAGTTATGTAGTTCGATCTCGTTTATGTACCCAACAATATTAAATGTTGTTAAACATGGCAAGAGGGTGAAGCAAAGTAAAACTACCTATCTAGTCAAGGTTAAATGAGGCCGGAAGCAACGAACAACAATTCCGATAAATCCCCATATGCATATATTAGGTTTGTTACTGTTCTGCCCTAAACACAATTTTTGAGTTGTTAAATATGCAAAGTAAAGCCATCATGATAATCTAGGCATTTTTCTACCCCATTTACATATAGAGATTATTTAAAACCGAGCTACGGTTATTTAGTTATGAAATAAATCATTTTAACATGGCAATATGGGAAAATATATGCAAACATCATTTTAAACATTTTAAACATGGCTGAAAATGACATATTATGAAACTACACAAAATTCTAAGCAACTTTCATGTTAAGTTTGTTTAAATCCGATGCATGGTTAAAGAGTTATTATATGCATGAAGTTAGAGGGTTTTTCTGTAAAACTACAATTCCCCAGTTAATTAGCAAAACATAGAGGCCAGAAAAAAATGGAATGGGCCGAAACTGGCAGGCCCAGAGGTGCACAGGGGAGGCTGGGGCTGCTCACCACTGGGCCTTGGCCCAACTAGTGGAGAGGGAAGGCCTGCAGGGGGCGCGCAGCTAGGCCTGCTAGCGCTGCGCTCGGTCAATGCGCGAGCGAGACGAGTGGGTGAGCTGCTGCTGTTTGTTTTTGAAGAACAGAAATAGCAGCACGCCCATGGAGATGCAGGCGATGACGGCAGGGGGGTCCCAGCGACGGGGACGGCGGGAACCGGCGGGAACGGGCGGATCGAGTCGTGCGGCGTCGGTTCCGGGCAACGGCGGCGGCAGATGGAGCTCGGGCGCGGGACACAGCCATCCATGGCGGCGGTCCTGCTCGAACAGAGAGGCACGAGCGATGGAGAGGTGAGGAAAGGAGAAAGAGCGCAAGGCGAAGGGAGAGGGAAGCGGCGGCAGGGCTCACCGGAGCACATGGGGTGGCGCGGAGTAGCTGCTTGCTCCGGCGAGGTCTAGCTATGGAGGCGCGCCGACATCGAGGTGTGGCGAGACGCAGGCATCCTCCTCTGCTCAAAGCAGAGGCCGGAACTATTGTTGGTGGCGCGCCAGAAGTTGACAACAGCGAGGAGCAGCAGGGATGGGGGTCTGACGACGGGACGGTGACGGCGATTGACTTGGCGCAGAGGAGGCCAGTGGGAGGAAGATCCTCTCAGGCGCGCTCTGGGTCGAGCTCGCGCGCGAGGCCCTCGGGCATGATGATCTGGGTACGCTGCAGGCTCGGGGAGGCATCGGAGGATTGATCAGAGGAGGCCATGGTGCTCCCTGTGAAACAGCACACGAGGAGAGGGAGTGGTTAGCGAAGAGAAGAAAACAGGGAAAGGAAGGGAAAGGAAACGGAGGGGCGATGCGAGTTCCTGGGGGTGGTTGCCGGCAGCGGCGCTGGTCATCGGGTGAGGAAGGAGGCCGCGAAGGAGCTTCGGTGGCCGGCTGGTGCACGGGTTGTTGGGGCCTCGGGCGCTCGGGCGCTCGGGGCTGCAGGAGGTGGACGAGGGAATCAGGGGAGGCGCTGGTTGGAGGGGGGAGATCGACATGATTTTTGGATAAGGGACGCACAAACTGATTGGATGGGGATCGATCCCGAGGTGGGAGATGCAGTGCGGCAGCGGCGGCAGGGACAAACCCCCTAGATTTTAGGGTTTTGTCCAGATTTAGACTAGGAGTCTTTTATATATGGAAAGAGGGGGGAAGTTTAGGGTAGATTCGGACCCTTCGATCGAAATCGGGCGGTTGAGAAAAATAGACTGGTTGAGTGCAAAACTAAACCAAAGGTAATTGGGGAACTAGGTGTAGCGCGATTTGGTCCCTTTGATCAAAATCGGACGGGCCGAGATAACTAGGTTAGGAAGTCCAATAAACAAAACGGAGATGTTTTGTAGATGTTTGGGGATGATCCGGATCCAACGGTGATGAAAGTCCGGTTCGGTTCCGGGGCAGCTTTCGGACGCGCGCGAGGAGGGCCGCGGGCTGACAAGAGAGGTTAGGTTGGACCTGACGGTAGGTAGTGGGCTGTGTAGACGGTCTAGAGAGGAAAGAGAGGGAAAGCCCGGCAACAGTTTTCGGAGACCGAAAACATCCGATGTTAGACCGGCTATACTGCCGCTATAGTTATCCATTGGGGCATCAAACGGACTCCGAATGCGATGAAACTTGGCAGGCGGCCTACCTACAACATAACAACACCGCACGCCAACTTTCATCCCATTCCGAGAACATTTTCCGGCCACTTATAAAACACTATTTCGGACAAGCCGAGGGCGCGTGCAAGTGTGGCTGGGCTCAGAACGGACAACAGAAAGAACTGGGAGATCTGGACGGATGCAAGTTTTGAAAAACATGATGATGCAATGCACATGATGACATGATAAGATGCGACACGCAAGCAAATTACAAGGCAACAACGGCGAATAACTGGAAGACACCTGGTGTCTCGGGGCATTACAACACTCCACCACTACGAGAGGATCTCGTCCCGAGATCTAGAATGGCACCGGAGGGACAACGGAAGAGAAAGAGAGGAGGTAGAACTAAGTTTCTTCTTTGACGAATGAGTGAAACCAAAGAACCTTGAAAAGGTTAAGCTATTTCTAGAAAAGAATACGATGGAGATGAACAAAGTTGAAAACACTCCTTTAGTAAAGAAGAACAAGGAAGAACAACTTTGGGCAGCACTCCGATTGAAAAGAAAAGGAATTGAATAAGAACTTGATAAGATGAGAAGATAATTGATGAAATCACAACACACTGCCTCCGGAACTATTGAATGAAAGGAACAAGGGGTAACAAAGATCTCATACAGTACTCCGGTTGAAAAGAGGTGCAAGGCTTGATAAGGCGAAAAGAACTTGAGCAAAAGGGCACAACACTCCGGTTAAATGGATAGGCATGAAAGGAGCATGATCTTTGACAAAACGAGATGATGGGTTGAAAAGAGCAACAACACAATGCCTCCGGAAGAAATGAAAGAATAGAAGAAAGCTGATTGAAATAAAAGAATGGAGAAGAAAAATGCCAACTTCTGCTAGAAAAGAGCTTGAGAAGGCATCCTTAGGAGACGGGTCAAGCGGAGTTGTTGGAACACCAACAACGCAAAGAATACGCTTGATATGGTCTTATGGAATACATCTCAAATTATGAGGTGACAACCTGCCACTCAGGGGAAAAAGAATTGGATTGATATGGACAATGAGATGAGAAAGTTATTTCACCGGGAGGATAGATGAAGAACTAGGATCATATATTATCACCATTAATAGCAACAATCTTAGGGAAAGCTTTAGGTGAAATATAACCCCAGATGACTCCAATGACGAGATTGATGGATTTAAAAATATCTCAATCCTGACAACTTGCGAATCATGAAACACGAAAGAAATTGTCAAAATAACATAACACCACCTGAAAAGATAAGGTAGAAGGAATTGCACGAAGAAGAATACTTGAGCTTCTCTGAAAAGAATCTTGATGAACACTTCGAAAAATAATTAAATCCTTGATGAACCATCATGTAGAACCTTCATGAGAACTCCGGTAACAAAAGGATAACGAGAAGAAAGGGAATTTGAAAACACAAGGTGAAACCTTGTAATGCTTTAGATATATCTCCGTGATGATATAATTGCGAGAGCTTGGAACTCCGGAAAAGAAAGATGAGCTATTGAAACCAAGAATTTGAAGAACCTCCGGAATAGAGAATTGAGTTCACTCGATGAAACAAGAATAAGAATTACATTATGCATATTCTTCACCAATTAAATTGATGACAAGCAATGGACTTGGCATACTACTTATTCTCATAGAAAGGATTTAAAATAGATATAGCATAAACTTGAAAGTCTTCAATGAACCACCGGTAGATTTGGGAACAATGAATGGATTGATATGATGAAGAAGGAAGAGAACTCTTGAGCAAACCACCGTAAGAATTGAAAAACGAACGAAATAAAGGAATGAATCACTGGTAGGAATTAGCAAATGAACGAAGATATATGAGAGAGTTTAGATACAAGGGAACGGAGAGATCATGAATTGATTAGAGAATATTTAAATGATGCACCCGTAAGATTGGAGAACGAGAGCTGAAAGCTGAGAAATAAATAATATTTGAAAAGATGGCCTTCGGGGAAAAGAAATGGAAAAACAACTCATGAAATGCTCCGGATGGGTGAAAAAAATTCTCACAATCGAAAACAATTTTGAGAGGATGGCATTAAGCTAGAATCATGAATCTCTGAGAGAACGGATAAAATATGGAGGGAAAACTCTTCTTCGGTCTTCAAAATCCGAGAATGATGACGAGAAACAACACCATGACTCGTTTAGGCACTCCGGAAGAATCAAAAGCGAAGAGGTTGAGCCAACGATGAAAAGAATTTGAAAGGTCTTGGAGAAGGGCAATTGACTGATGACAATTCATTTTTACGTCAATTTTGAAATGAATTTGAGAATAAATCCGGTAAAATTAGAAGAGTCAGGTAAGATCCTGGAAAATGACCTGTGGGTTAGGGCCCACTCAAGAGAAAAACACTGTTAGAATGATTAAAAAGAGAGATTGCACCGGTTGAATTAAAAGGCTTGAATGAGATAACATCCTCAAAATAACTTGAACGGATTAAAAGCGGAAACACGAATCTCGAGATATCTTCAGCACTCCGGAACAAAGAATAGCGAGAGGTGAATGATTAAGAATTGCACCCGTATGAGAAGACATTTGAAACGAGTAAAGGATATGATCAACACCAAAAACTTGAATTTGACCCACCGGAGAAGAATTATAATGGGTAAAGATGTACTTGAGGTTCCGATAGGATCTTCATGAAAATCACCGGGTAAGAACATTGAAAGGGAAGAAAGAAGAGACTTTCACATCAATAAAATGATACTTGATTGAGATATATGAGTCCTTGGAGAAAACAAGGGAGGGAGGGCGGGAAAAAAATAAAGGCAACTTGGAGATGGATGAAACAAACAACATTGAGAAAACTTGAGTTGATCTTGCAGATGTTGATCGGATCCACTTGAAGAGAAATACGTCGATTGAAAAGGATTGACATGACAATCCCGATTATCAAGAAGGATTAATATTCACATCGGAGTATGAGAACACCGTTTAGGAAAGATATGGAATCAACATTTGACTTTGAAGCAACTTGAATACCACAACTCAAAACAAAACAAAGGATTGTCTTGCAAAATAAGCCGGAACAAACATATGATAGAGATTTTGTCCGAAGTTTTTGTGGTGGGGCCTACACGGGCTCGATCATACAGCACCATCATGTACAAGGCAGTGCACATGACATACGAAGCGTCCCCGAGTCGGCATAGCCAAGGACTCTTTAAGACACAATGAGACCACTGTAAAACCAACCGTGAATAGGCGGACCACTAGACGTCGAACCCCAATTTCATATCATACATCTGTCGGAAAGATATCCTAAGAGCTACTTAAATTCCCATTTATAAACTCCCGAAATTATGCAATCAGGTGTTGGGGATACAGGGGAAGCATAATATCTCACCCAAAACTAGCAAATCCTACATCCAGCTGTATCCATCCTTCAACACATAACCAAGAAACCTTTGGAAATCATCTACCTCAACCTTCGAAAAGCATCCGTTATACGAGTTATGGCAATACTCCCGAACTCCCGCCCCAGTACTGGGTGGCATCGAGGTTATCTCACCAACAACTGCATAAAAGAGATTTTCGATGTCGACGAAACTAAGCTCAGGTATTCCAGAACTGCAACGATAAAATTGTGACAACAACACCTTGGAGCTCAACTCCCCGGGACACTGCCACAACCCCTAAATGTCAGTTGGCACCAAGAACAATGTTCTCGTCACAAACCCATCGGAACGATTCCAAGATACCCGCGTGATCCTAATTTTTTTAGTGAAATTTGAGAAGAGAAGAGTCAAAACTCTATGTCAGGATGCCTCACCAGAGCGACGAAGGGACTGAGGAGTAAAAAGAAGTCCTAACTCTCTGATATATATAATTCCTAAATGACTCAAAACATTTCTAGACTCAATAACGCCAGCGATTCGATCAAGCAAGGGGCTCCTAAGGTCGGGGAAGGCTCTAATACCAACTTGTAACGCCCTTGATGCGGCTATATCTCCCATGTGTCGAAGCACGACTTAGAGGCATAACCGCATTGAAAGCAATGTCGCAAGTGAGGTAATCTTCACACAACCCATGTAATACATAAGGGAAAAGATACATAGTTGGCTTACAATCGCCACTTCACACAATTACATGAATAAAGCATTACATCATCCAAATACACACAAGGTCCGATTACGGAACCAAAATAAAAGAAGACTACCCCAAAAGCTACACAGATCCCCGATCGACCCCAACTGGGCTCCACTACTGATCAACTGGAAAACAGAACAACATAAAGAACACGATCTTCATAGAGCTCCTCCTTGAGCTTGGTTGCGTCATCTTCACGGTTCAACGACACCTGCAAACTGGTTTTGGAAGTATCTGTGAGTCACGGGGACTCAGCAGTCTCACACCCTCGCGATCAAGACTATTTAAGCTTATGGGTAAGGTAAAAGGTATGAGGTGGAGCTGCAGCAAGTGACTAGCATGTATGATGGCTAACATACGCAAATGAGATCGACAAGAGAAGACAATGCACGGTCGAGAAACTATGACCAAGAAGTGATCCTAGAGCAACCTACGTCAAGCATAACTCCAACATCGTGTTCACTTCCCGGACTCCGCCGGAAAGAGACCATCACGGTTACACACGCGGTTGATGTATTTTAATTAAGGTCAACTTCAGGTTTTCTACAACCGGACATTAACAAATTCACATCTGCCCATAACCGCGGGCACGGCTTTCGAAAGTTCAAAACCCTGCAGGGGTGTCCCAACTTAGCCCATCACAAGCTCTCACGATCAACGAAGGATATTCCTTCTAGCGGGAAGACCCGATCAGGCTCGGAATCCCGGTTACAAGACATCCTCGACAATGGTAAAACAAGTCCAGCAAGACCACCCGCTGTGCCGACAAATCCCGATAGGAGCTGCACATATCTCGTTCTTAGGGCACACCGGATAAGCTAAGCGTACGGGAGCCAACATAATCCAAGTTGCCAAGGGACGGCCCCGCACGATGCTCTGGGTTGGACCAACACTTAGACAAGCACTGGCCCGGGGGTTTAAAATAAAGATGACCCTTGGGCTGGCCTAACCCAAGGGAAAAGGGCTAGGTGGCGAATGGTAAAACCAAGGTTGGGCCTTGCTGGAGGAGTTTTATTCAAGGCGAACTATCAAGGGGTTCCCATTATAACCCAACCGCGTAAGGAACGCAAAATCCGGGAACATAACACCAATATGACGGAAACTAGGGCGGCAAGAGTGGAACAAAACACCAGGCATAAGGCCGAGCCTTCCACCCTTTACCAAGTATATAGATGCATTAATTAAATAAGAGATATTGTACCCTACAAAAAAAGAGATATTGTGATATCCCAACAAAATATCCATGTTCCAACAAGGCACAAAACTCCAATCTTCACCTGCAACTAACAACGCTATAAGAGGGGCTGAGCAAAGCGGTAACATAGCCAAACAACGGTTTGCTAGGACAAGGTGGGTTAGAGGCTTGGTTCAACAATATGGGAGGCATGATAAGCAAGTGGTAGGTATCGCAGCATAGGCATAGCAAAAGAACGAGCAACTAGCAAGCAAAGAGAGAAGTGATTTCGAGGGTATGGTCATCTTGCCTGAAATCCCGCAAGGAGAAGAACGAGTCCATGAAGAAGACAAACGGACGAAGTCGAACGGATCCTCACAAACGCGACGTTATCGGAACCAACCCGAAGAAGCAACACCGTAAAGAAGCAAACAATCATGGTAATCAACCATCACATAATCCTGGCATGATGCACAATCAAGTATGATGCATGTCCGGTTAAATGATACATGGCATGGCATGGCAAAGTGGACAAACAACACTACAAGTTAAGTGGGGCTCAATATGCAACGAGTTGCATATTGACGGAACACCACATTCAAGTTATGTAGTTCGATCTCGTTTATGTACCCAACAATATTAAATGTTGTTAAACATGGCAAGAGGGTGAAGCAAAGTAAAACTACCTATCTAGTCAAGGTTAAATGAGGCCGGAAGCAACGAACAACAATTCCGGTAAATCCCCATATGCATATATTAGGTTTGGTAATGTTCTGTCCTAAACACAATTTTTTGAGTTGTTAAACATGCAAAGTAAAGCCATCATGATAATCTAGGCATTTTTCTACCCCATTTACATATAGAGATTATTTAAAACCGAGCTACGGTTATTTAGTTACGAAATAAATCATTTTAACATGGCAATATGGGAAAATATATGCAAACATCATTTTAAACATTTTAAACATGGATGAAAATGACATATTATGAAACTACACAAAATTCTAAGCAACTTTCATGTTAAGTTTGTTTAAATCCGATGCACGGTTAAAGAGTTATTATATGCATGAAGTTAGAGGGTTTTTCTGTAAAACTATAATTCCCCGGTTAATTAGCAAAACACAGAGGCCAGAAAAAAATGGAATGGGCCGAAACTGGCAGGCCCAGAGGTGCACAGGGGAGGCTGGGGCTGCTCACCACTGGGCCTTGGCCCAACTAGTGGAGAGGGAAGGCCTGCACGGGGTGTGCAGCTAGGCCTGCTAGCGCTGCGCTCGGTCAACGCGCGAGCGAGATGAGCGGGTGAGCTGCTGTTGTTTGTTTCTGAAGAACAAAAACAGCAGCACGCCCATGGAGATGCAGGTGACGACGGCAGGGGGTCCCAGCGACGGGGACGGCGGGAACCGGCGGGAACGGGCGGATCGAGTCGTGCGGCATCGGTTCCGGGCAACGACGGCGGCTAATGGAGCTCGGGCGCGGGACACAGCCATCCATGGCGGCGGTCCTGCTCGAACAGAGAGGCACGAGCAATGGAGAGGTGAGGACAGGAGAAAGAGCGCGAGGCGAAGGGAGAGGGAAGCGGCGACAGGGCAAACCGAAGCGCATGGGGCAGCGCGGAGTAGCTGCTTGCTCCGGTGAGGTCTAGCTGTGGAGGCGCACCGGCGTCGAGGTGTGGCGAGACGCGGGCGTCCTCCTCTGCTCAAAGCAGAGGCCGGAACTATCGTTGGCGGCACGCCGGAAGTTGACAACGGCGAGGAGCAGCAGGGATGGGGGTCTGATGACGGGACGGTGACGGCGATGGACTTGGCGCAGAGGAGGCCAGTGGGAGGAAGATCCTCTCAGGCGCGCTCGGGGTCGAGCTCGCGCGCGAGGCCCTCGGGCACGAGGAGCTGGGTACGCTGCAGGCTCGGGGAGGCATCGGAGGATCGATCGGAGGAGGCCATGGCGCTCCCTGTGAAACAGCACACGAGGAGAGGGAGTGGTTAGCGAAGAGAAGAAAACAGGGAAAGGAAGGGAAAGGAAATGGAGGGGGCGATGCGAGTTCCTGGGGGTGGTTGCCGGCAGCGGCGCTGGTCATCAGGTGAGGAAGGAGGCCGCGGAGGAGCTTCGGTGGCCGGCTGGTGCACGGGTTGTTGGGGCCTCGGGCGCTCGGGGCTGCAGGAGGTGGACGAGGGAATCAAGGGAGGCACTGGTTGGAGGGGGGAGATTGACATGATTTTTGGATCGGGGACGCACAAACTGATTGGATGGGGATCGATCCCGAGGTGGGAGATGTAATGTGGCGGCGGCGGCAGGGACAAACCCCCTAGATTTTAGGGTTTTGTCCAGATTTAGACTAGGAGTCTTTTATATATTGAAAGAGGGGGAGGTTTAGGGTAGATTCAGACCTTCGATCGAAATCGGGCGGTTGAGAAAAATAGACTGGTTGAGTGCAAAACTAAACCGAAGGTAATTGGGGAACTAGGTCTAGCGCGATTTGGTCCCTCCGATCAAAATCGGACGGGCCGAGATAACTAGGTTAGGAAGTCCAATAAACAAAACTGAGATGTTTTGTAGGCGTTTGGGGATGATCCGGATCCAACGATGAAGAAAGTCCGGTTCGGTTCTGGGGCAGCTTTCGGGCGCGCGCGAGGAGCGCCGCGGGCTGACAAGAGAGGTTAGGTTGGACCTGACGGTAGGTAGTGGGCTGTGTAGACGGTCTAGAGAGGAAAGAGAGGGAAAGCCCAGCAACAGTTTTCGGAGACTGAAAACATCCGACGTTAGACCGGCTATACTGCCGCTATAGTTATCCGTTGGGGCGTCAAACGGACTCCGAACGCGATGAAACTCGGCAGGCGGCCTACCTACAACATAACAACACCGCACGCCAACTTTCATCCCATTCCAAGAACATTTTCCGGCCACTTATAGAACACTATTTCGGACAAGCCGCGGGCGCATGCAACTGTTGTTGGGCTCAGAATGGACAACGGAAAGAACTGGGAGATCCGGACAGATGCAAGTTTTGAAAAACATGATGATACAATGCACATGATGATATGATAAGATGCGACACACAAGCAAATGACAAGGCAACGATGGCGAATAACTGGAAGACACCTGGCGCATCGGTCTCGGGGCGTTACAGCATTCTTCACCCATTATGACTGAAGCCTGATTATCACATTGTATTGCCATGTGTTACAAACTGTTTTTGAAATGTAACTCCTACCCATCATACGAGAACTTGGTTTATATTATGATTTTCATTTCCATATAATTATTTATACTCTTGTCTTAGATTAAGAAAACTCGGTTCTTTGAAGTTCAGATTATGAGTCCACAATTAGTTTAATCCTGACCATGCGCAGTTTTTTGTATAAAATGGTGCAAAAATTTTGTACAGAAAGAAGCGAGAGCACACAATATGTATAATTTCTTCTTACCTCTGACCTTGGTTACTTTGAATGATTATATGCTTACTCACCGGGTATAATAGCTCAATTTTTGTTCTTTGAAGAATTGAAGGTATTACTATACTCACTGGGTATAATAGCTCAATTTTTGTTCTTTCTAACTACTCAGTGATAAAATGCTATGCTGCAATATTTGGTTCCTGTTTTAGTGGAAGTTGGAGCTTTTACCTATGGTTTGCGGAAATTTATGTTTTGAATACTTTGAATGAGGCAGAGGTTAAATTCTCTGTAAATAAAGAGAGACAACAAGGAATAGTGAGTTTATGTCTTTGTTCGTGCTGTTTTTATACAAGGACAACAATGAACGACATATGTACTTTTCATCCTATTCGTTTCTAGCATGTAAATGTAAGTATTTCTTCATGCACGCGAGAAAGAAAATATTAGTTCTTACATGTTTGAGGATATGTATAACCATAATATGTAATGCAATTGTCGTGAGAAGAACGAGGAGGAGAGGTGTGTGATGCTAGACATATTAGCAAATTTTTAGTTCAGTTGATTACATTCAGAGTGTTCTTCTATTGCAACATACGGGCCTTGTTCACTGCATACACATATATACTACTATCTTATAGAATATGTTAATCAAGGATGAAGAGGTGGATAAGTTTGTGGCTTTAGTTACTGAATGTCCAGATATGGCTTGCTTCTCAACTAGGGCCTACATTTAGAGAAGACATATTCATATGTAAGTGATTTATAAGGTCCTTTTTCTATATATGTTTGCAAAGTTTGTCGGTATTATTATGCAGAGACAACTTGCCATGGTTCTGCATAGATGTGTTCTTTCATTTCTCAATTTCTTTTGCTTTAAAACGATGTTAATTGGCTGAAAGAATGGTTCTGCATGGTTTGCACACTCACACCTACTTGAAATTAGAGTTTTATTAGCAAATCCATTTAGAACAATGTTAACATTTTACATTTTTTCTATAGAAAGTTGTGCACTGCAGGGGTCTATACCCAGGAACCAAGGAAGGCAACTCAGAAGTTCCTCCCTGCCAATAATCAAGATTCACAAGGATAGGAGGGCAGAGAGATCATGCTACCATGGAATTGGTCCATTTGTCATTGCCTTGCTGCTTTCATGTTCCCTGATATTCAGTAGCCATATACTTTAGGATTTAGGATGTGATTTCACATGCATCACTGATCGTAGTTGATGCTTTTGTCGGTTCAGGATGAGCTATTTTGTGTACAGTTGCTATTGGCCATGGAAAGACTGGTTATGCATGGCTCGGTTTTATTAAGCTTAGATGGAAATTTGATGGACCACCAAAATTCATACGAAACAAACAAAGGCTAAGTAGAGCCCCAAATTAGAGACACGATGGATGTCCATCCTGATCACTATTAGATTTTGTCATTTGTCATCTAAGAGTTACTAATAGACTTACAATCTCAAACGACTACCTGTATTTTTCAGAAAATTTGCTGACCTAGCCTTATTTGGGCATAGGACATGCTTGTACGTTTTGTGCAAGTTACAGGAGGCACATTCTATTTAAAATGGATAGATTGCAAATTTTGTTATACCTCCATTGGTCAGGACCTGACCATGGAAGAATGAACCCTAAATGATGTCAAATGAACTATATTGGGGAGGATCTCCACATAATATTTCACCAGCTTAGGCACCCGTATTATCTGTCAGACAGATTCCTGACTGGTTATGTATGGGTCGTCGCTTAGTATGGCCGGGGAAGGGCTGGCCACCGAACCACATTAGTCGTAGGTAATGAGTAGCCTTATTTTGGTGCTAAAGATGTGAAATCAATGCAACATGATGGTTTGCTGTTGCGAGCGGAGCGACACCATTCTGTGAGGGAGGCGAGAAGCGCTAGCGAGCCGGCGACAGCTGTTCTGAGTCAAGTGAGGCGGTGCTGCAAACACCGTGTTTCATTGATGCGAGCGGTGCCGCGGGGCGGCCAGCGTCGACTACGGTGGAGCTGCGGAGTGGGTCACTGCAAGCAGTGATGCGGGAGACCGACGTCTGCTGGGAAGTGGTGCAACAAGTGGTGCCGAGGAGGCATGGGAGCCAAGGTAGTCGGGCAAATCCAACGACGCACATGTCCTGATCGTACAACTCAGGAGGGGGGCGGTCGCCGAATGTGATCGTCTGGCTGACGCCTGCCGTTTTCCTATTTGGGTATGGGGCATGTTGGTTCATGAAATAGTCGACATGTCTTTATGACTTAGGAATTCTATCCACCTTGCATCAAATTTGAAATCCTCTAAGAGAATTATGCTATGTTATGATACAAATATTTATGTTTCATAGTATATCATGCTTTCAGTCGAGACATGCGTTGCACGTGCATGCTTACTAGTAAAAATAAAGTAGTTCTTACTAAAAATAAACTAGTTCAACTACTTCTATTAATTTTCTTACTAATTCTATTAAACACTTACTAAAAACAGTAAAAAAACTACATTATACAATAGCAAAAAACTACAGTAAAAAACAGAAAAATAGAGATGGAGGGAGGAGGTGTGGGAGGAGGGAGGAGGAGGAGGGAGGAGAGAGGAGGAGGGGGAGGGCGGTGGGATCGAAGGAGGGAGGAGGAGGGAGGGAGGAGGGGGTGGGAGGAGGGAGGAGAGAGGAGGGGGAGGGGCGGTGGGAGGAGGGCTTCCGGCGGAGGAAGGAGGAGGGGCCGTCCGGAGGAGGAGAGGAGGGGGAGGTCGGAGGTGGAGGGAGGAGGGCGCGGTGGGAGGGGGAGGGAGGGGAGGAGGAGGAGGAGGGATGGAGGGAGTACCTCGGTGGAGGAGGAGGAGCACGGCGGCGGACGACGGGGCATGCGGGGGAGAGTGACTAAGAGGGAGAGTTAGAGGGTCGATCGCGTGGGGACGATAATGTAGGGTTAGTAGTAGCGCGGTGTCACAACCTAGAATTGCTTGTAGCTAATTGCATGAATCATGTCATCATGCTTAATTCAAATGAATTTGAATTGGGGATGTTCAAACCCTAGCACCACATGAATTCAAATAGGTTCAAAAAAATCATTTTCAATGAACAAAAAATGCCCTTTGAAAATGTTCATGATTTCTGATAAAGGCAAAAACCTCTGCCAAAAATGATGAACATATTTCTAGGTCATTCCTGGATTTTTGAATTAAATCATAATGTGTTTGAATTGGGGCATTTGAATTCTATAAATATTTTAAATGCTCCAAATATTCTGGAATCACTTGTGGGCCTCTGGAATAATTCAGTTAGTGCCCATAATTAATTTCAGAATTTAATAAAATGATTTACTTCCTAAAACTAAATCAAAACAGAGGCAAACAAATAGAAAACAGAAAGTAAATGAAAGGAATAACTTACCTGAGCCGGCTCACCTGTAGCGGCAGCCCAGCCGACCCAGTACTATGCAACCTAGCTGCTAGTCGTCCTCAACCTCTGCCAGTAGGCAGCGGCGAAGGTGGGCATGGCGCGCGCAGAGGCCGACAGCTCCTCCCTGCCTGCTTCACCCTCCCTGGCCCTTCTAGCGACGCCACGGAGACGCCCCGAAACCCCTCTCTCCTCTCCCTCACTCACTGCTCTCTCTTCCCTCCCCTGTCTTGTTCTCTTCCCCATCACAAAGCATGCCCATCGCCGCCGCTCGCTGCCACCGCGTCCACCGGCCACCCCTCAAGCCCTCTCCATCTCCGGGAGCTCCGCCATTGTCTACTACATCTCCTCGGCGAAGGAAGCAAGCCCGGACGCCCGGAAGCGTCGCCATCAAGCTTGTCCCCGCCGCCTCTGCCCGGAGATCTCCGCCGCCGTTCCGTCGTCACCAACCCGTCCCCGAGCCCACTTAGCGTCTCGTCCGACTCCTCGTGAGCTCCTCTTCTCTTCCCCTCACTCTGTGCACTCGATTTCGTCCCCTAGCTAGCTTCCCTGCCGGACCCGAGAGCTCACCACCGCCGTACCTCACGGCGTCGTGGCCAGAGTCTGTTTCCGTCGCTCTTGAGTACGCGGACGTGCTCCTAGCATCTCTAGGGAGCTAACCCGCAGCCCATCCTGCTCCCTAGCGCACCGCAGCACCATGCCCACATGCATCCAAACTTCGGCTGCTGCCTAGCTCGCTGCTGCCGTCGCCTTAGACCACCGCAGCCCCTGGTTGCTCCATTAGATGCGCGCGAGCGTCAGCTCGCCGTAGAGGCCAACCGCGTCGCAAACTGCCGCATGTAGCACGAGCCCGAGCAACTCCGGCGAGCCTTCGCCGTGAGATGTGGTCGCCGATGCTTAATCTGGCGACGCTGACGTGGCAGGATTAGATTAGGTGCTAATCACCCAGTTAATCAACCCCGAGTCGATGACATGTGGGACCCGCACTGTTAGTGACACAACTGAAGTTAAATAACCCCTGTTAACCCCCTGAGTCAATGACAAGTGGAGCCCACTAGTCAGATTTGACTTTGGTCAATGCTTACGTCACCCTGACTTAGTGTTGACGCGGTAAAGGTTTTCTGGAATTTAAAATAAATCTGAAATGATTTATGAATTTCAGAAAACAACCTAAACTTAAAAAATTCATAGAAATTAAACCGTAACTCCAAATGAAATAATTTATATATGAAAAATTATCAGCAAAATATGAAGAATCTGTTTATGGCACTTTCATGCATGTTTGAACAAGTTAAACTCACTGGATAGGATAAATCATGATTAGGGCAATTTATGAACTAGCATTTGGAGTTGGAGTTTAACCTTGTTTGAATTCCACTTCAATTAACTTGGCTAGATATTGCATTAGGTGAATTGAGTACCTTAACATGACATGTCATTCATGTGAATGTGCATTGCATTGATTGCGTTCTTTCTCTGTTTGCCAGTGTTGTTCCCTCTCAGTGGATGTTGTTCCGATGTTGAGTTCGATGACACCGATGAAGAGCTATACTATCTTCAGAAGTGCCAGGAAAGCAAAACCCCTTGTTCATTCCGATACAACACCATTCTCTCGCTCCTGCTCTCTTTTACTGCATTAGGACAACAGCGATTCAACTGTTACATGCTGCGGTAGTTGAACCACTTTCCTCTGCATGACCTGTCATTGCCACAGTAAATAGATGAAACCCACTAGCATGAGTAGGAGTTATTTGAGCCCTGATGCACCTACTCATTCATGCTTGTTTGTCATGCCTGCTATTGCTTAGAGTTGTGTCAGGTCTGATTCATCGGGGATGAATTGGAAAGTTGTGAACATGTCCTACTGTTGAGAGCTAAGGGTGTGAACACGATTTGGTAAAGGTAGCGGTGAGAGGCCATGTAGGAGTACATGGTGGGTTGTCTCATTGAAACCGTCCTCTGGAACTGAGTTCTGTGTTTCTGATCCATGAACAGTTACTACCACACATTGGGCTCCAGGCACTCCAAGCTCTCTGGACATATTAATCAACCTGATCTCTGTCCAGGAGTTGCAACTAGTTGCTGGTGTTTGTAGGTAGTGTTAGTAGTCTACCAAGTGGCACCCGGTACAGGTGGGCTTGGGACAGACTAGGCACCTTGGCCGGGTATACCAAGCATCGCCCGTTTGGTGGGCTTGGAACCCTATACACATCGTTTGGGGCCGTGAGCGACACCCCGGCCGGATCTCCTTGCAGATGGAACCCGAATAGGCGATAAACCTGAACTAGAGACTTGTGTGGTTAGTCAGGTCGTGGCTGACTCCCTCGTCAGGCTTCCGCTTGAAGGTTGCCGAGATACACGACGTGTACATGGTGGTAAGAGGCGAGAGCGTGTGTGAAGAAGTACACCCCTACAGGGTTAACATCATCTATTCGAATAGCCGTGTCCGCGGTAAAGGACTTCTGGGTTGCCTGTATAGTTCATAGACAAGTGAAAGTGGATACTCTAAAATGTGCAAGATAAGCGTGAGTGCTATGGATGGCGTTCTCGTAGGGAGACAAGAGCGGATCCATAGTGGTGTATTGATATGGTGAATATGTGGACTCGTGTGCGCCACCTCAAAAGAGTTACTTGCAGTCGTAGTTCAGGATAGCCACCGAGTCAAAGCTGGCTTGCTGCAGTTAAACTCCACCCCCCTTTGTTGATACCGATGCATATGTAGCTAGTTCTGATGTAAGTCTTGCTGGGTACATTTGTACTCACGTTTGCTTAATTTATGTTTTTGTAGAGAGACTTCAGTTTCGCTAGTAGTTCCGCGTGGACTTCGACATTTAGCTTGTTACCTCAGCTACGATCTTGTGCCCTCGGCAGGGTCTTGTAGATAGTTAGGCTTCTCATCTCTTTTTATTTTATAGTTGTCTATACTCAGACAAGTTAAGCTTTCGCTTGTGCTTGTTGCTTGTATGCTTTGTATGTTGTCTCATGAGACCCATGTTTGTAATACTTGGCCCCTCGGAGCCTAATGATAAATACTTTGAGTTGTAGAGTTTTGTTGTGATGCCATGTTGTATTTACACATATCGGGCATATTGTGTGTATGATTGAAATGCTTGGTATGTGTGGGATCCAACAACCTAGTTTTTTATCCTTGGTAGCCTCTCTTATGGGGAAATGTAGTCTAGTGCTTCCACTGAGCCATGGTAGTCTGCTACAGCCCGGTTTACTGGAGTCCTGCTAGCCTAGTTACTACTACTCCGGAACACTTAGACTGGCCGGCATGTGATCCACTTCGTTCCTGTGTCTGTCCCTTCGGGGAAATGTCACACGGTGTCTTCCGGAGTCCCGCTAGCCTGCTACAGCCCGGGTTCCCGGAGTCCTGTTAGTCCAGTTGCTACAGCTTAGATTCACACGCTGATGACCGACACGTTCGATGCTGGTTCATGTATGCATGTCCCCGTAAGTTAGCGCCACTTTGGGTTCACGACTAGTCATGTCGGCCCGGGTTCTTTATCATATGGATACAAGCGACACTATCATATACGTGAGCCAAAAGGCGCAAATGGTCCCGGGCCAGGTAAGATGGCACCCGTGGGAATACCGTGCGTGAGGCCACAAAGTGATATGATGTGTTACATGCTAGATCGGTGTGACTTGGAATCGGGGTCCTGACAGCTTTGGTATCAGAGCCTAACTGCCTGTAGGATTACCAAGCCAACTGGTCGAAGTCGAGTCTAGAAATGCTTTAGTTATATAAGGGAATTGATTGTGGAAGGGAACGTAAGGCTCTTTTTGATCCTTTACCTTGTGCCCTTCTGATCTGAGTCATCCTCTTCTCTTCTGCGGGGATTAAGAACTAGACTTCCTCTTCTTTCTATCGGGATCACGTGTTACTAATCCATAGACTCGTAGGATTGTTGGTTTCAAGCCCTAGTTCGGTTCCTACTTCTTCTGTGTGTTGACAGTTGATCTCAGAACCTTGATATTGTGATATTAAGTGGTTATGCCACCATTTTACAGGATGTCTCAAATCTTTTTGAGCATTTACAGCCGTTATGTTGTCCGAGTCATCCCAGGTTTCTAAATAGTCTGATGCATTTGTAAATCCCTTCTTAGCGTTCGAAGTTCCTTTGTGCCAGATCAACCACACTAACTAGTGGTCAAGGTACTTCATTGCCTCGGTATATATGTTGGAGTTGTTGTTATGAACCTAGGTGTCTTAGGGAATCACCTAGTAATCTAGCCATGTTTTGTGTTCATGGTGTGATGATTCTGGCCTTCATTCTCGAAAGCATCCCGTGATGCCACTTGGTAGTAGGTATTCTACTCCTGGGTTTTTGGACCCAAGATTCACTCTACTTACTTCATGTTGATAGTGGTTGCTAGTTCCTTTAGGATATTAGTAACCTTTGCGATAGTCCTCGTGGTTCATGGTATTTCCATCTTCCAAATACCATGAACTGCTTATGGCAGAAGTTCTTTCGAACCAAAAGATCACAACCAGAGTGCTCTTGATGAGTTCTCCATTCTACATTGTGAATCTGCCAGTCCTACCTCTCTGCATGGATTATCCACAAGAAAACTGTTGAACTTGGTTAGACATATTAATCCATGCATCCACAACTCAGAAAGTTATATGTTCCTTTGAGTTGTCCCTCTTTAGTTGTTTTCTGACCTTCGTCTATCAATTGATAGTCAAGAGTAGTTGTGCATTCGTGTTATCGATGCCTATTATTCATGTGATCCGTCAAGCCATTCTATTCCGAAATGACTAGGAGAAACAAACTCTAGTACCTTATCCATATCTAGGATTGGGTCAAAGTAGTCATACTCCATAGATCAAATGCTAATCTAGCTTTTGTTCTGTTCCACCTTGGAGTGTTACCCTCTTTATGTCGGGATTGTCATGAGAATTTCACCACCTCTTATGAATTCTTGATGCAGTGATACTTCTCATCATCATTATTCATTCCTCGGTTCCGTGTTGTCGCAACCAGAATGCCAACAAGTGAACCGTGATGTGTGAAATCAATACTCCTAGCAACTGTGTTGCTTGGTAGTTAATGGATAATAATCTTATCCTTAGCGTGTTGATTATTGAATCATCACCCTAAGGTTGATCGTGCTACCTAGTCCTTATTTCCAGTGCACTTTTCGATCGATGAGTTAGGATAGTGTCAATCCTTGCTTATTTGATCATATCGTCATGCCCTGAAAAGCAGGATTGTTCTCGAGCTTAGTAACACATCGGTGGTTCGTGATTTTACAAATATCTTCTCAGAAGTATTGCCAGGTTGTCACCTGACCACTATGTTGAGTTCGTGATCAAGTTGGTTTCTTGTAAACCACCCTTTCTCCAAGAATCTGTGTTGGATACCCCTAAGCTAGTTGGTTAAGCTAAACAACAACTTGGAGAGTTGGAAGATAAAAGCTTGTTCGACTTAGTTCATCTCTAAGGGATATCTTCTGTGTGTGTGTTGAAGAAAGATGATATTCTCATCGATTGGTCCTCGTGATCAGTTGTTGGATCTGTTGTCTTGTCAAAACTTTGATTTGAGTGTGGGCTATCGTCAAATCAAATCAGAACCAACGATGTTCGTAATGTTGTCTTACTCATGGTTGATCTGCGAGCATACACCATTATATCTTTTGTTCTGACCAATACTATCACCTTGTTCACTTAGTCATGTAATTCCATCTTCATAAAAACCTAGATGAGCTGTTGTTGAGCCCATCGGCAACATCCTTATCCTCTCCACGACTGATGTTGAATAATAAAGCTAGTGCTGGAAACTTTTGTAAGCATTTCCTTCATGCTAGCTCATGAAGTATATGTTCGATGAAAGAAGTGACTTCCTCTAATTCATGTGCATCCGATGCAAATTGCCGCCGTGAATCCGAGAAAGTTAGTTTTGCTTCCTCTGGAATCATACCAAGTCAGTCATGCACATGTGCGAAGTATTCTGTGGTTTGGAGACTTGCAACCTTCATTCTATATGTATCCCTAGCACACAAGCGAGTGATTGATTTGTTCAAGGATAAGAAGTTTAAATGCTATTCCCGAAGGGCCCAGACGGACATGCACAAGACTTCGTTATCTTCAATGATGGTTCTCAATCTGAACTCGGTAGTGTTTTATTATAAGACTACCATGTGAACATGCTTGTCTTGGACAACGTGTTCACATGTGTGTAGCAGAACCAGCTCATGTTTTGGAGCTTGCTATTGTAGTTCATTTCCCGAGAACCTCGCGACACTGTATTGCCGACTTGTGTTGCAAACTTTCTTTTCCAGACATGTTATCTAAAATATCCTGTTACCAACCAAATCTGAATCTCAGGCAGATATGATGGTTGGAACTTTTTCCAAGATCTATGATGTAGGTCCCGACAAGGTCGATGTTCTGGACGACACACCTAGCCGAAAGATATATCATTCTAGTATCTTGATTGAGCTATTTGACCATCTTCTCCATGAGCCTTTTGGCGACTTATCCTAGAAGTTGTTCCTTACGGATTTTGTGCTTCCGAAGTCCGACCTTTTACTTGATGTTCTAGATACCAAACCATATCTATAAATGTGTTGCACTAGCACATTAAGGAGAACATTAGAAGCGGAGTGCTAAATGTCTCTCGGTCGATCATCCAGGTTTTGTTCCTTGGCATTGCTAAGGACAAATCTGAGAAAGTGTTGTCTTCCTTCGCATCTGCATCGTCCATCACTATTCATCATGGTAGTATGATGTGTTGCCAGGATCCTCGACATGGATGTTGGTAAGGCCTTGATGAGTAAGGAAATGCTCAAGTTCTTGAGAGCCCGCTCAGTCACTGGGTTATATCCTCGGCATCATCTGGAATGTGCTTTCCATTTGCTGGGTTGTCTTATAACTCTAGTTCTCTTTCCAAACTGGGTATGCCGTTTCTCTAAACCCCTTCAAATGCTCGTTTGTGATTTTCCTTAGGCTGGTTTAGAGAGTTCCAATGATCTTTGGCTCAAAAGTAATTCTTTTTTCCATTTAAGGGAATAATTCTACAAGTCACCTCTTCTAAGGTCTCCCGTTATGGAATCATGACAATTATCTCGCTACGTTGAAACACATCCACCATCTACTTAAGCGTGGAATTGTTGCCTACCAAATCGAACTTCATCATCTGTTACTATCCATCCCTCTTGATGTATGTTTTGTGTCCCAATTCAAGAGATGTTTCAATGTCTCATTCCGTGAGTTGATCACGGTTTGCTTGATCTTCGTGAAGATCGAATCTTGTAGAGTTTCCCTCTCTTTTCCTTGTCGTGTTGGGTGAAGATCTCGAAAGCAAAGATGTCAAGATCAATATGATGCAATAAATCAACATCTTCAAGAAGAGAAATTGGATCAAGAAGATGGTGTTAGCTTTGTGTCCCCCTATCTTCTTACCTCACGTCTTGAATCTCGGGACGAGATTCTTGTTTAGTGGGGGTGAGTTGTCACAGCCCTAGAATTGCTTGTAGCTAATTGCATGAAAGCATTCATGTCATCATGTTTAATTCAAATGAATTTGAATTGGGGATGTTCAAACCCTAGCACCACATGAATTCAAATAGGTTAAAAAATCATTCAATGAACCCAAAATGCCCTTTGAAAATGTTCATGATTTCTAATAAAGGCGAAAACCTCTGCCAAAAATGATGAACATATTTCTAGGTCATTCCTGGATTTTTGAATTAAATCATAATGTGTTTGAATTGGGGCATTTGAATTCTATAAATATTTTAAATGCTCCAAATATTCTGGAATCACTTGAGGGCCTCTAGAATAATTCAGTTAGTGCCCATAATTAATTTCAAAATTTAATAAAATAATTTAGTTCCTAAAACTAAATCAAAACAGAGGCGGACAAATAGAAAACAAAAAGTAAATGAAAGGAATAACTTACCTGGGTCGGCTCACCTGTAGCGGCAGCCCAGCCGGCCCAGTACTGTGCAGCCCAGCTGCCAGTCGTCCTCAATCTCTGCCAGTAGGTAGCGGGGAAGGTGGGCACGGTGCGTGCTGAGGCCGCCACCTCCTCCCTGCCTGCTTCACCCTCCCCGGCCCTTCTAGCGACGTCACGGAGACGCCCCGTGATACGTCTCCAACGTATCTATAATTTTTGATTGCTCCATGCTACTTTATCTACTGTTTTGGACTATATTGGGCTTTATTTTCCACTTTTATATTATTTTTGGGGACTAACCTATTAACCGGAGGCCCAACCCAGAATTGTTGTTTTTTGCCTATTTCAGTAATTCGAGGAAACAGAATATCAAACGGGGTCCAAACGGAATGAAACCTTCGGGAACGTGATCTTCTCACCGAACATGATCCAGGAGACTTGGACCCTACTCCAAGAAGTTTCCGGGGAGGTCACGAGGGGGGAGGGCGCCCCCTGGGCGCGCCCCCTGCCTCGTGGGCCCCTCAGAGCTCCACCGACATGCTCCTTCCTCCTATATATACCTACGTACCCCCATTAGACCAAAGACGGAGCCAAAAACCTAATTCCACTGCCGCAACTTCCTGTATCCACGAGATCCCATCTTGGGGCCTGTTCCGGAGCTCCGCCGGAGAGGGCATCCATCATGGAGGGCTTCTACATCAACACCATAGCCCTTCCGATGAAGTGTGAGTAGTTTACTTCAGACCTTCGGGTCCATAGCTAGTAGCTAGATGGCTTCTTCTCTCTTTTTGGATCTCAATACAATGTTCTCCCCCTCTCTCGTGGAGATCTATTCGATGTAATCTTCTTTTTGCGGTGTGTTTGTTGAGACCGATGAATTGTGGGTTTATGATCCAACTTATCTATGAATAATATTTGAATCTTCTCTGAATTCTTTTATGTATGATTGAGTTATCTTTGCAAGTCTCTTCGAATTATCCGTTTGGTTTGGCCAACTAGATTGGTAGTTCTTGCAATGGGAGTACTGCTTAGCTTTGGGTTCAATCTTGCGGTGTCCTTACTCAGTGACAGAAAGAGTTGCAAGGCATGTATTGTATTGTTGCCATCGAGGATAACAAGATGGGGTATTTATCATATTGCATGAATTTATTCCTCTACATCATGTCATCTTGCTTAAGGCATTACTCTGTTTTTAACTTAATACTCTAGATGCATGCTGGATAGCGGTTGATGAGTGGAGTAATAGTAGTAGATGCACGCAGGAGTCGGTCTACTTGTCACGGACGTGATGCCTATATACATGATTGTACCTAGATAACCTCATAACTATGCTCAATTATATTAATTGCTCAACAGTAATTTGTTCACCCACCATAGAATATCTATGCTCTTGAGAGAAGCCACTAGTGAAACCTATGGCCCCCGGGTCTATTCTCATCATATTAATCTCCATTACTTTATTTTACTTGTTTTGCTTTTACTTTTCACTTTGCATCTTTATACCAAAAATACCAAAAATATTATCTCTATCAGATCTCACTCTCGTAAGTGACCGTGAAGGGATTGACAACCCCTAAGCGTTGGTTGCGAGTTGCTACCATTTTGTGCAGGTACAAGGGACTTGCGCGTGACCTCCTACTGGATTGATACCTTGGTTCTCAAAAATTGAGGGAAATACTTACGCTACTGTGCTGCATCACCCCCTCCTCTTCGGGGAAAACCAACGCTAGCTCGAGACGTAGCGAGAAGGATTTCTGGCACCGTTGCCGGGGAGGCCTACGCCAAGTCAAGTCAAGATTTACTCTCCCGTCAACGAGCCATTTCTGGCGCCGTTGCCGGGGAAGCCTACGCAAAAGTCAACATACCAAGTACCCATCACAATCTCTATCTCTCGCATTACATTATTTGCCATTTGACTCTCATTTTCCTCTCCCCCACTTCACCCTTGCCATTTCATTCGCCTTTTTCCCCTTGCCTTTTGTTTGCTCGTGTGTTAGTTTGCTTACCTGTCGCTATGTCGAATTCCTTATCTTCTCCGTTATCTCCCGAGAATGAAGTGCTAAATTTTAAACAAAGGGAGGGAGAAAATCTAAAAGATGCTTGGTATAGAATTTGCAATACTCAAAATAGATCTACCAGAAAGCAATCTACTTCAGTCCTTCTTCGCAATTTTTATGTAGCTGCTAATCCTTGGTATAGATATATCCTTGATACCATTACCGGAGGGAATTTTTTGGGTAGCCATACTTTTGATTCCTATAATGTTTTAATAGATTTATTTGGCTCACCTCCCCTTTTGGTTAATGGAATTGTGTTAACCTTGGAGCATGTTATGCAAAGGCTAGAAGATATCGAAAACGATGTCAGGAAGTTTATGGTCTTGCAATTTGAGCATAATAATTTCTTTAGAAATGAGCTTAAGGAACAAAAGAGTTTTATTAGTTATATGAATAAAGAGCTCGATGATATGTCCAAAGAATTTGATGGTGTAAGAGCCCAAATTGCTCATCTTGGAAAAACGACCGCTGAAATTTCGGATATGCAAGCCACCTTAGTCAATAAGATGGCTGCTAAACTGAATTCCTATGAAAATCAAGATGAAGATCTAAAAGTTATTGATGTGTCCCCTATTAAATATTTGTTTTGCAATATGAATCTTGATGAATCTGATTATGATCTTCCCTTACCTAGAAGGCGTTCTAAGAATTCTGAGTTTTTAGATCCTGATGATGAAATTGATAAAAAAGGGATTGAAAGAAATAAAAATCTAGATATTGCTAAACCCACTATTTTGGATCTCAAGGAATTTAACTATGAAAATTGCTCTTTAATTGATTGTATTTCCTTGTTGCAATCCGTGTTAAATTCTCCTCATGCTTATAGTCGAAATAAGGCCTTTACCGAACACATTGTTGACGCCTTAATGCAATCTTATGAAGAAAAGCTTGAGTTGAAAATTTCTATCCCTATAAAACTCCATGATGAGTGGGAACCTACAATTAATATTAAAATTCAAAATTATGAGTTTCATGCTTTGTGTGATTTTGGGTGCTAGTGTCTCTACTATCCCCAAAGCTTTGTGTGATTTGTTAGATTTCCGTGACTTTGATGATTGCTCTCTAAACTTGCATCTTGCGGATTCCACTATTAAAAAGCCTATGGGAAGAATTAATGATGTTCTTATTGTTGCAAATAGGAATTATGTGCCCGTAGATTTTATCGTTCTTGATATAGATTGCAATCCTTCATGTCCTATTATTCTTGGTAGACCTTTCCTTAGAACGATTGGTGCAATTATTGATATGAAGAAAGGGAATATTAAATTCCAATTTCCCTTAAAGAAGGGCATGGAACACTTTCTTAGAAAGAAAATAAAATTACAATATGAATCTATCATGAGAGCCACTTATGGATTGCCTACCAAAGATGTCAATACCTAGATCTATCCTTGCTTTTATGCCTAGCTAGGGGCATTAAACGATAGCGCTTGTTGGGAGGCAACCCAATTTTATTTTGTGTTTTTTGTTTTTTGTTTTGTTTAGGAATAAATAATCCATCTAGATTCTGTTTAGATGTGCTTTTATCTTTTAATTAGTGTTTGTGCCAAGTTAAACCTATTAGATCTTCTTGGAAGATAGTTATTTAATCTTGTTGTAATTTCGAGAATCTTTGCGCTCAGTGCCCGAATTGTCAAAAATCACCAGAACATGATAAAATAGTAATTCCAATTGCTGCTGATCAATAAACAAATTTCCCAGGTCGTCGAATTTTGGTAGAATTTTTTGGGTTCCAGAAGTTTGCGTTAGTAACAGATTACTACATACTGTTCTGTTTTTGACAGATTCTGTTTTGCGTGTGTTGTTTGCTTATTTTGATGAATCTATGGCTAGTAAAATAGTTTATAAACCATATATAAGTTGGAATACAGTAGGTTTAACACCAATACAAATAAATAACAAGTTCACTACAGTACCTTAAAGTAGTCTTTTGTTTTCTTTCTCTAACGGAGCTCACGAGATTTCTATTGAGTTTTGTGTTGTGAAGTTTTCAAGTTTTGGGTGAATTCTTTTGATAGATTATGGAACAAGGAGTGGCAAGAGCCTAAGCTTGGGGATGCCCATGGCACCCCCAAGATAATCCAAGGACACCAAAAAGTCAAAGCTTGTGGATGCCCCGGAAGACATCCCCTCTTTTGTCCACTTCCATCGGTAATTTACTTGGAGCTATATTTTTATTCACCACATGATACGTGTTTTGCTTGGAGCGTCTTGTATTATTTGTGTATTTGCTTGTTAGTCTACCACAATCATCCTTGCTGTACACAACTTTTGAGAGAGCCATGTATGAATTGAAATTTGTTAGAATACTCTATGTGCTTCACTTATATCTTTTGAGCTTGATAGTTTACTCTATGTGCTTCACTTATATCTTTTTGAGCATGATAATTTTTGCTCTAGTGCTTCACTTAGATCTTTTAGAGCACGGTGGTGGTTGTTTTAAAGAAACTTGATATCTCATGCTTCACTTAGATTATTTTGAGAGTCGTTAATAGCATGGTAATTTGCTTAATGTTAATATACTTGGTATTCAAGATATGTGAAACTTTCTTTTTAGTGGGTTGAATACTAAGATAAGTTTGATGCTTGATAATTGTTTTGAGATATGGAGGTGATAATATCATAGTCATGCTAGTTGAGTAGTTGTGAATTTGAGAAATATTTGTGTTGAAGTTAGCAAGTCCTGTAGCATGCACGTATGGTTAAAGTTGTGTAACAAATTTGAAGCATGAAGTGTACCTGGCTTGTGCATCCTTATGAGTGGCGGTCGGGGACGAGCGATGGTCTTTTCCTACCAATCTATCCCCCTAGGAGCATGCGCATAGTACTTGATTTTTGATGACTTCTAAATTTTTGCAATAAGTATATGAGTTCTTTTGACTAATGTTGAGTCCATGGATTATACGCACTTTTACCTTTCCGCCATTTGCTAGCCTCTTCGGTACCGTGCATTGCCCTTTCTCACATTGAGAGTTGGTGCAAACTTCGCCAGTGCATCCAAACCCCGTGATATGATACGCTCTTTCACACATAAACCTCCCTATATCTTCCTCAAAACAGCCACCATACCTACCTATCATGGCATTTCCATAGCCATTCCGAGATATATTGCCATGCAACTTCCACCATCATCATCATCATCATCATGACATGCTTTACTTTTGTCATATTGCCATTGCATGATCTTGTAGTTGAAATCGTATTTGTGGCAAAGCCACCATGCATTATTTTTTATACATGTCACTCTTGATTCATTGCACCATCCCGGTACACCGCCGGAGGCATTCATATAGAGTCATATCTTGTTCTAGTATCGAGTTGTAATCATTATGTTGTAATCAATAGAAGTGTGATGATCATCATTATTAGAGCATTGCCCAATCAAAAAAAAGAGAAAGGCCAAAAAGAAAAAAAGAAAGGCCCAAAAAAAAAGAAGGAGAAAATAAAAAAGGCAATGCTACTATCTCTTTTTCCACACTTGTGCTTCAAAGTAGCACCTTGTTTTTCATATAGTGAGTCTCATAAGTTGTCTTGTTCATACTAGTGGGAATTTTTCATTATAGAACTTGGCTTGTATATTCCAACGATGGGCTTCCTCAAAATGCCCTAGGTCTTCATGAGCAAGCAAGTTGGATGCACACCCACTAGTTTTCTTTTGTTGAGTATTCTTAGCTCTAGTGCATCCGTTGCATGGCAATCCCTACTCCTTGCATTAACATCAATTGATGGGCATCTCCATAGCTCATTGATTAGCCTCGTTAATGTAAGACTTTCTCCTTTTTTGTCTTCTCCACACAATCCCCATCATCATATTCTATACCACCCATAGTGCTATGTCCATGGCTCGCGCTCATGTATTGCATGAAGGTTGAAAAAGTTTGAGATTATTTGAGTATGAAACAATTGCTTGGCTTGTCATCGGGGGTATAGAAGTTGGGAACATCTTTGTGTGACGAAAATGAAGCATAGCCTAACTATATGATTTTGTAGGGATGAACTTCCTTTGGCCATGTTATTTTGAGATGACATAATTGTTTAATTAGTATGCTTGAAGTATTATCATTTTTATGTCAATATGAACTTTTGTCTTGAACCTTTCGGATCTGAATATTCATACCATGATTAAGAAGATTTACATTGAAATTATGCCAAAGTATCACTCCGCATCAAAAATTCTCTTTTTATCATTTACCTACTTGAGGACGAGCAGGAATTAAGCTTGGGGATGCCTGATACGTCTCCAACGTATCTATAATTTTTGATTGCTCCATGCTACTTTATCTACTGTTTTGGACTATATTGGGCTTTATTTTCCACTTTATATTATTTTTGGGGACTAACCTATTAACCGGAGGCCCATCCCAGAATTGTTGTTTTTTGCCTATTTCAGTAATTCGAGGAAACATAATATCAAATGGAGTCCAAATGGAATGAAACCTTCGGGAACGTGATCTTCTCACCGAACGTGATCCAGGAGACTTGGACCCTACTCCAAGAAGTTTCCGGGGAGGTCACGAGGGTGGAGGGCGCCCCCCTGGGCACGCCCCCTGCCTCGTGGGCCCCTCAGAGCTCCACCGACGTGCTCCTTCCTCCTATATATACCTACGTACCCCCATTAGACCAAAGACGGAGCCAAAAACCTAATTCCATCGCCGCAACTTCCTTTATCCACGAGATCCCATCTTGGGGCCTGTTCCGAAGCTCCGCCGGAGAGGGCATCCATCACGGAGGGCTTCTACATCAACACCATAGCCCTTCCGATGAAGTGTGAGTAGTTTACTTCAGACCTTCGGGTCCATGGCTAGTAGCTAGATGGCTTCTTCTCTCTTTTTGGATCTCAATACAATGTTCTCCCCCTCTCTCGTGGAGATCTATTTGATGTAATCTTCTTTTTGCAGTGTGTTTGTTGAGACCGATGAATTGTGGGTTTATGATCCAACTTATCTATGAATAATATTTGAATCTTCTCTGAATTCTTTTATGTATGATTGAGTTATCTTTGCAAGTCTCTTCGAATTATCCGTTTGGTTTGGCCAACTAGATTGGTAGTTCTTGCAATGGGAGAAGTGCTTAGCTTTGGGTTCAATCTTGCGGTGTCCTTACTCAGTGATAGAAAGAGTTGCAAGGCACGTATTGTATTGTTGCCATCGAGGATAACAAGATGGGGTATTTATCATATTGCATGAATTTATTCCTCTACATCATGTCATCTTGCTTAAGGCGTTACTTTGTTTTTAACTTAATACTCTAGATGCATGCTGGATAGCGGTCGATGAGTGGAGTAATAGTAGTAGATGCACGCAGGAGTCGGTCTACTTGTCACGGACGTGATGCCTATATACATGATCATACCTAGATAACCTCATAACTATGCTCAATTCTATTAATTGCTCAATAGTAATTTGTTCACCCACCGTAGAATATCTATGCTCTTGAGAGAAGCCACTAGTGAAACCTATGGCCCCCGGGTCTATTCTCATCATATCAATCTCCATTACTTTATTTTACTTGTTTTGCTTTTACTTTTCACTTTGCATCTTTATACCAAAAATACCAAAAATATTATCTCTATCAGATCTCACTCTCGTAAGTGACCGTGAAGGGATTGACAACCCCTAAGCGTTGGTTGCGAGTTGCTACCGTTTTGTGCAGGTACGAGGGACTTGTGCGTGACCTCCTACTGGATTGATACCTTGGTTCTCAAAAACTGAGGGAAATACTTACGCTATTGTGCTGCATCACCCCCTCCTCTTTGGGGAAAACCAATGCTAGCTCGAGACGTAGCACCCCGAAACCCCTCTCTCCTCTCCCTCACTCGCTGCTCTCTCTTCCCTCCCCTGTCTTGCTCTCTTCCCCATCACCGAGCATGCCCGTCGCCGCCGCTCGCTGCCACCGTGTCCACCGGCCACCCCTCGAGCCCTCTCCATCTCCGGGAGCTCCGCCATCGTCTACTACGTCTCCTCGGTGAAGGAAGCAAGCCCGGACGCCCGGAAGCATCGCCATCAAGCTCGTCCCCGCCGCCTCTGCCCGTAGATCGCCTCCGCCCTTCCGTCGTCACCAAGCCGTCCCCGAGCCCACTTAGCGTCTCGTCCAACTCCTCATGAGCTCCTCTTCTCTTCCCCTCACTCCGTGCACTCAATTTCGTCCCCTAGCTAGCTGCCCCACCGGACCCGAGAGCTCACCACCGCCGGACCTCACGCCGTCGTGGCCAGAATCCGTTTCCGTCACTCTTGAGTACGCGGACGTGCTCCTAGCATCTCCAGGGAGCTAACCCACAGCCCATCCTGCTCCCTAGCGCACCGCAGCACCGCGCCCGCACGCACCTGAACTCCAGCCGCCGCCTAGCTCGCTGTTGCCGTCGCCTTAGACCACCGCAGCCCCCCTGGTTGCTCCATCAGATGCGCGCGAGCGTCAGCTCGCCGTAGAGGCCAACCGCGTTGCAAACTGCCGCCTGTAGCGCAAGCCCGAGCAACTCCGGCGACCCTCCGTCGCGAGATGTGGTCGCCGGTGCTTAATCCGGCGAAGCTGACATGGCAGGATTAGATTAGGTGCTAATCACCCAGTTAATCAACCCCGAGTCGATGACATGTGGGACCCGCACTGTTAGTGACACAACTAAAGTTAAATAACCCCTGTTAACCCCCTAAGTCAATGACAGGTGGAGCCCACCAGTCAGATTTGACTTTGGTCAGCATTGACGTCCCCCTGACTTAGTGCTGACGCTGTAAAGGTTTTTTGGAATTTAAAATAAATCAGAAATGATTTATGAATTTCAGAAAATAACCTAAACTTAAAAAAATCATAGAAATTAAACCGTAACTCCAAATGAAATAATTTACATATGAAAAATTATCAGCAAAATATGAAGAATCTGTGTATGGCACTTTCATGCATGTTTGAACAAGTTAACCTCACTGGATAGGATAAATCATGATTAGGGCAATTTATGAACTAGCATTTGGAGTTGGAGTTTAACCTTGTTTGAATTCCACTTCAATTAACTTGGCTAGATATTGCATTAGGTGAATTGAGTACCTTAACATGACATGTCATTCATGTGAATGTGCATTGCATTGATTGCGTTCTTTCTCTGTTTGTCGGTGTTGTCCCTTCTCAGTGGATGTTGTTCCGACGTTGAGTTCGATGACACCGATGAAGAGCTATACTATCTTCAGAAGTGCCAGGCAAGCAAAACCCCCTTGTTCATTCTGATACAATCCCACTCTCTCGCCCCTGCTCTCTTTTACTGCATTAGGACAACAACGATTCAACTGTTACATGCTGCGGTAGTTGAACCCCTTTCCTCTGCATGACCTGTCATTGCCACAGTAAATAGATGAAACCCACTAGCATGAGTAGGAGTTATTTGAGCCCTGATGTGCCTACTCATTCATGCTTGTTTGTCATGCCTGCTATTGCTTAGAGTTGTGTCAGGTCTGATTCATCGGGGATGAATTGGAAAGTTGTGAACATGTCCTACTATTGAGAGTTAAGGGTGTGAACACGATTTGGTAAAGGTAGCGGTGAGAGGCCATGTAGGAGTACATGGTGGGTTGTCTGATTGAAACTGTCCTCGGGAACTGAGTTCTGTGTTTGTGATCCATGAACAGTTATTACCACACATTGGGCTCCGGGCACTCCAAGCTCTCTCGACTTATTAATCAACCTGATATTTGTCCAGGAGTTGCAACTAGTTTCTGGTGTTTGTAGGTAGTGTTAGTAGTCTACCAAGTGGCGCCTGGTACAGGTGGGCTTGGGACAAACTAGGCACCTTGGTCGGGTATACCAAGCGTCGCCCATTTGGTGGGCTTGGAACCCTGTACACATCATTTGGGGCCGTGAGCGACACCCCGACCCGATCTCCTTGCAGATGGAACCCGAATAGGCGATAAACCTGGACTAGAGACTTGTGTGGTTAGTCAGGTCGTGGCCGACTCCCTCGCCAGGCTTCCGCTTGAAGGTTGCCGAGATACATGACGTGTACATGGTGATGTGTACATGGTGGTAAAAGGCGAGAGTGTGTGTGAAGAAGTACACCCCTGCAAGGTTAACATCATCTATTCGAATAGCCGTGTCCGCGATAAAGGACTTCTGGTTTGCCTCTATAGTTCATAGACAAGTGAAAGTGGATACTCTAAAATGTGCAAGATAAGCGTGAGTGCTATGAATGACGTTCTCGTAGGGAGACGGGAGTGGATCCATAGTGGTGTATTGATATAGTGAATATGTGGACTCGTGTGCGCCACCTCAAAAGAGTTACTTGCAGTCGTAGTTCAGGATAGCCACCGAGTCAAAGCTGGCTTGCTGCAGTTAAACTCCACCCCCCCCTTGTTGATACCGATGCATATGTAGCTAGTTCTGATGTAAGTCTTGCTGGGTACATTTGTACTCACGTTTGCTTAATTTATGTTTTTGTAGAGAGACTTCAATCTCGCTAGTAGTTCTGCGTGGACTTCGACGTTTAGCTTGTTACCTCAGCTACGATCTTGTGCCCTCGACAGGGTCTTGTAGATAGTTAGGCTTCTCAACTTTTTTTCTTTTATAGTTGTTTGTACTCGGACAAGTTAAGCTTTCGCTTGTGCTTGTTGCTTGTATGCTCTATATGTTGGCTCATGAGACACATGTTTGTAATACTTGCCCCCCGAAGCCTAATGATAAATACTTTGAGTTGTAGAGTTTTGTTGTGATGCCATGTTGTATTTACACATATCGGGCATATTGTGTGTATGATTGAAATGCTTGGTATGTGTGGGATCCGACAACCTAGTTGTTTATCCTTGGTAGCCTCTCTTATGGGGAAATGTAGTCTAGTGCTTCCACTGAGCCATGGTAGTCTGCTACATCCCAGTTTACCGGAGTCCTGCTAGCCTAGTTACTACTGCTCCGGAACACTTAGACTGGCCGACATGTGATCCACTTCGTTTCTGTGTCTGTCCCTTCGGGAAAATGTCACGCGGTGTCTTCCGGAGTCCTGCTAGCCTGCTACAGCCCGGGTTCCCGGAGTCCTGTTAGCCCAGTTGCTATAGCCCGGATTCACACGCTGATAACCGACACGTTCGATGCTGGTTCATGTATGCATGTCCCCGTAAGTTAGCGCCACTTTGGGTTCACGACTAGTCATGTCGGCCCAGGTTCTTTATCATATGGATACTAGCGACACTATCATATACGTGAGCCAAAAGGCACAAATAGTCCCGGGCCAGGTAAGGTGGCACCCGTGGGAATACCGTGCGTGAGGTCACAAAGTGATATGATGTGTTACATGCTAGATCAGTGTGACTTAGAATCGGGGTCCTGACATGCGAGTTCAAGAAAAGCGCTACTGCTATGGAGCATAGCAGTAGCACTGGATACCGATACGCGCTGCTGCTAAGTGGGGCTAGCCATGTGCGCCCAGTTCAAGTTTAGCAGCAACACGTTTCGCTAGTAAGCGCTACTGCTAAAGTGATACTAGTAGCACTGTTTACTTACACGCGCTACTCTAAGTAGCAGTAGCGCCTCATTTTGTCCAGCGCTACTGCTAAGATGCTGTGTATAAGGTTTTCCCTAGTAGTGATTGCTTGGATATCATCATGATTATTTGAAATTCTATCAATTGCCCAACAATAATTTATTTACCCATCGTATGCTATTTTTCTCGAGAGAAGCCACTAGTGAAATCTACGGCCCCCGGGTCTCTTCTTTATTATATTTGCCTTTGCGATCTATTTTTATTTGCTTTTATTTTCAGATCTATTAATCCAAAAATACAAAAATACCTTGCTGCAATTTATAGTTATTTATTTTATTTCGCATTCCCGCGAGATCTAGTTATCCAATCTACTATAATTTTACCTATCTTTTTACCCGTGAGGGATTGATAACCCCTCTCTTACGTCGGGTTGCAAGTATTTGTTTTTTGTGTGCAGGAGCTGTTTACGTGGTGTTGCGTGGTTCTCCTACTGGTTCGATAAGCTTGGTCTCATCACTGAGGGAAATACCTACCGTAGCTCTACTTCATCATCTCTTCCTCTTTGGGGAAATACTGACGTAGTTCTAGTCGCATCACAAGTCGGTGTTCCTCTTTTTCGTGGTGGTCCTGGGAAGGTCGAGCTTGACGTCCTACTTCGTAATCAATGACGACCACCTCACCTCGAACTTCTCCTCCCTCTTGGTGGCGTGGCTCTTGGCGTCGGTGATGCACTGCTTTATCGACGACTACAACCGTTCGACAGCGGGCGCCGAGTCCCTTGTTGCCTTGGCTTTCTTGTTGCCATCAGGACAACCTTCTGCCGCCGTCGAGGCAGGCGCGTTCGGGTTGCAGACACCGTCCTTGGTCTTGGCGAGAGCGAGCTGACACTCTGTCCATTTTTCGCATGACTCGATCCTGGTGAAGACGTGAAGGAACTTGAACTCCTGGTCGTTGTTGTCCTGGCGAAACATGTCGAACATTCGGACCATCCGCACAGATGACAAACAAGTGTCGGCGAAGTACACACCAAAGAGCTGGGCCGGCGAGCCATGGACATACCCGACACTCGATGTTGGCGCCACTTTCCGGGCGAGTAATGACCTCCTCCAGAATCCCATGCCACCTGTTGCAGGCCTGCTGGATGGTCGCCCAATGGTTGCCCATGGCCTTCTCGCCGCGATCCATGTGGATGTTGGCGAACTCGGGGTCGACCATCTTGCGCTCGTCGAACACCTTCTTGACCATTCTCCAGTAGGTGTCGACGTTCTGACTCGCACCGGTGACCGGGTCGATGCTGACAGTCTTTCATGCTTCGGCGAGGCACTCGTCTTCCATTGGCATCCACTTGACGCGAGGCTCGGCCGGCCTGGCGTTGGACGACCGCCTCTTCCTTCTCCCTTTGGCCGTTGGCTCCGCCGGTTCTTCCTCTTCCACCTCATCCTCGACATCGTCCTGCTCGACATCCTCCATGTCGACAACGGTGTCCAACGTTTCGTCTTGCGTGCGGAACCCGGGGCACGAAGCGATGGCGGCCAAGCCGTTCGTGATGAGCTCGTCCATCTCGGGGTCGGTGCTGCTGAACTGCGGCGCCAAGCTTGGTGCGAAGGGCAGGGGTCCACGGCGCAGAGTCGGCGCAGGCGAGCTTGAGTACGTCGGCGAGTAGCCGAACTAGGTGTTGAGGCCGGTGGTGAACGCGGGGGACGACGTGCGCGGGTCGGGATTGATGAAAACGGAGGGGGCGCGAGCGGCGTAGAGCAATGCAGGAAGGTGATGTTGGGGTTGAAGCCACCGAGCGCGTCACCGTCGGCGTAGTCAAGCGAGGGCGCGTACCCCTACACTGGCAGCGAGAAGTTGGCCGGCGATGCGACGCTCTGCTGGCTACCCCACACACCTTGTGGGTACTGGCCTGCCTGTTAAGGCGAAAGGAGCTGGCGCTCGTTTGCCATGCCCGCGCGAGACACCTCCTCCTGCTCCTCCGCCGCATCCCTGGCCTTCTTCATGTTGAGCCTGTTTCGCCGATCATTGGTGATTGCCGCCCGACGATCAACGTCGGCCTTCTACTGGGCGTCCGTCAAGCCTGGGGCCTTGGCATCGGAGCCCTCGGCTTCCTCGACTTTGGCTAGGCGAGGGGACACATACTTCTTCGGTGGCATGGCAAGCAGATCTGGTAAAGAATAGCGGGAGCTGCAGGGGAGATGGGGGATTGGGGGTGGTGGGAAGGAAAAGGAAGGAAAAAGCGGAAAACGGCAGAAAAATCGTCCGGTGTCGCTGACAGTGCGGGTTCACGCACATTTTTATTTTCACTGGTGCCTCAACGCGGCCCTTGATGTGTTGGGTTCCGCTTGGCTTTATCGGTTGTAATTTCGGCCCAAACTAATGAAAAAGATCTGAGAGCACTCGGGCGGCGATTTTTTCCGCGCCGGCTGGAGACGCTTTTATGCACAAGTCTCAGAAGCTCAAACGACCCTCCTTGCGACCTCGTCTCCTCCTCTCCCGTCGTCTCTTCTATCCGGAGGTCGGAGGGAGGGAGGGAGGAAGAGAACAAGGCCAAAAAAAAGGGAAGAGAGATACAGAGGAAAAAAGCGCGCACATACGGGAACGCGCGATCCAAATCGAATCCCCTCCTTACGGAGAAACCCAAAATCCAGAGAAAAGACCGCGCAAATCCGGCCAGATTTGGCCCTCGATCTCGCCCGTGGTCCACCGGGAGGTTTCCCGAGATCTCCCGCGGGTTCCTCCAGCTCCTGGTCTGGCGCCGCAGAGGGCAGGATGAGCTCGCGGATAAAGGAGATGGTGCGGGTGGCCACTGCACGGCTGGGCGGCGAGCCTTCGCCGCGGGCGGGGCCTTCTCAGCCCGGACGCGCGGAGTCGTCCAGGACGGCTCGGCTCGGCGGCGGAGGCGCCAGCCTCCGGCGGCAGCCCCAACCGCAGGCGCCCACCGTGCGCACCATCTACTGCAACGACCGCGAGGCCAACGCGCCCGTCGCATACAAGGTACATGCCCGACTTTCCCCCTCTAATTCGGTTGATTCGTCTCGAAGCGTAGGGCTCTATGTGCCTAGATCTCGTTACCACCTGTGTGTTCCGTGTTCGGTCGGTTGGGTTGGAGATATCCATTTGGTACAGTGAGCTAGTAGAGCAGTGCAGTTTGTTTCGGTTTACAGTCATTAATACTGATTATTCCATGAGAAAGTCACTTAGGGTCTGTTTGTCCTCGAGTGCTGCATTTCTAGTCAACTGTGAGGCAATTGGGTGGATCAGAGCCTGTCTGATTGTTTGAATTACTAGTCACTTAGATTGCTATGGCAGCAATACAAACGTACTAGATGCTACTGGCGTTTAGGCTTGAAGAGCTCAGATGAATAGGCTGGACTATTCTATACATCCATCCACTTAACCGCACCTCTGCGTGATGCTTGCTGTGTCGATTGCTGAACTTGTTTCCAGTCAGGGGCTCAGGGCAGCCAACTCACCTCTTGATGGCTGCAAGCTGAAGCAACCTATTTACTTGTAAGGGGAATGGTCGCTCTCCACGTCATTCATTGCCATGTTAGCTTTCCATGATAATGCTGTTGGTCTAATTGTAATACTCCATTTTATGCCACAAAATAATGGGAAACACTGTTACTTGCCACTTGCCACTTGCCATTATTTTATTATCTTAACCGTAATTTATCTGATCCCCGCAAAACTGCCCCAGTATTGTAAGTAGATGCATTCATAAATTTTCACTGACACTCCACCTTTCCCGTAATATGCTAGTGTAAACAAATGAATATATTCTGGATCGATACTGTGAAGGTCAAGCTATATCACTTATCATTTTATCAACAGCTTCTAGTTTGTTTGACCATGCAATCAACTCTTTCTGTTTAGTTTGACAGTCTGCCGCGTGTAGCATATCAAATCATCACTTTTCTAATTCTAATGCCAGAGCCCCACCTTGGTTTTTCTAATAATCCGTATCTTATATTTCTTTAACATTCTCGTGCATTCTCGTAAATTTTCACTGACATCCCACCTTTCCCGTACATGCTAGTGGAAACAAATGAATATATTCGGGATCGATACTGTGAAGATCAAGCTATATCACTTCTCATTTTACATCTTCTAGTTTGTTTGACCATGACTCTTTTTGTTTAGTTTCACAGTCTGCCGTGTGTAGCGTATCAAATCATCAGTATTGTAATTCTAATGCCAGAGTCCCACCTTGTTCTTTTTCTAATAATTCATACCTTATTTCTTCAACATTCTTGTTCATCATTTCCAGGGAAATTCTGTATCGACTACAAAGTACAGCGTATTGACATTTCTACCTAAAGGATTGTTTGAACAGGTATTGATACGTTGTTTTTTGTTTGTTACATATTCTGTGGGCAAACCCTATAAACTTGTCATCTTTTAAAGTGAATTTGGCCTTTGTTTTTTTGCCTTGAAGCAACACGAAACTATTATCTTGTTTTTTTGAGAAAAAGCAAAAGCTTTGTGTCCCGATGTATTGAATAGGTAGGAGTAAAGGTTATTTACAAACGTGAGTCGGCACAGCAAAATCGGAATAGAAATGCAGAAGAGAGACCGCACGGGGAAATAAATGAACACCCCAACCCTCATTCCTGCAGGCAACTTGCCTGATGGTGCCCGATGGTGCCCGTTCGAACCCGTGCATGACCCTCATCAAGGATCATGTTGCGAATGGCGTGAGAGTCTGGTTGCGTGCTGTCGAAGGTGCAGGCGTTCCTGTGCGCTTCTAGATCATTTAGGACGTGAGAGGCGTGGTGCTTGCGAGGCCCTTGCACTGCTTTGGAGGAGTTCTCTGCTTGGTCGGCAGCCACCTGACGACGAGTGACTTGCCAGTGACGGGGCCACTGATGGTGGCATAGATCCAGGGGAGACCTCACGCCAAACGACCCTGGCAAACGGGCAGTCAAGCAGAAGGTGCTGCATGGTCAACAAGGTTTGGCCACATAACATGCAGGGGGGTTGCGTGGCAGCTCACGATAAGCTAGGCGCTGCGCTGTTCAAGAACGATCCAGACCAGCCAGCTAGAAGAAAAACTTCACCTTACACGGAGCCAAGTCTTCCAGGTGAGCTTCCAGGCATGGCAGTTGACTAAATCAAGGAAGGTCGCCCTGTAGCCTGAACGGGCAAAGTAGACCTGGACACCATCCATTTCCAGACAAGGCAGCCAGGTTCATCAGAAAGTTTGGCTGCAGCCACTGCCCACCAGAGCAGCACGAACTGCTGAAGGTTCGGCAACGAAAGGCTGCCGAGGATGTTGCCGATCCAGGCCCCATTCTCAAGCCCTTGGGCAACGTGTGTACTTTCTGTCGACGCTTAGGGGCGCTGGTGAGGATGCAGGCGCAATTTCAACCACAACACAATCGCTGAGCAAAAGATCAGACCGAAAGCATCAGGATTGCCCATTGCCAAGCTTAGTGAAAGTGAAGGTGTGGAATAGGGCATGCTCAGGGGTCAAGGCTTGGAGGTCGAGCCCAAACTAGGGCTTGGATGGGTCGGTTTTGCTGTACCAAAGCCACCAAAGACGCAGCGCCATGCCCGTGCGCCCAGGTGGAGGAGTCCAAGGCCGTCAAGCTCAAGTGGATGACAGGCGTGACTCTGATTCACCACACAATTGCCACCATTGGCGTCCTTGCGCATGACGATTCTTTTCGCACTGCTTGATGATCTTTCTTGGAGGGGTGAGAGCCAACACAGACTGAACAAGCGTGGCAGCCTGTTGGCGGTGCGTTCGATGGGAGGCTGCAAGCCTGCAACTGTCTATAAGTTGTGCATATGACCGTCAGGCAGGGTTTTTGAGTCGCCGAGTCAAGCCAAGTCGCCGAGGTTGCGACTAGTGGCTTGCTGGCTTGACTCAGTGACTCGGCTTGAATAGTCGCCCCAAGTCGCCATATACTAATATAGAGCACGAGAGCACACAGCAGCAGCCTATACTGATATACATCTAACAGCAGACCACATATAGAGCCCACCCCGTGCTCTCTGCCTCTCTTTCCTTCGGTCCTTCTCCTTCCCCAGTCCCCACAGCAGCAGCAGAGCACACAGCAGCAGAGCAGAGAGAGGCAGAGGGGGCGACGAGCCATACGGCCATACCTGCTAGGGTTTGCTGGCGCAGGAGAAGATGGAGGCCGAGGCGGAGGAGGCTGGTGGGGGCGCGCGTCACCGGTAGAGGAGGCTGGTGGGGGCGCGCGTCACCGGCGGATCTGGAGGGGCGCGTGGCCGGCGGTCGCCGATCTGGAGTGGCCCGCGCGGTTCCCTCCCTTTCCCTCTCTCTGTCTCTCTGTAACCCGTGCGGTCCTCTCTCTCTATTTATCCCCCCCACAAAAATTCTGGCAGGTGGCCTGCGCGCGAAGCAAGCCGCGCGACCGGCGGCTAGTAGCCGCTGACTAATCGCGCCAAGTCGCCGGCGAGCCAGCGAGTCGCGCGACTCACTCCCTGAGTCAAGTCGCCTGCGCGAGCCAGCCACGCCGCGACCACTCGGCGATTAGTCGGCGACTCAAAAACCTTGCCGTCAGGGCCCATATACGTCAGCGGGAGTTTAGCAATCTGGTAACCGAACCGGGAAATTTCCTCAGTGTGCTCATGAACGCGATTGAGGGCTGTGGCGGAGCTCTTGCGGAGGTTTGCTATCTGCTCGGAGGGATTGCCAAACACTGTTAGAAGCAGGCTGAAGTAGAGAAGCAAAGATGAGCTGGGGCTGAGCACAGAATAATATTATTTCTGAAGCTGCTGCTTGTATTTGCTGTGCTGAGGTCTATATATGGTTTATGGCAAGTCTGTTGTTAAACCAAACAGACAATGTAGCTCTTGTAGATGCAGTAGAGGCGAAATTCAAATTGACTAATGGTAGGCTTGAGCCCAAATTCACCCTACCAAATGTATTTACTAGCCAATATTTTGGTCAAGTTTTTGCTTGGCCATGAATTGGCCAACAATTGCTAAAAAGTCGAACTAGAGTTGCCAAATAGTCATGGGCAATCCAATATATCGGCAACCATCCAAACAAGCATCAAAACTTTGGTCATGTCCAAATAACTGGTAGGGTGGGTATTGGCAACCATCCAAACACACCCTAGATGTCTGCCTGCATACACCTTACTAAGGAAGCTTAGTCGACCTATACTAATACTAGTTAATAAAGACAAATGGCACAAGGATTACAACAGCAGTCCCTCCTAAACCTCGTGTGTCTACTTGGCACTGATCTTGACCATTCCAATCCTTGTGCTGAACTTATGGAAATGAACTCGCCCTAATGCCTTTGTTAGGATGTCTGCGAGCTGGTCCTTGGTGGCAACGGAATCAGCAGAGATGCTTCCAAGCATTCAAAGATGAAATGATACCGGGCATCAATATCCTTTCCTTGCCCTGCTCGTGGAAAACTGGGCTCTGCTGAGTGCCAGCGCAGACTTGCTGTCTATCTTCAGCTTGACAGTGTCATCTCTCTTCCTGTTTGGGTTGCCGAGCAACTGTGCCAGCCAGATGGCTTGGAGTGTTAAGTGGCACGGTTCAAGCAATTTGAAGTTCTAGATATGTAGAAGTTGGAAGTGAACCAAATTGAACTCAAATGCTATACAAGGGATCACAAAAGTAAGGATGGGGAGGTAAAAAGAGAAACCCACACACAAAGATATTGGGGCTTGTGCAACCAAGAAAGTACAAAATTGGCCTAACAAAGACGAAGCTCGTGTTGCACAAACTCAAGAAGAGATGCAACTTGGCACTTGTAGGGCAAGATTCGCAAAGCTTGGCAGCAACCTACGTTTGCAAGCAAACGATTCTTATACAATGTATCTTTTGCACAAGCATCTTTTTCTTGAACTCTCTTTGCTTATAAGCTACTCCCTCTAGTACCGCTGTCACGACCCGATGTAAAATCCGTCGACATCGTTGCATGGACTGTTAGATCATATGAGTTTGGTATTTGACAATGCATTGAGGTCCATCATCTTGTCACACATAGTAAGCTGTATTTTGACAACATAATTCTGACAGTCTGATAGTTCGTCATTAGGTAAGGGGTATTGTAATATTGCACTATTGCAATGAGCTTTATACGCTATCATTATTGTATCAAGTAATGCTTGTTATAAATACAATGCGTGTTTCCATACTGAACAAAACAGCTTTGCAGTGACAGCTGCAACGTCGATTTAAGTGTTATTGTATTATTCGATAGCAATATGACCTAGGAACCTTTTGTAATTCATTTTTCTTTTCTTTTCTGCTTTGACAGTTCAGGCGGGTGGCAAATCTTTACTTCCTCATGATTTCAATCTTGTCGACTACACCAATTAGGTATCTGTGTTTGTGTGTGTGTGTGTGTGTACCTATGGAATCGGAATTATGTAGTTGCAACTTCAAACTTCTGAGCATAACAAGCCCATGATTCAATCACCCTTTACTTCCCTTTAGCTTTACTTCTAACAATCTTAAGATCATACTTGCTTGTACTTTTGCAGTCCAGTCCACCCTGTCACCAACGTGGTTCCCCTTAGTCTAGTACTTTTGGTGTCACTCATCAAGGAAGCTTTTGAGGACTGGGTTAGTATATTGCCAGCTGCTACACTATTTTATTGTGCTATCGTAATGAGGATATCTGATGCCTTTCCCTTTTGTTTGTTTCCTGTCCTTAATACAGAAACGTTTCCAGAATGATATGTCAATTAATAATGCACATGTCGATGTATTGCAAGGTCAAAAATGGGAAAGTAGTCCATGGAAAAGACTGCAGGTTGGAGATATTGTGAGGGTAATGTCTCAAATCTTTCTTATTGCATATTGATCAATTGGTCTGTTGCTTTCTAAAATTAATACCCTTGATCTTTTGTCGTGTCTTTAGTTCAATCTTGAGCTTGAAATGCATAAAGAAAAAACTAATAGTGATGGGCACTTTTTAGAGCAGATCAAGCAAGACAGTTATTTCCCTGCTGATTTGCTCTTCCTATCGAGTACGAATGCTGATGGTGTCTGCTACATAGAGGTTAATAATTCATTCTTACATGTTCCATTTTTTTGCTCAAATTGGAAGTATTAATTGAACTTCAGAGATAACTTTATTCTAATTGATGTGTTTTATATATTTTTATTTATTTTAGACAGCAAATCTTGATGGGGAAACCAACCTGAAAATAAGGAAGGCTTCGGAGAAAACTTGGGACTATGTTCTTCCTGAAAAGGCTTTGGAATTCAAAGGTTATTCATGTATTTCTTTTGTTTCATTTCGAGGACATTCTGTTCCATAGTTGGTTGAATTAAGGAAGCTTTGTACTTCCTCTGAACTTCGCATAATCATTCTACCTTCTCTGAACTTCACATTCACATTCTCTGTTTTGCTTATGACTTACAGGTGAAATACAGTGTGAACAGCCAAACAATTCGCTTTACACATTTACCGGGAATCTTATTGTGGACAAGCAAACTATACCAATTTCACCAAACCAAATACTTCTAAGGGTAAGTTCTGTTCATGCTGTGTTTTCTTTTCTCGTTTCTTATTGAGAAAATTGGAACCATTCCACTGTGAAGTTGGCATCATGAAAAATGCGACTAACTGTTAGAATAACATGTGGGTCCTGTTGCTCGAGAAAAAGAGAGGTAGGTCCAGGTCTTACCAACGTTTACGAGTCGAAGAGTCGTCGAGTCGTTCCAAGGTTGAGACTCATAGACTAGTCGTGACTAGTCGACATGGTACTGTAGCACTGAACTTACAGTACATAACTACTAATACCTAGTAGTAGTATGTAGTATTACACTATATAAGTATACAAGTACAGTATACAATACAAATGAATGCATGGGAAGTGGATGAAGAACCTGAGGCTGTGCCAAATTGCAATATCCAATGGCCAGGGCCTCTGCTTCTCCACAAACCAGCAACAACAGTCTACAAAAGATAAAACCAATCAAATATGCACTATCAAACAACAGTCCAGCACAGCAGCACTAGCATAAAAAGCAAGTTCAGAACTCCATAAGCCATATGCAATTGCAAACATAGCAGAACACCTTAGTGTGACAACTTCACAAGACCAACATAAGGTTCAACATGTAGTCCAACATCAAGGTGTGAATTACAAAAGAAAGGTTCAACAACACCACAAGCAACAAGTCCAGTCCAGCAAAAGAAATCTTGTAGCCTTAGCCCTCAAATCAATCCAGATCTACATCCAGCTGAAAATCAGGGTCTATATCATTCACTCGTGTAGGGCCATCATTGTCTTCACCATTGGTCTCCATGTCACTATCAATATCTTCAGCTTCCAATTCAGCCCGCAAGTCTTCATCATGGACAACCACACTTGTCCTTCGAGTGTAAAAGATATTAGAGCCAGCGGGAGGACTAGACTCACTTAAATCACCACGAGCCCTCCTTGGAAGATGGCGTCCACTTAGACCATCGGTCGCACCAACGGCCTGATCAACATGGTACCAAAGTAGTGGATTGTCATCGTCCATAGCGTCATTTTGATGAACCAATTCAGCAGTAACATCAACCCATTCATTATCTCCCATTGAAATTCTTCTAGGATAAGTGCATTAGCCCTCTTTCCTTTGGAACCTTGCTCGCGTAACTTTTCAAACCTAGTTGTCATTTGCCGGTTGTATGAGACATATACTAGCTTGTTCAATCTCTTATACTCCAAACGGTTTCTTCCTTTGGTATGGACTAGCAAAAGAGCCCGTGCGTTGCAACGGTAACATGCATGTTGAACTCTATATCGGAATGCATTGTCTACTCTTTTTTATAGTTATAACTTTTCTTCTTCTTAAATACGCTCTTGCTATAAGGACAAACCTCATCCATCATGTATGGTGTTGCGAAACCCAACTAATAGTAGTTATTAATTGTTATACTTAATAAGAAAAATCATCCCTTTTAGGTAAAAAAGGGGACACAAAATCAAAGAACAAGCAAACTAATATTGATCTACACGGTCAGTAAGGGCAGTTCTAGATCATCTCTTCTTCTTATTTGCGAAAGAGTTCTAGATCATCTCAATACGATATCTCTAAGTTTACATAGATAGATGTCCAACAAATAGTTCACATATATGGATTAACCTCCAGTGTATGCAAAAATCTATTGGATCACAAAATTGCAAATTGACATCAAGATTAATATTGCATCCGTGTTAAAAAGAATAAGTTCACATCCATATTGGAAAATCATACATCTTTATTTTTTTCATGAGACAAACCAGACAATGTATGTTTACAGATTAACAAATATATATTCTATATACTTTCAGTTTCATGGTTCAAAACCTGAAGGCTCAAATCAAAGCACACGTAGTGCTTTGCTCAACTTGTGCTGTGGTTTGCTCGCTCGATTGCTGGGCCCTCCCGCAGAAGTGACGCTCTCTCATTATATCGCACAATTTTATGCTTTTTACAACTAATCAGCAACTACTGTACAATTACGGACCACAGACTATTGTATGCTTTTGAAACTGAATAGCACGAAAGTAATCACGCTTGTGCCTACAGAAGCACTTCGACGAACATAATGCAGGCATCCGCGTTGTATTCCAGGAGATATTGCATACAGAACCTGATGGTTTGATTGTTAATTATGGACTTAACTATAATACAGAAAAAAGAAGAATCACTGCCGCTAGCACGAAAGTGTTCGTGAGCAGGGGAGACACCATGACACTGATTGTGCTTCATTGCCTCTGCCACTCATCGCGGGATTACGGAGATATTGCATACAGAACCTGATGGTTTGATTGTTAATTATGGACTTAACTATAATACAGAAAAAAGAAGAATCACCGCCACTAGCACGAAAGTGTACGTGAGCAGGGGAGACACCATGACACTGGTTGTGCTTCGTTGCCTCTGCCACTCATCGCGGGATGGCGCTAGGTGCCGAGAGCCAGACCTGAGGGCATTGCTGTAGTGGCGAATGAACCTGGCGCCGTTTTGCCGTGTTGTTGGTGTGAGACCTCTGTGTGGCACATCAGGCTACGTTGGGAGGAGCGGCGACCAGGCGCCTCTTCCTAGGGGGGTTGGCACGAAAGTGTTCGTGAGCAGGGGAGACACCATGACACTGGTTGTGCTCCGTCGCCTCCGCCACTCATCGCGGGATGGCGCTAGGTGCCGAGAACCAGACCTGAGGGCATTGCCGTAGTGGCGAATGAACCTGGTGCCGTTTTTCCGTGTTGTCGTTGGTGTGAGGCCTCCGTGTGGCATAGCATGCTACGTTGGGAGGAGTGGCGACCAGGCGCCTCTTCCTAAGGAGGTTCCTGACACCCGCGCTGTGGTTGGGTTGGATCATGTCGTGCAGTGAGGCGAAAAGTCAAAGGCGTCGTATCACGGACGCCGTACACCGGCCCGAAGTTCAACACCCTCGTTACCCACTTCATCGCCAGCCTCGAATTGTAAGGTTCAGGCATATTACCGAGAGCTACTTGGACTTTGCAGCGGCTATGCTCATGGATTGTGTCGGTCGCGGATCGAGTTTGCTGGGTTGTTGGATCCTTGGCTGGGAGTGGCCCGTGCTTGTCATCGACTCAACGGAGCTCCGGGGTGCTAGTCCGCCGGCAGCCACCATGTTAGCCCAAACTGTGCCGTCGAGAAATTTCCGACGATGGGCAATGAACGACGACAAAGCGAAGCGACACTGGCTGCTTGGTTCCTGCCGGAAGCCGGCTCGATCTCTCTTGGTTGACTATGTAGTACGTACGAAGCTTGCGCGGTATATCAGGCAGATGTGTATGCAGAGAACCTAGCTAACCAACTTGATCGGTGCACAGCAGCCAATTTTTTTGGCTGGAAAGACGCACGCACGCACAACACAAGGATCGATCGATAGCCACAGAAATCTGACGTTCCTCTTGATTTTCTTTATTGCTCACGATTCCAGTTACAGCTGGCTGGGGTACATACGTATATATATTAGCTAGCTAGCCAATGCTAATTCTACTCAGTAACAACTAAGATACGAACACGGACAAACGCCTATACGTGCACGGCAAGGTCACAGATGTATACGTCGTCGTAGTTGAAAAAACACCATGCTGCTGCGTTTTGGTAGTCAAGGAATTGGACCGGGGAACTGAGAAAACTACGACGGGCAAGAATTTTTTTTCTCCTACTAATGGATGGCATTGGTGAGTAATTTTTATCAAATCTATACTTTAAATCTTAGCCGTCAATCTTTATAGTTAACATAAAACCAATAGATATAAAAGGATGACGTATGGAGAACTATGAAAGCTTCCCTCCTTTAATATTAGGTAAAGATCTGCAAGCAAATCCTTTTGTGAGAAGCTGCTATAGCCTGCAATTATCTATCAAACCATCCAATTGCTAGTTACTTGCATGAGAAAATGCACTCCAATTGCGCTCACAGCGAGACGATGAACAACATAGACTAATGATCCGATTTGCAAAAGATTGGAGGTCATAAGCAAGGCCACCATATGCATTCCACCAAAGTACTACAAAAGTTAGCAAGTAGGAGTTGAAACAAGCAAGTAGAAGTTGAAACATAGAGTCAAGAAGATAAGCTCCAAGCTGCAACAACATAGATACTTACGAGGACTCTTTTTCTTGCAGTCTTTAATTGCCATTTGCTTGGTGAAACATTCACCCTCCGTTCGCTCATAATCATCAGCCAATTTACTTATCTTGGATTGTAGTTCATCATCGGTCACCATCTTCCATAGCACATCATTGAACATTGAACGCAGCCGTGCAGCTAGTCTTTTGTTAGTCTCCTTCATTTTAAAGAACTTGCTGGGGTTCAAAAACATTGCAGCCCCATGTAGCTTTTGCTCCATCTGGTTATCCCACCTCTTGTCAACAATTGCTAGCACTTGACTTTGTAGGCCTGGCCTTTGTGACAATGCATCCGTTATGTGTCTTTGCAACATCCATGGCTGCCCGAATTTCGGGCATTGCTGGACTGTCATCACCATCAACAATCCTCAAAGCAACAAGAATGGGTTGCCAAGCTCTCATGCAGTTCTCCACCGATTGCCAAAACGTCACAGAGAGCACGGTATTTTCAGCCATCTTCCCTGGTGGGGTGAGCTTCAACTTGTTTGCATGCCATTTTGTGCTAACAAACATAGTTTAAAAAGGCGCGCCTAAGCGAGCGCTTAAGCACGCCTAGGCTCTAGGCGTTGGCAAAACGCATTACGCATAACTACGCTTAATCTGCGCATAATTGCGCATAAGCATACGCTTTGGTCAGTAAAGCGCAAGGCGGTGGCAAAACGCACAATTTACGCCTAGCGCTTTTTTGAACTATGCTAACAAATAGTGCTTTCAAATGTTGGCGTTGTTTCCACATGCTGGCCAATGTGAGGAAGGAGGTTGCAAAACGAGTTGCTCCATGCCTTACAAGATCTCTCTTGCCATTCAAGGTTCTCATTTGATCGAGAATCCTACCATGGGCATAAATAAATCTGGTTGTTTTCTTTGCTTTAACAATGCAATCACTGAACTCTCTTATCTTCCCAATGTCCTCTAGCATAACATCCAAACAGTGAGCAGCACAAGGTGTCCAATACAAAGATCGATACTTATCCATTAGAAATCTCCCGGCTGCCTTGTAGTTGGAGCCATTGTCGCTAACGACCTGGATTACCAATTCAGGCCCAATTGCCTCAATCTGTTCACTCAATAATTTTGCTACCAATTCAGCAGTAACAGACTCAGAAGAAACATTGGCTGTCCCTAAGAAGAATGTACCTTCAGGACTATTGGCGAGAAAATTGATCAAGTGTGCCCACTCATGTCTGTCCAACCGTCGGACATGAGAGTGCAACCATACTCCTTCCATGCCAACTGATGCTTGGCCTTCAAAGTGTCAGTCCTGAGCTTTGCCTTCTCAAGTAATGGTACCCTCACATCATGGTAAGAAGGTGTGATATAATCTGATCCATACTGTCCTATAGACTCCAATAGGATCTCCCAACTTCTCGAATTGATAATAGAGTGGAAGGCAATTCTCATAGAGAAAGTCAGCTACATGACCATCTACAACATCTTTTTGTTCCTTTGTCTTTGTTCCATAGTCTTTGATTTTTAACTGAGTGCTTCTTTGTCACACCTACTGATCATGTTCAGAGTACTGAACCTGAAGCAGTGTGACGAGTAGTGCAGTAGCTGCATTTGAGCCTTGGGCTGTGGGCTTTGAGCCGTGTAATCCAGGAGGGCCCGTGGGGCGTGTGTACTTAAACATATGTAAGCTACTGTTGGCTGTAGGCTCGGAAAGAAAGTTGATCTGGCTCCTCACCCTCTTGGTCTGTCCCTCACCTCTCTCTGTGCTCCTCTCACCTACCTCTCTTCTCTGATCCCCTTTGCCGCCGGTGTGTGACATTCTTGTGTTATGCCTCTCAGCAGCCATGTCCTCTGGTGTCTTCCTAACCTCATCTGCAATTGACTTGCTTTTCCTCTTTGCCGCCACCGGCGCTGTCACAATAAAAGAAGACTTCCTTTTCGCGGAGGCTGCGGTGCTGTTCGACGCCCTTGAACTTGCTTCTACCTCCTCCTCTCCCCCATCTCCATCAGTTGCTTCAACTTCATCCCCATCAAGTTGCATGGCTTTGAACTTGGTTGAGTTGGTCTTCATGTACAAATGCATCTCTTTCCTGATCTCATCGGTTGCTTTTAGACACATTCTCACCTCTGTGTAACCCCCACCAAGGTGCTTCTTCATCCTTAGCACTCCAGAAGTGATGTTTTTGCCACACAAAACACACTGGAGTGTCAATTTGTCCTGCAGATCAGGCCAAAAGGCATATTTCCATGCTGGGTCCTTGCTCCTATGTGGCTTCCTTGCAGGATCCTTCGATGGATCGTAATGCTCATCTGCTTGAGCTGCAGCTGCTGCCGAACACACTGCTTGAGATATCTCTGGTGTTGTAGACTATCTCAGACCTCAGGACCTGGAAATTGAAACAAGCAAAGTGGAGTCTAGACTAGTCAATAACAACACCCGGTCTAGCTACGAGCAGAGCAGCACCAGCAACCAGCAGCAAGCAGAGCAGCACCAGCAACCAGCTGCGAGCAGAGCAGCACCAGCAGTCCAGCAGCGAGGCAGAGCAACACCAGCAGCAAGCCAAGAAGAAAGAGGAGAAGGGAGACACTGAGGCTCACCTGCCTGAAGAGGAGAAAGAGCATGAGGGGCCGGCGGTGCGAGGAGGGGCGCGAGACGAAGGAGCAGGAGGAGCGTGCCTCCAGCAGCCGGCGGCATGTCCAGGTGAGGAGCCGGCGACGGTGGAGCTTCAGATCTGCGGCGCGCGTCCAGCGGCCGGCGGCATGAGGAGGGCTCGACGGGCGCGTCTAGCAGCCGGTGGCGCGTCCAGGTGAGGAGCGGAAAGAAATTAGGTCTCCCGCGGGATGAGCCAACTTATTTATACTGCTGCAGTTTTTTGAGTCGCTCGACTCGAACACGTCGACTAGTCCAGACTAGTCGTCGACTAGTCGATCCATAGCTCGACTTGTATTTTGAGTCTATACAAGCAAATGAGTCGGCAGCCACTTTGCGACTCGTAGACTAGTCGAGCGACTAGTCTCAACTAGTCGTTCGACTCATAATCGTTGGGTCTTACATGTCAGTTAGACATGATGGCATTTTTCAAACTTACCAACTTTTGAGTAGCATGATTCAGAATTTCCCTCTTGGGTTTGTTTGGATGAGATTTTTAACTTGGAAAGTTTATAGGTATTTAGTTACCAAAGCCTTCCAATTGAAGGCCCCTTATCCAAATGGACCTTCTATATTTGTTTACAAGATTATACACTTGCCAAGTTGTTTACAAGTTATAAATATCGTCAAAAACAATGTCACTATCAATGCCTTCACTCACATCCTTCTCACTTTAACCACAAGCATGAAACATCTTTTGTTGGGCATATTTGGATGACATCATCAGTAAAAAAATAATTCTTTAACGTTATTATAGCTTTCGCAAACGAGAATAGCGACGAGCCGATGATACAAGTATTTAGTTAGATAAGTTCAAAAATTTCAACCATCTCACAGAAAACTTCCCACTTCTTCGCCAGTCTCAAATGTTGGACAAGCAGCTACTGGTTTAGGGCTCATTCGGTTTGGAGGAAATCAAAACGTAGGAATCAGGAGTAGTATAGGAATATGATAGGATGGCACTTGCCATCCTAAGGAATTGACTTGCCTCGTTCCTACGCGTAAAATGAGCTTTGAGTGGATGTGTAGTTTCCTCCAAAAACACGGGAAATGAGTAGTATTCCTACGAAATTCCTGCATGCATTTCCTACAAACCGAATGCATACATAGGAAATTTTCCTCTGGAATCCTTATTCCTATGTTTTTCCTACGAAAATCCTCCAAACCGAATGAGGCCTTAACCAATTTCCAGAAATTGTACAAGAAATAAGCTAGTGTTTGTTACAAGTATATAGAAATCTTATGGCCAAATGTTATATTTCCAACACTTTGAGAAGTTTTTTTTTTGAATTTTGAGTTACGAGCAGAGATAGTAGACCTGCGATGCTCCAAGGTGGAAGCTGCTTAGATGTATGGGCTTTTGCGAGTTTTTTAGCACCCATGTGAAGGTGCTTGCACTGAAGGGCTAGACTACATTGGATGCTTGGTGACATGAATTCTCCCTTCTAACCAACTTTTATGCACCTCCTGGCATGGATTTTGAGTCGCGCGACTAGTCGTCGACTAGTCGATGAGTTGCAAAATAATGTCGACTCAACTTAGTGTCGACTCGAGTCACGACTAGTCGCAACTGCAGGCTTGACTTTTTCCGAGTCGCTACCCCAGAGCGACTCGGATGAGTCCGAGTCGCGACTCGAAAACCATGCCTCCTGGGTTAGGAGATGCTTTGATATTTTTCTTTTTTTCAGTGTTTACTTTCATCAGACTGAATGTTTGTGCCTTTGCAATAGACCATAACTTCACACTACCTTTTTTCTGCAGGGATGCAGCCTTCGTAATACCGAGTACATTGTTGCGGTTGTTATATTCACGGGCCACGAGACGAAAGTATGGGCTATTTTGTGTTTCCTATGTATTCAACTTGTTGTGATTTGTTTCTGGTTTTCTTATTTACTGCAGCGGAACACTATTGCAGGTTATGATGAACTCAATGAATGTTCCTTCTAAAAGAAGCACATTGGAGAAAAAGCTAGACAAGCTTATTCTAGCTCTATTTGCGACCCTCTTTACGATGTGTGTCATTGGTGCTATTGGAAGGTAAGCTTTTTCTCGATTCACTTAATTTTTTTGACATGTCTATTCTGTACAATTTGTTTACATGTACTCCCTCTGTTCCTAAATATAAGTCTTTCTAGAGATTCCACTACAGACTACATACGGAGCAAAATGAGTGAATCTACACTCTAAAGTATGTCTATATACATCCGTATGTAGTCCGCATTGAAATCTCTAAAAAGACTTATATTTAGGAACGGAGGGAGTACATTCTTAAATTAGCAATACCGCTTAGGTATATGTTCTGCAGGCTTGCACTTGCATTTTTTTTTTTTGAGCTTCTTAGTTGGCCATAGAGAACAATTTCTAAATATGGTTTCAAAAATTATGACAGAGTCTGTTGGAGTCTGTGTGCGTACGTGTTGGAGTCTGTTAGTTGTTTTAGTTCTTTTTTGTGGTTTTGTGTGGCATAGAGGGTTACAGATAATAAACACATGACTTCATTTTATTGAAAGGGATTGTCTGCAAGCCCTCTTACCCGCCCCACAACTCTTGCGGCAGTTGCTATCATCTTGCAAACTGTAGCGGCCTTTCGTGGTCAACCTGCTTGATCTGCAGCAAGGCCACATAATAACAAAAGAGACACACGGTCATATCCTCCATGCATGCGGTGTTGGCCTCAGACTTCTGGTTGCAACTTGCCACTGCACAAGCTCACAGTCAATCTAACCATCTATGATCTATTTCTCACTAGTTACTGCATGTAGTCTGGAGCAATACCAGAACTGGATCGTTCAGGGGAATCGACCAACTTTGTACAGGGCGCTCACGGCAACAAGTGTTGGCCAGAGAAAATAACCGATCAGTCGACGCCCCATGTTTAGCTAGCTTCGTATATCAAGTTGCCCTCGTCGGAAAGCAATCGGCAAGTCAAGTCTTCATGTGCTGTGGTGAGGCAGGGCATCACCTCAGTCGCAAACTAAGTTAATTGAAATTCAGAGCATATGCGGGCTTTCGGCTCCCACGGGCCCGCATAAAAGCTTGGTAATCTGCCATGTTGGCCATATAACCTTTCCGGGTAAGAGCCAGTGACCGTGAGCAGTCCACAACACGTCCCACTTGCATCCTGATTTTGGGGTGGACAAACAGAATGAACTCTTTTTTTTAATGGACAGAATGGGAAAAGCTCTTTTCAGCATATAGATTTCTTTGAAGGTTAGCAGGTTAACAATCAAAGTTATAATCATCACATGGTAAAATTGTAAAAGAATTGTAATGACTTGGCCGAATCCACGGGTTCCTGCTACCATCTAGGATCTAGACTGGCCCCACAGACCAACACTAGTCTTTCATGTGCACTTTGTCCTCACTCGTGTGCACCCAGGATCAACTTCCTAGTCGTTCACCTGTCCTCAAATTGCTCCAAGCCAAACACGCTTAACTTTGAGGTTCCTTTCGGATGGGCTCCCGGGAAAGAAGGTGCACCTTGTTGATATGAGTAGTCTATCATTCCTATTAAGCCGGGATGTCACAAGAATAATGCAGATGTACAGTTTATTTATGGATTACCAATCATTGCTTTTGGTTACCTTGTAACTATGACTGGTTTATCTTAGTGCAATGATGTGCATGTTCTGTTTGCATTTTGTCTAAAAAATAAGTATATTACTCTACTGATAGACCTTATATTTGGCTTTTATCAACAGTGGTGTGTTCATTAATGAGAAATACTTCTATCTTGGATTGCGTGGGCGTGTTGAGGACCAGTTTAATCCCAAGAACAGACTTGTGGTATGTACTATTTTGTTATGTTTTCAAATAGTTTGCCCCAAGCATGATTATATCATACAATTGCACTTCTACTGCAGGTGACCATTTTAACCATGTTTACTCTAATAACTCTATACTCAACGATCATCCCTATATCTCTTTACGTGTCCATTGAGGTATATTGTCCTCGATCTCATGTAGTGCATCCTGTTATCGGACGTTCAGACCTTATATTACCTTTGATATGCAGATGATCAAATTCATTCAGTGCGCACAGTTTATTAACAATGATCTGAATATGTATCATGCTGAGAGCAACACCCCAGCTTTGGCCCGTACTTCTAATCTGAATGAGGAGCTTGGGCAGGTAATATCCCCTTACCAAAAATGTTTCAATGGTTTCATTTTGTCCAAGATGAATTTATTCTTTCTAGATTGGCTATTCACTACTGGAATCAGGGAATTTGCCATCAGCCAGTTCTTTGCCGTCAGCTATCAGAAAGCAGACGGCAAAGAACCAGCTGATGGCAAACATATACTTTGCCATGCGCCAGTTCTTTGCCGTCCGCAGCGGACGGCAAAGGTCACGGCAAAGGTCCCAAAGGCAGACGGCAAAGAGCCCAGCTGGGCCCCACTGGACCCTGGGGCTGGTTAGGTCAGACGGACGGGTTCTTTGCTGTCTGATAACTCAACATGGTTGAACTAAATGCTTAGTGGTATTTCAGTAGATTTAGCACTTGCAAATAAATTTTACATTTCTGACATTTCTTCCCACCTTGTCTCTTTCACCATTAATGGTTCAGGTTGAGTATATATTTTCTGACAAAACTGGAACGCTTACAAGAAACTTGATGGAATTCTTTAAATGTTCAATTGGTGGGGAAATATATGGAACTGGCATTACAGAGATTGAGAAGGGAGGAGCTGAGCGAGCCGGAGTCAGAATTGATGATGATGAGGTCTCGAGTATCTTCCTTGCTACTTAAGCTGTTAAAGTGTGGTATTTGTGATGAAAAAATTGATGCACAGCTGCCCTTATGTTTGGCCTACTTACTTTTATTAGGATAAAAGATCAGCCACTGCAGTTCATGAGAAAGGATTCAACTTCGACGACACTAGAATAATGCGTGGTGCATGGAGAAATGAACCTAATCCAGAGGCCTGCATGGTAGATACATTGGACTACCTGCGAATTAGTTTTTACTCTTTTCTTCCATCAGTAACTTTGGTTTCATTTCGGTCATAATCTTCTTTAATCTGATTGACATACCGTGAGCTATTTCTGTAATATAAAAATTATTTAAAACATATGTTCCCTTTTTAATGATTTCCCTTTTTATTGTGTGAATTGCTAAACAGCCATTCCTTATTTTCTCTTATGTCTCTTTAGGAATTCTTCAGATGCCTGGCAATCTGTCATACAGTTCTTCCTGAGGGCGAGGAGGAGACACCGGAAAAGATCACTTATCAAGCTGCCTCTCCTGATGAGGCCGCACTTGTGGCTGCAGCAAAGAATTTTGGTTTCTTTTTTTATAGGCAAGTCTTACCTTAAATGTAGTTTTAGATTGCTCTTGTGGTTTTGTTCCAAACAGGATATATAGGAAGACTCTGTACTCTGTTATTCCCTCCGTTCACAAATATAAGATGTTTTGGATATTTTAATATGGACTGAAATGAGTGAACAAACGCACTAAAACGTGTATCTACCATTTCGCACCAAAATGTTGAGCTAAAATACTTTTGTTTGTGAATGGCAATGCCTGGATGGTGACCTTTTATGCCTCTTTTGCAGACGTACGCCGACCACAGTAATGGTTCGTGAATCACATGTTGATAGGATGGGTAGTATGCAAGACGTTGCCTATGAAATTCTGAATGTTTTGGAATTTAACAGGTCTGCTTTATTTGTTTCCGGCTGAAATTTGATAGATTAAATCATTATTCTGCACTTCACACTTTTTTTCTCGAGAAAACGCAAAGGATTTGCGCTTCACACTTTGCTGCCCTTTTCTTTTGATCTGACACTTTGCTGCACTTACAGTACAAGGAAGCGCCAATCTGTGGTTTGCCGCTTTCCAAATGGAAAACTTGTTCTCTACTGCAAGGTAATATAAGAAACAAACACTTGATATAGCTTACATTTTTCAGATCGTTGCACTAACCTTGTACCACAACTTTTGTGTCATAGGGTGCTGATAATGTCATCTATGAACGTTTAGCTGATGGAAATTATGACATTAAAAAGACAAGCAGAGAACATCTAGAGCAATTTGGATCTGCTGGCTTGCGTACACTTTGCCTTGCTTATCGAGATCTCAGCATGGACCAATACAAAAGCTGGAATGAGAAGTTCGTGCAAGCTAAATCTTCTTTACGTGACCGTGATAAGAAGCTTGATGAGGCATGCATCACTATCTTTCTGAATATTTTACTAGTATTGATATTATATCTTCTTTTATTGAGTATATGTGCTGAATTGCGGTCCTTGTGATTTGAAGTTCTGTTACTGCCTCTCCAATCCCTTCTGTCGCTTGCCTGACTTCTTGGTTTACTGTCATCCATTCCCGGACTTGAGTCTTGTATGCGCTGCTGGGCATGTGATTAATTTCCTGTGATCACTTAGCAGTTTATGTATAAAAAATGTAATGTGGTTTAGAAATAATTGTTATATAGGAACATTCTCTGTAGCTCTGCATTTTGTCATATATTGGAAGCCTCATTTCGGATTTATTAGATCTGGGCATTTCGTATAATCAAAAGTTAAATTTCTTTTGCGATCAGTTTAATTATTGAATTTACTTGACAAATAGGTCATTTTTGAATTTTCATTTTCGAATGCAAAACTCTTTCTGTGATTTCTAGTGTAGTAGCAGAAGATGTTTTTAAACAGATTGTTTTAAAACCAAATCAGTGCCATTGTTGCACGTCTCTCTACTCCTATAAAAGACCCAGTTGGGGATGATGGTGTGCCTGCCATCCATCGTCATTTCTGACCATTCGATATACATCTAAAGCATGCAAGGTACTCCACATTTGCAGAAAACCCCTTAGTCTCTCTAGGCTAGCCCCATCTGTCCCCCATGTCATCCAAACAGATAAGAGGAACAGACATTGGGTGATTTCTTTTCAAGCCTGCAAACATGTAGCTGTCTCTTTTGGGTCCGTTGTAACACACAGGCACTTTGCTAGTCCTATTTCAATATACTAACCTATATATTGATGGTCAATGTTTTAAACGGTGGACTGCATGAATCCGAGTATGCCATGACAACCTTTACTTAAGGGACAGAAGGAGTGATTTTTTTAATGGGTGTTTCTTTTCTCTCCAAAAGACAAAAACTAGACGAGTCTTATTGCCTGTGTAGTGAGTAGTTGTTTAATAATTTTTGTTGCTAATTTGTAATCTTACCTTGCCATTGAATATTAGTACTTTATACATATTTATACATAATTTAGAAAAAAATATCTGTATCCAGTTAATTCGATGTATATGTACCAAGGTAGGAAAGAGGATCATGAACAAAATAGACTGGTCCTTCTCTCTAAAACATTAAGTGTTTATTGAAAATCATCACAAGAATGCCACTGTCTGTGTATTCTGTCATATTATTAAGGACAGTGAGTTGTAAAAAGCATTTGAAGTTAATCTTTTCTGCTTTTGCTGGGCCATAATGTGATATAATTTTCTTCTCATTTTTCTTCCAGGTGGCTGAATTGATTGAGAAGGACCTTATATTGATAGGTTGCACTGCTATTGAAGACAAACTGCAAGAAGGGGTGCCAGCCTGCATCGAAACTCTTTCTGCAGCTGGCATAAAAATTTGGGTGCTAACTGGAGATAAAATGGAAACAGCAATTAATATAGCATACGGTGAGGTTTTAATTGTGTAGTATTGTTTTGCTTGTTTCTTCCTTGAAGGGTAAAAGCTCCCCCCCCCCCCCCCCCCCACACCACACACCCACCTGATATAGAGAAGCTGCTGAAGTTTTTCAGTTGGTTATTTATTTGCTCCGCAGCATGCAGCCTGGTGAACAACGACACAAAACAGTTCATCATCAGTTCAGAGACAGACACAATTAGAGAGGCTGAGGACAGGGTAAGATAACCATATAGAATTGCACTGTGAAATGATATTCTGTCAGAGGCAATCAAGCCTTAACACACACTACCTCTGTTTCTAAATATAAGACGTTTTGGCAGTTGAAATTGAAGTGCATAAACGTATTATATTTAGGAACAGAAGGTGTATTATCTTCTATATGATTTAAATGGATATACGAGTGAAGACTGCTAAAATCATACTCCGTCCGTCCCAAAATAAGTGTCGCTGATTTCGTAAGTTGTACTAAATCAATGACAGTTATTGAGGGAGTATCATTTAGATCAGGGAATAGCTCAATTGGGTTCTTGTGAGTAGAACTCACATTTTCCTTAGTATTTTGATTGGTGGGGGTATTAAGGGATTTATTTTGGCTGAGATTTAGTCTTTATTCTTATATACTCCCTCTGTCCCATAATATAAGATCTTATTACATCCAGTATGCTCACATATTGGATGTAATAATGTCTTATATTATGGGACGGAGGGAGTATCTAACAGCATAAAATATTTTTAATTGTCTTACCTCTTATGTGGGTTGTGTTGCTTTAGCCTCTCTGCCATGTTTATATGCGCCTTGGTATGTCTTTTTTGTTCTTTGTACTTTGGTTAAAGCATAATCAGCAATACAATTGTATCTGATTGTATTAAACCAACTTTTTGACTTGTGGCGTAATCTTTGTTATGGACCTTCCTTTCCATATATAATGTTCCGGCCATTTTCAGGGTGACCCTGTGGAAATTGCGCGAGTTATCAAAGAGTCGGTAAAACAGAGTCTAAGAAGTTACCTCGAGGAAGCCCACCGTTCCCTAAGTAACACACCGGAACGAAAGTTGGCTTTCATTATTGATGGAAGATGCTTGATGTATGCTCTAGACCCAGCTCTGCGTGTGAATCTTCTTGGTTTGAGTTTAATTTGTCACTCAGTTGTATGTTGTCGAGTTTCTCCACTGCAAAAGGCACAGGTAAATTTCATTTCTTGATGTTAGTGTTTATGCATGCCTTGCGTTTTACCCAGGGAAGTAGTAACAGCATGCCATCCTTGATTTGTGGATATGTGAGTTTTTTAGTCTAGGACTCATGGGGAGATTATTACATTGTAAAGGCAATAACCAATATTGTACCTTCACAATAAGAGTTTGTGCATGTGATTCGTTATTAATCAGTGTACATTGGTTGCATTTGCTATTCCAGTTTTGATCTCAGAAACCAATTCTTATATGTGCGTACTTGTCGTTACCCATTCCAAGTAATATCAAAATCTCTGGTTTGTGCGTTTTTTTCCTTGCGTGACCTGTTTGGTCAAAATGATGCCAAAATACCAATGTTGACGCACATATTTTGTAGGTTACTAGCTTAGTTAGGAAGGGTGCTCGTAAGATAACTCTCAGCATTGGCGATGGTGCTAATGATGTAAGCATGATTCAAGCCGCTCATGTTGGGATTGGCATTAGTGGACAAGAAGGAATGCAAGCAGTTATGGCTAGTGATTTTGCCATCGCTCAATTTCGTTATCTTACTGATTTACTTCTTGTACATGGACGGTGGTCATACTTGAGATTGTGCAAGGTATGCTTATGGTTTCGTTAGCTTGTAGCTTTCCATATATTTATAGTTTACGAAACCTAATGTGGTCACTTGCTGTTTCAGGTTATCACATACTTCTTCTACAAGAATCTGACATTTACACTAACTCAGTTCTGGTTCACTTTCCAAACTGGCTTTTCTGGTCAGCGGTTTTATGATGACTGGTTCCAGTCGCTGTATAATGTCATTTTCACAGCGCTGCCCGTAATTATGGTTGGATTATTTGATAAGGTATAGCTGCCTGTATTCATTTTACATTAAGTTCTTGAATGATGCTGTTTGCGGCATTCACGTAATTGAAACCTTTCAGGATGTGAGTGCATCTCTATCAAAGAAATACCCACAACTTTACCAGGAAGGAATCAGGAATACATTCTTCAAGTGGAAAGTGATAGCGGTGTGGGGTTTCTTTGCTTTCTACCAGTCAATAGTGTTTTATTACTTCACTGCAGCTGCAAGTCAGCATGGTCATGGCTCATCTGGCAAGATTCTTGGTCAATGGGATGTTAGCACGATGGCCTTTACTTGTGTTGTGGTTACTGTGAACCTCCGCCTGCTCATGTCATGCAACTCTATTACGAGATGGCATTATTTCAGTGTAGCCGGCAGTATAGCGGCCTGGTTTCTGTTTATCTTTATATACTCGGCCATAATGACATCATTTGACAGACAGGTTGGTGAATTATGCACTAATCTATCTCTCTGCTGATGACCATTAGGGCCTAATAATCATTTCTTTCTACAAATGCATAACTTCATGCTGTGTTCCTTCTGCAGGAAAATGTATACTTTGTGATTTATGTTCTGATGAGTACTTTTTTCTTCTACTTGACACTAATTCTTGTTCCGGTCATTGCTCTCTTTGGTGACTTCCTATATCTATCGTAAGATACCACCTTTTCCTTTTGCACAATTATATGTTATTGTCATCTGGTTTTGATTCCTTTCAGTTTACATACTGAATCAACCGTCTGCTGTCTCTGATACTCTGTTGGTTTTCCAGGCTTCAGCGATGGCTATTCCCCTATGACTACCAAGTTGTTCAAGAGATGCACAAGGATGACCCCCATGAATACAGCATGATACGTCTTCCAGAGAGGAGCCATTTGAGCCCTGAAGAAGCAAGAAGCTATGCGATTTCCATGCTCCCCCGAGAGAACTCCAAGCACACTGGTTTTGCTTTCGACTCCCCAGGCTATGAGTCATTTTTTGCATCACAGCAAGGTGTCTGTGTGCCTCACAAGCCATGGGATGTCGCAAGGAGAGCCAGCATGAAGCAGCAGCGGCAGCAGCCACAACGAACAGGAAGATCCTAATCCTGGATTCGTGTAAAAAGTTTTGTACATCATGTTCTTTTGCCGCAGACCACATGGTTGTGTATAAGTAGCCTTGTAGCCTTTTATATTGTTTGTCACCCAATATGCTATGCTGGCGATGTTAGTAGGTGGCCATTGATCCTGTTGGCTGAAGAATCAGGTAGGCATGCACTTGGTTAAACAAAGTGGAAACTGGGAAATGCAGTTAGCAAAATTCTTTGTGACTTTTACAGAATTGGATGTTACTGAAATTTGTCTTGTCTTTGTAATGAAATCTTGCTTTGTTACAGAATGAATGAAGTGCCGTTGTGTTCTCAACGTGCAAACGCTCTTTTGTCGAGCAACGTCGTAGTGATAAGTGATATGTGCCACACATCAGGATTTTAGGATTCGGGCAGATCGTGTCGGTTGACGTCAAATCATTTGCGTGGATCTTGAAGCACATCGGGTTGCGAAGTCATGTTTTTTGATCGTTTGGTGTAGGACGAGTCTGAACGAAAGCACCTTCATGACAAGTCAACCGTTTCGCCTTATCCACACCATCGCTGTGGCATTTCTTTCCCCTCGTCGTCCTCATAGAGAGGGAGACGAGCTGCTCGCCAACAGGTTTCTCCTCATCTCCACGCCCAACAGAGAGGGGTGTCAGGATCCAACTGAAGAATGCACAACGATTTCAATTATATTTGAATCGCCCGTACCGCTTCGTTGTGAAGGAAGGCCCTGGATCACGTCCATCCTGCATCGGACGGCTACCCCTGACGTGCGAGTCGTTGTTCACTTTCCGCCAAGGAATACAATGATCCCCTGCCTCCACTTTACTTTCTTACTTTCTTCCAACTTGTAAGGCTATAAAGCCAAGGTTCCAACTCGATATATAGGGTTTCCCCCTCCGCCGCTGATGTTCCTGGCCGGCCCTAGGTTCCTTTGGTTTTGTACTAAAACTCCCAGATTTGATCCATAAAGCGAGCTAGTTCGAGTGAAATTCATCCCCTGATTTTTGAATATTATTCTTCAGACTCCTTTGGGTCTGACAAGTGGTAATCAAAGCTCGGTTCTTCTCCTTGGCGGCGAGATCCGGTGCCGAGGTGGAGTTGGAGGAGCCGTAAAATCCTCCACTTCTCACCTGTGACGTTGGGGCGACGGTGGATCCCCGACGGCGAGTGGCGGCGGTGAGAAATTCGGTACAGGTTTGGGCGTGGGAAGTGGTTTCAGATTCGGTGTATTCTCTCACCCTCCCTCCCAGATTCGCTGTACTCTCGGTGGCGCGGCGTTGGCAACGGTGCAGGCTGCGGCAGGATCGAAGGCCAAGGTCAGGTTGCAGCCCTGACTGTGGTAAAATTCCTTCCTTCGCTGGCAGATCACCTACAGAGAGGTTACTTAGCATCCTGCTAGTTGTAACCCCCCCGCTCTTCCTTTGTCCAAGCATGACTGGCCCTACTGATTCTTCTTCTACTGAGATCCTAGAAATGCAATATTTGTAATTGGATGTCAGAACCCTGCAGCAACACAGAGAGAGTGACATGCAAGACTTTGAAGATCTCACAGAGCATGTCACCAACAACTTTCAATCCTTGCAGAAAACCTTGGAGAACTACAAGGCACACCGAACAACTTCATCTCTGGGTTTCCCAAACCTAGAGAAACCCCTCCAAGTCTCCAAGATGTTGCACAGGGCAGTGGCTAACATCAAACTCCTCAAGGCCCACTCCACAAACCAGATGTGGTCCCCCAAACACCTCCAACTGCTGGATTTGCAGTACTAGTCGACAAGAATACTGGCAAAGAGCTTAACTTGGATGACAGCAACAAAATCCCATATAGACACCCACACTTTGCTGAAAACAGAAACCCTGTTCCTCAAGCAAGAGCTCCTACTGCTGGTAACCAAGCACTGAATGCACAACAGCTAATGCAGCTGGACTAGGGGCAGGCTGATCAAGCCCCGCAACAAGAAGCAAGAGTGGGAAATGTGTGTAGAGATCAGGTGCAAGATAACAGAAGACCTCTTGCAATAATCAAGCGAGCAAAATACAACATCCCTGAATTTGATGGCAATGGAACTGATTCCTGGACACAAACTATTGAGCTGTATTTTGAGGCTGCTAGAACACCACTTGAGCAGAAAACTGAAATTGCAGTAACATACCTTAAAGGCCCTGCAATTGAATGGTGGAGGGGAACTAAAATTGTTGCCAATACACTGCACTGGTATAGGTTTTGTAGGCACCTTGGTGACAGGTTTGCAGAGACCTCTGCTTGTGATAATGTGAGATCATTTCATGCCCTTACTCAAACAGGATAAGTCAATGAGTATGTACTCAAGTTTGAGCAGGCTATTAATTTGATGAGAAGGGACAATCCTGCTCTACCTCAGGATTAATACAAAACCAGTTTTATCTCTGGCCTAAATGACAATATACAACACCATGTCCAACGCCATGAGCCTGCTGACTTACAAAAATCAATTTGGCTAGCCAGAAGAATGGAACAGGCATAGCCACAAAGAAGAACTGCTATACCAAGCACTAGTTTCCCTCAAGTAAGGAAACAAGTGCAATTTGACCCAGGAAAACCTGGACTCACCAACACTGCTACAATAATACAACAAGCTAGAATAAAAGGTATCTGCTACAAATGTAAGGAACCTTGGTCCCCTGGGCATAAAAAGGCGTGTAAATTAGCAAATCAAGCTCAAATACAAGCACTTCAAGATGCTTGCCCCGATGATGATGAGTTGGTCTATTACACTGAAGTTATGGATGAAACTAATGTCCCACGCCTATGTAAAATGATGATACCCCCCTCCAAATATCTATGGATGCTCTCAGGGGCATCAAATCATCTGAAAAACTTAGTATTACAGTCACAGTTATGTCGGGGAACACTCCAGCCACTACACTTATTCATAGTGGCAGTACTGCTACATTTATAACACCTAAAATTGCTAAGTTAGCCGGGTGTTCTCTCACTCCCACAAGAAAGAGAAAAGTGATTGCAACAAATGGAAACACTCTCTAGTATGAGTTTATTGCACTACAATGTCCCTTTTCCCTGCAAGGAACACAATTCTCCACTGATCTTAGAGTCCTACAGTTACAAGGTTATGATGTAATCTTGGGTGCAGATTGGATGGCATCCTTTAGCCCAGTGGAATTGGATTTTGATGAGATGCATGTGCGGAGCACTTTGAAAAATGGTGAAAAGAAGATCTTCAAGGATGAAAGTTTACCTACTGTAGCTGTACAAGAAATGGACACTACAGAAACCTTCTCAGATGAACCTATTTGTGGAGTCGTCCTACTCCTAAACGAATTGCTGTCCAAGAACCAGTGGGCACTATGGTACCAGCTCCAGTCCAACAGTTTTTGGACAAGTACTCCCCAATTTTTAGTACTCCAACTAATCTCCCTCCAAAAAGAACTATGGGTCATGCAATACCTTTCACTCCTGAGGCAAAAATAATTAACCAAAGACCTTACAGACTACCTCACCACCAGAAGGATGCTATGGAAACTATCATCAATGACATGATGAAGACTAAAGTAATTAGGGACAACTCTAGCCCTTACTCCTCCCCTGCACTTCTTGTTAAAAAGAAGGACATGACTTGGAGGTTGGTTAATGATTTCATAAAGATTAACCAGCAAACAGTTAAGAACAAATATCCAATTCCTGTCATAGAAGATCTCCTAGATGAATTAAAAGGAGCCACTGTGTTTACCAAGCCGGATTTAAGAAGTGGCTACCACCAAATCAGAATGCAAGAAGATATTGGAAAAACTGCTTTCAGCACCCATTGTGGCCACTATGAGTATTTAGTAATGCCATTTGGATTAACTAATGCTCTAGCTACATTCCAGCAATTAATGAATACAATTCTAGCACTCTACATGAGAAAATTTGTGTTGGTCTTCTTTGATGACATCTTAGTATATAACAAAAATATGAAAGATCATTTGGTACATCTCCAACAGGTCGTAGAAGTGTTGTAGTCCAAACAACTTTATGCCAACTAAGCAAATGTACCTTTGCACAACCACAAGTGGAATACTTGGGACATATTATCAGGGGAGATGGAGTAGCAACTGACCCTACAAAAATTGGGCAATAGTCCAGTGGCCCACTCCTGAAAATGTAACTCAACTGAGAAGCTTCCTTGGTCTCACTGGTTATTACAGGAGATTCATACAAAACTATGGTTGCATCTACAAACCTCTGTTTCAATCCTTGAAAAAGGACAATTTCAAGTGGGAAAGTGAGCAAATGGAAGCCTTCAACATCTTGAAACATAAGATGACCCAAGCACCTGTCCTGGCCTTGCCTGAATTTTCTCAACCTTTTATCTTGGAGACAGATGCTTGTGCTTATGGGATTAGTGTTGTACTCATGCAGGAGGGCATGCCAATATCTTATTTTAGCAAGACCATTGGCCCAAAAGCTGCTGCCCTGTCTACATATGATAAGGAGGTCATGGCCATCATTGAAGCATTGAAACATTGGAAGCACTATTTTGCTGCCTCTTCATTGATTATAAGAACTGATCAGCAGAGTTTGAAATATATACAAGAGCAAAAACTAACTGAAGGCATTCAACACAAGTTACTAGTGAAACTCTTGGGCTGCAATTTTAAGATTGAGTACAAGCAAGGTAAAACAACAAGGTTATTGATGCTCTATCTAGAGTCAGTACAGGCTACAATCAATTGTTGCTAGTCAAGATAGACCTGTCTGGATATCTGAAGTCATTTCCAGCTATGCCCAGGACCAAAGATGCAAGGACCTTATCTCTCAATTAGCAACTTCTGCAGCTGCTGTCCCTAACTATGCTCTGCAACAAGGAATTCTAAGATATAAGAACAGAATTGTCATTGGCAAGGACACTAATCTCAAAAATTAGTTAGTATCTGCTCTCCACAATCTTGAACTTGGAGGCCACTCTGGACATAGAGCTACTTATCAGAGAGTAAAACTCCTCTTTCATTGGCCTGGCATGAAGCAGTTCATTGTTAATTATATCAAACGGTGCCCACATGTCAAACCAACAAACTTGAGCACTACAAATACCCTGGGTTGCTACAACCACTTCCTGTTCCTGATTTTAAATGGTGTCATATTAGCATAGATTTTGTTGAAGGACTACCCACATCTCAAAACAAAAAACATGATATTGGCGGTAGTGGACAGATTCACCAAGTATGGGCATTTTATTGCAATGCAACGCCCCATCACTGTCAATTCTGTGGCCAAAGCTTTCACTAATCATATATTCAAGTTACATGTGTTGCCTTCAGTTATAGTTACTGAGAGAGATCCAATCCTCACTAGCCATATTTGGCAAGAACTTTTCAAGAAACGAGCATTAAACTGCACATGAGCACTTTTTATCACCCTCAATCTGATGGCCAAACAGAGAGGGTCAATCAATGTTTGAAAAATTACCTGAGGTGCATGGCTTTCTTACAACCTAACAAATGGATGAACTGGCTCTCTCTAGCTGAATGGTGGTATAACACCAGTTACCATACATCTATGAAAATCACACCTTTCCAAGCACTGTATAACCGACCTCCCAACATGATATCTGAAGCTGCCCTTTACCCAACTAAACATGTTCAGGAGTTTTCCTCTGTCCTCAATGCTGAACAAACTACATCACAGATCAACGCAAATCTGTTGAAGGCACAAGACAGAATGAAGCACTATGTTAAAAAGAGATCCGAAAGAACCCTGGAAGTAGGCGACATGGTTTACCTCAAATTACAACCTTACAAACACTACCTTGAGTGTCCATCGATTTCTGAAGCTGCACTCTAAATATTATGCCCCCTTTAGAATAATTCAGAAAGTTGGTTAGTGGTTTACAAACTGCTCTTACCCGATCACTGCAAATTGCATCCCACATTCCATGCCAGTCAATTGAAGAAGACTCTGGGGCCACAAGCCATCCCAAACCCCAACTTACTACTCCTCAATGCAGATGGCACTATTCTCCTTGAACCCGAGAAGCTTTTGGAGAGAAAGCTCATTCCCAGAGCGCAAGGCGATATCCAAATACTAGTGGTGTGTTGGCTCATCAAATGGAGTAACATGGATGAGAAAGATGCTACTTGGGAAGATGCAACATTGATACAAAAAGTTTTTTCGGCTTTTCAGCCATGAGGACTGGTCTGAAGTCGATCGGGGGCGTTGTCAGGACCCAACTGATGAATGCACAACGATTTCAGTTATATTTAAATCCTCAGCCATAGGCGCGAAGCAACGCAAACCATCCATCGCCCATCGGATGCTTTTCCATCGCCCGTACCGCTTCGCTGTGAAGGAAGGCCCTGGATCGCATCCATCTCGCATCAGACGGCTACCCCCGACACGCGAGTTGCTATTCACTTTCCGGCAAGGACTACAGTGACCCCCTGCCTCCATTTTACTTTCTTACTTTCTCCCAACTTGTACGACTATAAAGCCAAGGTCCCAACTCGATAGAGAGGCATCTGACTGTATTAGGGTTTCCCCCTCCGCCGCCGGTGTTCCTAGCCGGCCCTAGGTTCCTCTGGTTTTGAATTAAAATTCTCAGATTTGATCCATAATGTGATCTAGTTCGAGTGGAATTCATCCCCTGATTTCTGAATATTATTCTTCAGACTCCTCTGGGTCTAACAAGGGGAGAATCAGTTCAAGGAGGGCACTCGATTCCTGTCGTTGTCGCAGTGGCGCAGTGCCTCCTCTTTTTTTCTTATCCTCCTTCCACATGCCCTCTCACCTTCCCTCTCTCTCGTGCAGGCCACCATGTGCGCCGCCTTGGAACTCCGGTCCGGCGGTTCCAGCCACCGTCCATCGCTGGGGACACTACTTCCGGCTGAGGGAATCCTGGATTAGGGGGTCCTCGAGTGTCTGGACTATTTGATATGGGCCGAACTGATGGGCCATGAAGAATACTTTCCCCCATGACTGGGTAGGACTCCTATATGCGTGGAAGGCAAGCTTGGTGTCCGGATATGTCATTTCCTTCCCCCACAAACCGACTCTGTACAACCCTAGATCCCTCTGGTGTATATATAGACCGGAGGGTTTAATCCGTAGAGGCTATCAGAATTCTCATAGGCTAGACAACTAGGGTTTAGCCATTACGTTCTCGAGGTAGATCAACTCTTGTAACCCCTATACTCATCGAATACAATCAAGCAGGACGTAGGGTTTTACCTCCATTAAGAGGGCCCGAACCTGGGTAAACATTGTGTCCCACTTGTCCCTTGTTACCATCAATCCTCAGGCGCACAGTTTGGGACCCCCTACCCGAGATCTGCCGGTTTTGACACCAACATTGGTGCTTTCATTGAGATTTCCACTATGTCGTTGACAGAAGGATCGATGGCTCAACCTGTCATCAGTGACGATGCTGTTTCCGGGGAGACTTTCCTCCCTGGTCAACTCTTTGTGTTTGGCGGCTTTGCTCTGCGTGCCAATTCAACTGGCCACCTCGAGAAAATCGATAGCTACTCCCCTGGTCACCAGATCAGGTTTGGGAGCTTGAATTACATCACCGATATCCGAGGAGACTTGATCTTCGAAGGGTTCTCGGCCTCGGCCGCCGCTTCTCATCTACATGAAGGGAGCCCGTCGGATTCGTCATCAGATTCCATTTAAGGATCAACTCTCATGCCTGACCTGGCCTTAAATCCAGAGCGGACCACTCTGTCCGAAGACGGGAGGATAAGCCCCGCCGGACTCTCTCCCATTACAGAGCTCCTTGCCAAAGACCCAGAGGTGACCATGTCGTCAGCAGGCCCGGAGTCAAACATGACTCTCCCTGTCATCGGGAAGCCAGACTCATCTCTGGATGTCAACTCCGAGCTCTCAAAATCTGCGTCCATTGAGCATGGTCAAGTGGTGATTACCAGACCCAGCTCCGCAGATCCTCAGTCACATGTCCAGCTTTCGCTTCTAAACGAGGCTCTGGACCTAATGCGATCTCTCGCCATCACGGAAGCGCCAATTCCGAACTACGCCCAGCTTGAACTGGGGGCTGAGAGCGGGGAATTTTACGTCGAACCAGGCCAAAACCCACCCATCACCGGGCGTTAGACGACCACTTCTACTTACAACGTATACATGGTGGATACACCCGAGAAGAAGGACGGCGATGGCACTCAAGGTCCGAATGAGGACAAAGCCCGTCGAAGCACCACCAAAGCACCGACATCAGCGGCGCCGCTCACGATTGCGTCGGGAGAAGGAAAGCAATATCGACACCGGAGACAATGATACTCCGGAGAATGCCGAAGACGCCGACCAACCCGTTGAGCCTGAGTTCGAGCAAGATGAAAGGGAAGAAGGCCAATACAGCCCCGAACATGCCGATCACGAAGATTCGGAAGACAGTAATTACCTGCCTCCAAAGAGGATGTCAGCCTTGGCAACGAAGATTTCATCATGCCAGAGGAACCCCTCGAACAAGAACGCTTCAAACAACAACTAATCACTACTACAAGGAGCCTGAAAAAGAAACAACAACAGCTCCAAGCCGAACAGGACACACTCAACGACAGATGGACCAAGGTCCTGGCTGCCAAGGAATACAGCCTCGAGCACCCGACAAAGAGCTACCCAAAACACAGACTACTACTACAATTCGACGACGAGGTCCTTGAGCCAATACCGTCAAGATACAATCATGTTGAAGAGCCGGACCGACCACCACGTGGACGAGACCTAACGGCCAATTATGCCGAACACCAGCCCGCGCCACCTCGCCGTAGAGGCAAAGAGGCAGCGGCTCCGGGATACACGTACAACTTACTCAGGACCTGGACAATAGAGCCGACCAGACCAGATCAATCTACGGATCAAGGGGACGTGCTCCAACACGAGACAACGACCATTAAGCCTGGCGCGATAGGCATAACCAAGTTCGGGCTAAGAACCGAACACGGATGTCATCCGAACTCCGTCGTGATGTTGCCCGATATGGAGGCACCTGTAACGCCCAATATGCGACTATACTCCATACGTGTCGAGGCATGACTTGGGGTATAAGTGCATATTGGTATGGTTGCAAGAGTGGTTGTATCTTTGCTCATCTCATGTACCGAATAGATAGAATACGAGCTTTGGCTTACAATCGCCAGAATGTCACACAATAACATCAAGTTATACAATCATTCAAGATGAACACAAAGTCCGGCTATGGATGGAATCAAACGAATAAAAGACAACCACCCATTTTGAGTCCCGATCGACCCTACTGGGCACCACTATTGATCATCCAAAAAGGAAACATAGTAACGGCCACGGTCCTCGTCGAACTCCCACTTGAGTTCAGTGGCATCACCTGCATCAGTCTCGTCGGTACCTGCAATTGTGTTTGTAGTATCTGGTAAGTCACAAGGACTCAGCAATCTCAAAACCCGCAATAGCAAGACTATTTAAGCTTAAAGGTAAGGTATGGGTATATGGTGGAGCTATAGCAAGCACTAAGCAATTATGGTGGCTAACATACGAGTACAAGAGTAAGATGAGAAACTACGCAACAGACACAGAGCTAGAAGTGATCAACAAGTGATCCTGAACTACTTACGTTCAAACATAACCCAACCGTGTTCACTTCCCGAACCTCATTGGAAATAGACCATCACGGTTACACACGCGGTTGGCACATTTTAATTAAGTCAAGTGTCAAGTTCTCTACAACCGAATATTAAAAACTCCCGTCTACCACATAACCGGGCACGGCTCTCGAAAGATTAAACCCTGCAGGGGGTGTCCCAACTTAGCCCATGACAAGCTTATGATCTGAGAGACAATCCTCCATCGCGGGACCCTTCGATCAGACTTGGAATCCCGATGCACAAGACATTTCGATAATGGTAAAATAAAACCAGCAAGACCGCCCGAATGTGCCGACAAATCCTGATAAGAGCCGTGTGTATCTCATTCTCAGGGCACACTGGATGAGACATCCTACGAGTAAAACCAGTCCTCGAGTTTCCCCATGGTGGCCCCGCAGTCTGCTCGGTTCGGACCAACACTCAGAGGAGCACTGGCCGGGGGGGGGGGGGGGGGGGTTGATTAAGAATCCTCGGGTTAATTACTCCCTATGCAAATTTTAGTTGTTATTAGACAAATGGTAAAACCAATGTTGGGCCTTGCTGGAAGAGTTTTATTCAAAGCAAACTATTAAGAGGGGCCCATAAACCCTCACCGTGTTAGGGACGCAAAATTTAAGGAACATAACACCAGTATGACGAAAACTAAGGCGACAAGAGTGGAACAAACACCGAGCAAAAGGCCAAGCCTTCCACCCTCTACCAAGTATGTAGATGCATTAATTAAATAAGAGATATTGTGATATCCCAACATATCCATGTTCCAACATGAAACAACCCGCACTGCACCTGCAACTAGCAACGCTATAAGAGGGGCTGAGCAAAAGCGGTAACATAGCCAAACAACAATTTGCTAGGAAGGTGGGTTAGAGGCTTGACCTGGCAGTATGGGAGGCTTGATAACGGATGCACGGTTTAGAAATGACGAGCAAAACAAGATGCAATGCAATATGTCGAAAACAGTAACAAGGCAACTAATATGCAAGGTTTAAATATGCTACATCAACCAAACATGACAACACAATACATGGCAGTGAAGTACAGGTGAAGCTCTACAAATCATGAACACTGAGCTACTTCTAGAAGCCCCTAGAACAAGTCTAAAACAGCATGGCAAAAATGCAAAAGTTAACAGTTTATCAGACTTAGCAGAAATTCATTGATCATGACAGAACAACATCAAGTTGCAATGTTTATGCCTAGTAAACTATATGCTACAGGAACATATTACATTACACAAGATCATGGCATGATAGTACTAAATGCACTTAATAGAACTCCCTTACTGAACTTGTCCCAAAGATCTATAGAATTGATGATAGCACCAATGCAAACATGGCAAATGACATGAACAGATCTCAGACTTAGAAGAAAATCATGGCATGGCATAAATAGATTCATGATAACAACTTTTCAAGCTTGTGGCACTCATCATAGTGCACTAAAAGGCATGAAATAAAATCTAGCATGAAGTAGACATGAAAATGAAACTATCTATGTGCAAAACAAACACATAGCATGTTTGAATTTAATCACACAAAAATGACAAAATAGTAACATGATGTAAAATTACATGGTCATGAACTTGCTCAAGTGCAAAAACTAATGCCACCACTGGATTGGTGTAATTTTTCTACCCCAAAAACATATATAAAATGTCTAGGTTACTGTAGAAAAATCATCACAAATATGCAAAACATAACCTACCTAAAATGGAATATACAGAAATGGCAATTTCCAAATTTGGAAACGTCCAAAAATAGACTTGCCTGAAATGGATAGATTCCATATGCAAGAAATGGAATATTCACTGGGAATAAAATAAAAGAAAAAGGAGAAAAGAGGAGAGGGGATGACAGGTGGGGTCCTGACCCCTGTGAGGCTGACTAGTGGGTCCGGCTTGGGGCCCACATGGCGGATGACGCAGTCATGCTTGAATAGGGGAAAAACAGAGGAGGCGTCAGCAGGCGACAGAGCGCGGCGGAGGCCTCGTCGGAGTGACTCCGGTGGCCCAGGGACGCGACGGAGGTGCGCAACAAGACCGGCAGGAGTTTCCACACACCCGCGTGCAACGTGCGGCACCAGACGTTGATGGAGGCGACGCCGCCGACGACGAACAGAGGCGGCGGCGACGAGCTCAAACACGACAAACTACAGGCCCTATCAGAGTGGCGAGGACACATAGCCTACTCTATTGGACACGGCGGGGACGATGGACACACTCAGAGGCGCTACGATGGTCGGAGCACTCGCCGGAGGCGAGGTCCAACGACGATGGGTTCGGGCACGCACGACTAGTGTGACTAGAGCATGCAAAAGAGAGGGAGAAGGAGACGGGGAGGTTCGCATGCTCACCACAAGCATGGTGGTGCGCTTGGTTGCTCGAGAGGAGGTCGGAGATGGCGGGATTTGGCCAGAGACGAATGGTGACCAAAGCGGAGGAAGAAAATGAGGAAGGAGTCGGACTTGGCGTCCCTCGAGGCCGTAGGGGAAGTAGTCGACGGAGTCAACGACGGCGGACTTGACGAACACGCTTGGAGAGGCGGAGTTCAAGGGAGGGCACCCTGGCGACGAGCACATGCTCCTAGATGCGCTCGGGCATGACGGATAGCGACGTATCCGGTGGTTCGGTGGCCCGACAGCGGTGGTGAGGGGAAGAGGGAACCCTAGTGGGTAGGTAGGGCAAGGAGGGAGGCCTTATAGAGGGCCAGGGCGAGCGGGGCGAGCCCGCATGCACTCGGCCATGCCATGTGCGTGAGCTACGAGGGGGGACCGAGGAAGGGGAAAAGTGGGTGCGGGCGCGGGTGGAGCCGCTGACGGCTGGGCCTCACCAAGCCACGTGGAGGCGAGGCAGAGGGGGTGAGCAGTGCGCGAGTGAGAAAGGGAAAGAGGGAGAGGGTGCGGGAGGCCGAGCGGGCTGCAGCCATGTGCTGCTGGGCCGGCCTGGAGGCCGAGGCCCAGGTAGGTTGCTGCTGTTGCTGCCCCTCTCTCTTCTCTTTTCTTTAAACATTTCTTCAGACAGAAAAGTCAGAAAAGGCCAGAGAGTTAGGCAATGAAGTAGTAAGAGATAGAAATATATCTGAGACCCTGGAATTACGTAGTATTTGAATAAATTGCTTTGGATATTTTATGATGCAGAGCATCCCAAGGCCATCCCCATGGACCTACCATCATCTCATCAAGTGCCTAGTGGACCCATGACTCGATCACGTGCAAGAGCTCTCAAGACCGAGGTGGCATCTCTCCTCTCACAATTCCACTTCGATGACCATGAGACATGGCTACTACCTCAAACGGAGACATTGTGCATACTCAGGTATCAAGGAGTTAGCCATGGAGATGCCAAGGAGCGAGGAGAATCCGAAGAGGAAGATGGACGTGAAGACGGAGAAGAAAAAGGGCTAAGTTAGCAGAAGCCCGGACGATCCGGACCGCCGTCCGGATGATCCGACCTCAGCCCGGATGAGCCGGACCCCGGCCCGGATGATCCGGATAATGTGCCCAACGACACCCGAGACGTCATCTTGGAGCTAGGTCATCTGGACCCAGGCCCGGATCATCCGGCCACGCCCGGACGTCCGGACCAGGTCCCGGACATCCGGGCCTCCCGCAGCTGCTCCAACACAACCGAATCATCCGGACGCCGACCCGGATCATCCGGACCCCCGAAGCCTGGATCATCTGGACCAACTCTCGGATCATCCGGCCACCGCCTGTGTGCGTGACTTGGGCCGAGGCCCGTGTACCCATTTCGTCCCGCCACTTACCCTTTCGCCCCTTGGGCCATAAATAGACCTTCTACTCCCCATTTTTAGGGTTAGCAAATGTTTAGCTCATGTTTGTGAGAGAGCTTTGCTCATCCACTTGGTAGACTTCTCTACGGAGATTCGAGCCTCCACCGGAGAAGATCCCCCAAGCGGATTCAAGACCCCTTTTAGGGAAGAACTCAAGACCTCCTCACGGAGAAGACCGGCTACCCTTGTATCGTCCCTAGTTGTCCATGGATCGTGTATCTTTCCTTATGTACGCAAGGATCTAGCCCATGTGTGACTTATTCGTGTCGGTTTAGTGATTCCTCTCGTGTTTCTTATTGTGTTCTCTCTCCGTTCTTCCCCGTGTTCTTCGTGATTGCCACGGGATCCGCTCCTTTCGTGAAAGATCGGGCGATTAGGGTCTCTACCCTACATCATCTTGGTATCATGAGCAAGGTTGATCACGATTTCGGAGCCTCCCCTCTTCGTTTTCTAGCTTGATTTTGTTGTTTTTTGTCCTAATCCGAAAATACCCACAAAAATAGCCCCAAAATTTTTCTTGTGATTTGTGAGTTTTGATGATGTTTTGTTGGTTTTGATCCGTGAGTTTGTTGTGTTGCAAGTGGATCTAGCCTTCCCCTACCATCTCCACCTCGAAATCCCTCCAAAATGCGCGAAATCCCTGAATTTGTGGCTGTTTTCGAGTTCATCCCGAGCCATCCCCGAGCGAGTTAACCCGCCCGGATCATCCGACTGGTCGCCCGGATCATCCGGATCCGCCCGGATCATCCGGCTCCTGGCCCGGATCATCCGACTTCCACTATCCAAACTGCATTTCCTGCAGCTTTTAACCACCGCCGCCTACGCCTCTGCATACCCACTTCGACCACCACCTCCTAACTTCCGCAAACCCCTACGCAAACCTTTCCAATATCCCAACCCACACCACCACTTGACCGCTACCTACCCCGACACTTTTTGTCGCACTTTGTTTCGAGAATTTGAGTTGTGGCTCACCGTTTCCTTTCGTGTTTCGGCTACCTAGGGACGGTTCGACATCAACATCACCACCGCTCATTTTCGCCAAGGACTACTACGAACGACTACACCCTTGTGGTATCAATTTCCCATTGGTATCATCTTGGTATTATGATATCATCATACTCTTTTCCATTTGGATTGATAACCCCATAGCCTTACTTTTGCGTAGCTTACACATCGAGACTAGCATTTGAGTATTGCCGGCAACGTGACTTGTGCACATTAGTGATCATACATCCCATAGCATACATACTATCATCGTGTTGCATATATTGGAATCATCTCTTGTGTCACAAAATTGTCATCGCATACACAATTGCCATCTTGGTCCGTGAAGCATCGCATGAGAAAAGAGCTCAAACATCAAAGAGCCAAACAAGCTTTTAAGCAAAGAGAAAAGATAAGCAAAGAGCTTATAAGCAAGAACCATAGCATCATACAACATTAAGATTGTCATACTCGATCATCTTGGATCATATCTCCGGAACATCATACTTGGGATAGAAGTTGTTGCATTTTTGCTTAGTAGGTTGTGCACAAGTTCGTATCCGCCTATTGTGCAATCGTGCTAGCGTCTCTCTAGTGTTGTGCAACAAGAGCATTTTCGTGGATTCCACATTTTGGCTCACCCTTAGTTGCACGACCCCATTTATCTTTCCGTGTGTTGTGTTTCCGTGTACCACATCTTGCTATTGGTCTACTTGTTGCATTTACTAGTCGTGAATATTCTCTAACATTATTGAATCTTGCTTACATTCACATCAAAAATTGTGCCACCATCCTAACCAAGCTCCACCATAAGCTTTTACTTGTGTAGGTGTGAGAAACCGACAAGAATTCGTACCAATTGGGCTATTCCTTGTCCTACATTGGAGTGATCATCGATCCACTTTCAACTTCGGTGAAGGTACATTTGGTATTTGTTCTTCTCTTTCTACCACTCACATTTGTCTTGGAATGATGGATAGGCCAAGTACTTCTACAAACCCACTCTTCATGGAGCAAGACGATCACATGAACTCCTTCGTCACCAAAAGCCACCTCTTTGGTGCACAATGTTCTTTGCATCAAGAACAACAAGCCATGAGTGACCGCATTGACAACCTCGCCACCGACTTGCGACTCTCCGAGCAACGTACAAGGGACTACTTAGAACACAAGCTCGACGATCACAAGCAAGAGAATGATGCAAGGATGGACGAGATTCGCGCTTTGTTGCTCAACCGCTCTTCTTCCACTTCAAGAAGGAGCCGTTCAAGTCGCCACTCCGACTTTACCCTCTCCGGCTCAAGTACACCGTCATCAAACACTCTTGGACGTGCCGCACGCAATGAGCCTCAAGCAAGCCTCAATCCTCTACGCGACACCAACTCGCAAGAGCACCGACGACGTCAAACCCAAGAGGCCTTTGCACTAGCACGAGAACGACAACGACAACGCCAACATGAAGAGGAAGAACGCGCACGTCTACACCAAAATGCACAAGATGCCGAGGCACAACGTCAAGAACAACAACTCCGTGACGCTCAAGCACTTGAGGCACAATGAGCTCTAAGCGATTCAAGTCGAGCCGTAGCCGATCGAGGCCGACAAGCTCGTGACCATGCCGAAGCACTTCGCGAAGAAGTCCGCGAGAGGATTTATCAAGCTTGCGTGCACCGTCAAGTTCCTCCTCGAGCTCGAGAAGCTCATCCACAAGCTCGCCAAGACCATCAAGTTCATCAAGAGCATGAAGACAATGGGAATCCTCCGCGACAAGAGCAACACGAGGTTGACAACCCTCCGCGCCAAGAGCACCATGAGTTGAACAATCATCTACAACATAGGCGTCATCATCCCCGACCCCAACACAATGAAGAGCAACGCTACGGCAAGCTCAAGTTCACCATGCCCAAGTTCAACGGAAGCAATGATCCCGAAGAGTACCTTTCATGGGCATTGAAAGTTGACAAGATCTTCTGTTTGCACAATTATGAAGAAGAGAATAAGATCGCAATGGCATCCCTTGAGTTCCAAGACTATGTGCTCATTTAGTGGGAACAAGTCATTGAGCGCCGCGCGGCAAGAGGTGAACCACCCATCACTACTTGGGCGCAAATGAAGGATGTCGTGAGAGCACGCTTCATACCTACCTACTACAACCGCGACCTCTTCAAGAAACTCCAACAACTCAAGCAAGGAACCAAGAGCGTTGAAGAATACTACAAGGAGATGGAGATTGCAATGATAAGAGCCAATGTCACGGAAGATGATGAGCAAACAATGGCACGCTTCTTGAATGGACTCAATCATCCCATCAAGAAGATCGCCAACTTCCAACCATACCCAAATCTCATCGAGCTAGTGCACCAAGCTACCAAAGCGGAACGCCAAGTGCAAGATGATTTCAAGTATGCCAAGTTCTCATCCAAGTCCTACGGTTTCACCAACAACCAAGCTTCAACGACTCCAACACCGACTACAAAGCCTTCTTCTACCAACATCAACAAATCGACTTCCAAGAAAGCTTCGTCAACTACAAGCCATCCTACTACGAGCAACTTCAAGCCGAGAGCTTCATCATCATCAACCCCAACCGATGAGACCGTAAAGACGAGTTCCTTCAAGTGTTTCACTTGCGGAGGCCGAGGCCACAGGTCCTATGAGTGCACCAACAAGCGAACCATGGTATTCAACGATGATGGCACTTATGACTCCATGAGTGAGGGCGAAATGGAAGCCCTTGAGCAAGTCGCCATGCACCGCCAAGTGAACAATGAAGAAGAACAAGTCTTTTGCGATGAAGACTCAAGTCCCGCACTTGTTGTCTCCAAAGTCTTGACCCTCCAACATCACCAAGAAGAAGACCAAAGATGCAACATATTCCACACCAAGGCCGGCATCAATGGACGATCCGTCAAGGTCATCATCGATGGAGGAAGTTGTCATAATCTCACAAGTGAAGAACTTTGCTCCAAGCTCCAATTGCCCAAAACGAAGCATCCACATCCATACAAAGTGCAATGGCTTAGTGTCTCCGGCACCATCCAAGTCGAGCACCGAGTACAAGTCTCCTTCAAAATCGGCACCTACGAAGACACCTTGGAGTGCGACGTCGTTGCAATGTCCGTTTGTCATCTTCTCCTTGGACGGCCATGGCAATTCGTGAAGGAAATATGCCCTAGAGGCAATAATAAAGTTATTATTTATTTCCTTATATCATGATAAATGTTTATTATTCATGCTAGAATTGTATTAATCGGAAACATAATACATGTGTGAATACATAGACAAACAGAGTGTCACTAGTATGCCTCTACTTGACTAGCTCGTTAATCAAAGATGGTTATGTTTCCTAACCATGAACAAAGAGTTGTTATTTGATTAACAGGATCACATCATTAGGTGAATGATCTGATTGACATGACCCATTCCATTAGCTTAGCACCCGATCGTTTAGTATGTTGCTATTGCTTTCTTCATGACTTATACATGTTCCTATGACTATAAGATTATGCAACTCCCGTTTGCCGGAGGAACACTTTGTGTGCTACCAAATGTCACAACGTAAATGGGTGATTATAAAGGTGCTCTACAGGTGTCTCCAAAGGTACATGTTGGGTTGGCGTATTTCGAGATTAGGATTTGTCACTCCGATTGTCGGAGAGGTATCTCTGGGCCCTCTCGGTAATGCACATCACATAAGCCTTGCAAGCATTGCAACTAATGAGTTAGTTGCGAGATGATGTATTACAAAACGAGTAAAGAGACTTGCTGGTAACAAGATTGAACTAGGTATTGAGATACCGACAATCGAATCTCGGGCAAGTAACATACCGATGACAAAGGGAACAACGTATGTTGTTATGCGGTCTGACCGATAAAGATCTTCGTAGAATATGTAGGAGCCAATATGAGCATCCAGGTTCTGCTATTGGTTATTGACCGGAGACGTGTCTCGGTCATGTCTACATTGTTCTCGAACCCGTTGGGTCCGCACGCTTAAGGTTTCGATGATAGTTATATTATGAGTTTATGAGTTTTGATGTACCGAAGTTAGTTCGGAGTCCCGGATGTGATCACGGACATGACGAGGAGTCTTGAAATGGTCGAGACATAAAGATTGATATATTGGACGGCTATATTCGGACACCGGAAGTGTTCCGGGTGATTTCGGAGAAAATCGAAGAGCCGGAGGGTTACCGGAACCCTACCGGGAGAAGTAATGGGCCTTATGGGCCTTAGTGGAGAGAGAGAGGGGCAGCCAGGGTGGGCCACGCACCTCCTCCCCCCTGGTCCGAATTGGACTAGGAGAGGGGGGGGGGGGCGGCGCCCCCTTTCCCTCTCCCTCCCCACTTCCTTCCCCCTCCTAGTAGGAGTCCTACTCCTACTAGGAGGAGGACTCCTCCTGGCGCGCCTATAGGGGCCGGCCGACCTCCTCCCCTTGCTCCTTTATATACGGGGGCAAGGGGGCACCCCTAGACACAAGTTGATCCACGTGATCATATTCTTAGCCGTGTGCGGTGCCCCCTTCCACCATAGTCCTCGATAATATTGTAGCGGTGCTTAGGCGAAGCCCTGCGACGGTAGTACATCAAGATCGTCACCACGTCGTCGTGCTGACGGAACTCTTCCCCGACACTTTGCTGGATCGGAGTCCGGGGATCGTCATCGAGCTGAACGTGTGCTAGAACTCGGAGGTGCCATAGTTTCGGTGCTTGATCGGTCGGGCCGTGGAGACGTATGACTACGTCAACCAAACGCTTCCGTTGTCGATCTACAAGGGTACGTAGATCACACTCTCCCCTCTCGTTGCTATGCATCACCATGATCTTGCGTGTGCGTAGGAATTTTTTTGAAATTACTACGTTCCCCTACAGTGGCATCCGAGCCTAGGTTTTATATGTTGATGTTATATGCACGAGTAGAACACAAGTGAGTTGTGGGCGATATAAGTCATACTGCTTACCATCATGTCATACTTTGGTTCGGCGGTATTGTTGGATGAAGCGGCCCGGACCGACATTACGCGTACGCTTACGCGAGACCGGTTCTCCCGACGTGCTTTGCACATAGGTGGCTTGCGGGTGACAGTTTCTCCAACTTTAGTTGAACCGAGTGTGGCTACGCCCGGTCCTTGCGAAGGTTAAAATAGCACCAACTTGACAAACTATCGTTGTGGTTTTGATGCGTAGGTAAGATTGGTTCTTGCTTAAGCCCGTAGCAGCCACGTAAAACTTGCAACAACAAAGTAGAGGACGTCTAACTTGTTTTTGCAGGGCATGTTGTGATGTGATATGGTCAAGACATGATGCTGAATTTTATTGTATGAGATGATCATGTTTTGTAACCGAGTTATCGGCAACTGGCAGGAGCCATATGGTTGTCGCTTTATTGTATGCAATGCAATCGCGCTGTAATGCTTTACTTTATCACTAAGCGGTAGCGATAGTCGTGGAAGCATAAGATTGGTGAGACGACAACGATGCTATGATGGAGATCAAGGTGTCGCGCCGGTGACAATGGTGATCACGACGGTGCTTCGAAGATGGAGATCACAAGCACAAGATGATGATGGCCATATCATATCACTTATATTGATTGCATGTGATGTTTATCTTTTATGCATCTTATCTTGCTTTGATTGACGATAGCATTATAAGATGATCTCTCACTAATTATCAAGAAGTGTTCTCCCTGAGTATGCACCGTTGCGAAAGTTCTTCGTGCTGAGACACCACGTGATGATCGGGTGTGATAGGCTCTACGTTCAAATACAACGGGTGCAAAACAGTTGCACACGCGGAATACTCAGGTTATACTTGACGAGCCAAGCATATACAGATATGGCCTCGGAACACGGAGACCGAAAGGTCGAGCATGAATCATGTAGTAGATATGATCAACATAGTGATGTTCACCAATGAAACTACTCCATCTCACGTGATGATCGGACATGGTTTAGTTGATTTGGATCACGTAATCACTTAGAGGATTAGAGGGATATCTATCTAAGTGGGAGTTCTTTAAATAAATTAATTGAACCTAAATTTATCAAGAAACTTAGTACTTGATAGTATCTTGCTTGTTTATGCTTGATTGTAGATAGATGGCTCGTGCTGTTGTTCCGTTGAATTTTAATGCATTCCTTGAGAAAGCAAAGTTGAAAGATGATGGTAGCAATTACACGGACTGGGTCCGTAACTTGAGGATTATCCTCATTGCTACACAGAAGAATTACGTCCTGGAAGCACCGCTGGGTGCCAGGCCTGCTGCTGGAGCAACACCAGATGTTATGAACGTCTGGCAGAGCAAAGCTGATGACTACTCGATAGTTCAGTGTGCCATGCTTTACGGCTTAGAATCGGGACTTCAACGACGTTTTGAACGTCATGGAGCATATGAGATGTTCCAGGAGTTGAAGTTAATATTTCAAGCAAATGCCCGGATTGAGAGATATGAAGTCTCCAATAAGTTCTATAGCTGCAAGATGGAGGAGAACAGTTCTGTCAGTGAGCATATACTCAAAATGTCTGGGTATAATAATCACTTGATTCAATTGGGAGTTAATCTTCCAGATGATTGCGTCATTGACAGAATCCTCCAATCACTGCCACCAAGCTACAAGAGCTTCGTGATGAACTATAATATGCAAGGGATGAATAAGACTATTCCCGAGCTCTTCGCAATGCTGAAAGCTGCGGAGGTAGAAATCAAGAAGGAGCATCAAGTATTGATGGTCAACAAGACCACTAGTTTCAAGAAAAAGGGCAAAGGGAAGAAGAAGGGGAACTTCAAAAAGAACGGCAATATAGTTGCTACTCAAGAGAAGAAACCCAAACCTGGACCTAAGCCTGAAACTGAGTGCTTCTTCTGCAAGCAGACTAGTCAATGGAAGCGGAACTGCCCCAAGTATTTGGCGGATAAGAAGGATGGCAAGGTGAACAAAGGTATATGTGATATACATGTTATTGATGTGTACCTTACTAATGCTCGCAGTAGCACCAGGGTATTTGATACTGGTTCTGTTGCTAATATTTGCAACTCGAAACAGGGACTACGGATTAAGCAAAGATTGGCTAAGGACGAGGTGACGATGCGCGTGGGAAACGGTTCCAAAGTCGATGTGATCGCAGTTGGCACGCTACCTCTACATCTACCTCCGGGATTAATATTAGACCTAAATAATTGTTATTTGGTGCCAGCGTTAAGCATGAACATTATATCTGGATCTTGTTTGATGCGAGACGGTTATTCATTTAAATATGAGAATAATGGTTGTTCTATTTATATTAGTAATATCTTTTATGGTCATGCACCCTTAAAGAGTGGTCTATTTTTATTGAATCTCGATAGTAGTGACACACATATTCATAGTGTTGAAGCCAAAAGATGCAGAGTTGATAATGATAGTGCAACTTATTTGTGGCACTGCCGTTTAGGTCATATCGGTGTAAAGCGCATGAAGAAACTCCATACTGATGGACTTTTGGAACCACTTGATTATGAATCACTTGGTACTTGCGAACCATGCCTCATGGGCAAGATGACTAAAACACCGTTCTCCGGTACTATGGAGAGAGCAACAGATTTGTTGGAAATCATACATACAGATGTATGTGGCCAGATGAATATTGAGGCTCGTGGCGGATATCGTTATTTTCTCACCTTCACAGATGACTTAAGCAGATATGGGTATATCTACTTAATGAAACATAAGTCTGAAACGTTTGAAAAGTTCAAAGAATTTCAGAATGAAGTTGAAAATCATCGTAACAAGAAAATAAAGTTTCTACAATCTGATCGTGGAGGAGAATATTTGAGTTACGAGTTTGGTGTACATTTGAAACAATGCGGAATAGTTTCGCAACTCACGCCACCCGGAACACCACAGCGCAATGGTGTGTCCGAACGTCGTAATCATACTTTACTAGATATGGTGCGATCTATGATGTCTCTTACTGATTTACCGCTATCGTTTTGGGGATATGCTCTAAAGACAGCCGCATTCACGTTAAATAGGGCACCATCAAAATCCGTTGAGACGACGCCTTATGAACTATGGTTTGGCAAGAAACCAAAGTTGTCGTTTCTGAAAGTTTGGGGCTGCGATGCTTATGTGAAAAAGCTTCAACCTGATAAGCTCGAACCCAAATCAGAGAAATGTGTCTTCATCGGATATCCAAAGGAGACTATTGGATACACCTTCTATCACAGATCCGAAGGCAAGACTTTTGTTGCTAAGTTCGGAAACTTTCTGGAGAAGGAGTTTCTCTCGAAAGAAGTGAGTGGGACGAAAGTAGAACTTGACGAGGTAACTGTACCTGCTCCCTTATTGGAAAGTAGTGCATCACAGAAAACTGTTTCAGTGACACCTACACCAGTTAGTGAGGAAGCTAATGATGATGATCATGAAAGTTCAGAACAAGATACTACTGAACCTCGTAGATCAACTAGAGTGAGATCCGCGCCAGAGTGGTACGGTAATCCTGTTCTGGAAGTCATGCTACTAGATCATGATGAACCTACGAACTATGAAGAAGCGATGGTGAGCCCAGATTCCGCAAAATGGCTTGAAGCCATGAAATCTGAGATGGGATCCATGTATGAGAACAAAGTATGGACTTTGGTTGACTTGCCCGATGATCGGCAAGCAATTGAGAATAAATGGATCTTCAAGAAGAAGACTGACGCTGACGGTAATATTACTGTCTACAAAGCTCGACTTGTCGCAAAAGGTTTTCGGCAAGTTCAAGGGATTGACTACGATGAGACCTTCTCACCCGTAGCGATGCTTAAGTCTATCCGAATCATGTTAGCAATTGCCGCATTTTATGATTATGAAATTTGGCAGATGGATGTCAAAACTGCATTCCTGAATGGATTTCTGGAAGAAGAGTTGTATATGATGCAACCAGAAGGTTTTGTCGATCCAAAGGGAGCTAACAAAGTGTGCAAGCTCCAGCGATCCATTTATGGACTGGTGCAAGCCTCTCGGAGTTGGAATAAATGCTTTGATAGTGTGATCAAAGCATTTGGTTTTATACAGACTTTTGGAGAAGCCTGTATTTACAAGAAAGTGAGTGGGAGCTCTGTAGCATTTCTGATATTATATGTGGATGACATATTACTAATTGGAAATGATATAGAATTTCTGGATAGCATAAAGGGATACTTGAATAAGAGTTTTTCAATGAAAGACCTCGGTGAAGCTGCTTACATATTAGGCATTAAGATCTATAGAGATAGATCAAGACGCTTAATTGGACTTTCACAAACCACATACCTTGACAAAGTTTTGAAGAAGTTCAAAATGGATCAAGCAAAGAAAGGGTTCTTGTCTGTGTTACAAGGTGTGAAGTTGAGTAAGACTCAATGCCCGGCCACTGCAGAAGATAGAGAGAAAATGAAAGATGTTCCCTATGCTTCAGCCATAGGCTCTATCATGTATGCAATGCTGTGTACCAGACCTGATGTGTGCCTTGCTATAAGTCTAGCAGGGAGGTACCAAAGTAATCCAGGAGTGGATCACTGGACAGCGGTCAAGAACATCCTGAAATACCTGAAAAGGACTAAGGATATGTTTCTCATATATGGAGGTGACAAAGAGCTCATCGTAAAAGGTTACGTTGATGCAAGCTTTGACACTGATCCGGACGATTCTAAATCGCAAACCGGATACGTGTTTACATTAAACGGTGGAGCTGTCAGTTGGTGCAGTTCTAAACAAAGCATTGTAGCGGGATCTACATGTGAAGCGGAGTACATAGCTGCTTCGGAAGCAGCAAATGAAGGAGTCTGGATGAAGGAGTTCATATCCGATCTAGGTGTCATACCTAGTGCATCGGGTCCAATGAAAATCTTTTGTGACAATACTGGTGCAATTGCCTTGGCAAAGGAATCTAGATTTCACAAGAGAACCAAGCACATCAAGAGACGCTTCAATTCCATCCGGGATCTAGTCCAGGTGGGAGACATAGAGATTTTCAAGATACATACGGATCTGAATGTTGCAGACCCGTTGACTAAGCCTCTTCCACGAGCAAAACATGATCAACACCAAGGCTCCATGGGTGTTAGGATCATTACTGTGTAATCTAGATTATTGACTCTAGTGCAAGTGGGAGACTGAAGGAAATATGCCCTAGAGGCAATAATAAAGTTATTGTTTATTTCCTTATATCATGATAAACATTTATTATTCATGCTAGAATTGTATTAACCGGAAACATAATACATGTGTGAATACATAGACAAACAGAGTGTCACTAGTATGCCTCTACTTGACTAGCTCGTTAATCAAAGATGGTTATGTTTCCTAACCATGAACAAAGAGTTGTTATTTGATTAACGGGATCACATCATTTGGTGAATGATCTGATTGACATGACCCATTCCATTAGCTTAGCACCCGATCGTTTAGTATGTTGCTATTGCTTTCTTCATGACTTATACATGTTCCTATGACTATAAGATTATGCAACTCCTGTTTGCCGGAGGAACACTTTGTGTGCTACCAAACGTCACAACATAAATGGGTGATTATAAAGGTGCTCTACAGGTGTCTCCAAAGGTACATGTTGGGTTGGCGTATTTAGAGATTAGGATTTGTCACTCCGATTGTCGGAGAGGTATCTCTGGGCCCTCTCGGTAATGCACATCACATAAGCCTTGCAAGTTAGTTGCGAGATGATGTATTACGGAACGAGTAAAGAGACTTGCCGGTAACGAGATTGAACTAGGTATTGAGATACCGACGATCGAATCTCGGGCAAGTAACATACCGATGACAAAGGGAACAACGTATGTTGTTATGCGGTCTGACCGATAAAGATCTTCGTAGAATATGTAGGAGCCAATATGAGCATCTAGGTTCTGCTATTGGTTATTGACCGGAGACGTGTCTCGGTCATGTCTACGTTGTTCTCGAACCCGTAGGGTCCGCACGCTTAAGGTTTCGATGACAGTTATATTATGAGTTTATGAGTTTTGATGTACCGAAGTTAGTTCGGAGTCCCGGATGTGATCACGGACATGACGAGGAGTCTCGAAATGGTCGAGACATAAAGATTGATATATTGGACGGCTATATTCGGACACCGGAAGTGTTCTGGGTGATTTCGGAGAAAACCGGAGAGTCGGAGGGTTACCGGAACCCTACCGGGAGAAGTAATGGACCTTATGGGCCTTAGTGGAGAGAGAGAGGGGCAGCCAGGGTGGGCCGCGCGCCTCCTCCCCCCTGGTCTGAATTGGACTAGGAGAGGGGGGGGGGGGCGGCACCCCCCTTTCCCTCTCCCTCCCCACTTCCTTCCCCCTCCTAGTAGGAGTCCTACTCCTACTAGGTGGAGGACTCCTCCTGGCGCGCCTATAGGGGCCGGCCGGCCTCCTCCCCTTGCTCCTTTATATACGGGGGCAAGGGGGCACCCCTAGACACGAGTTGATCCACGTGATCATATTCTTAGCCATGTGCGGTGCCCCCTTCCACCATAGTCCTCGATAATATTGTAGCGGTGCTTAGGCGAAGCCCTGCGACGGTAGTACATCAAGATCGTCACCACGACATCGTGCTGACGGAACTCTTCCCCGACACTTTGCTGGATCGGAGTCCGGGGATCGTCATCGAGCTAAATGTGTGCTAGAACTCGGAGGTGCCGTAGTTTCGGTGCTTGATCGGTCGGGCCGTGGAGACGTACGACTACATCAACCAAACGCTTCCGTTGTCGATCTACAAGGGTACGTAGATCACACTCTCCCCTCTCGTTTCTATGCATCACCATGATCTCGCGTGTGCGTAGGAATTTTTTTGAAATTACTACGTTCCCCTACAATTCGATAGAGGAGTCGTCCACAATGGGCTTACAAACCACTATAGCTTCAAGATGAAAGGAAAGGAGTTTGTGCTACGACCTATGTCTCCAAGCCAAGTGCTCGCCGACAAGCAAAACACCCATCATGGATAGAATAGCGAGAGAGCGAACAACCACAAAGAGAGTGAGCGCCACAAGCCCAAATTGAACACCTCCATGATGAGCGAAAAGAAGAACTTAGTCCTATTTGCCACCAAAAGTGAGATAAGAGGAGTGTGTGAGAACCCATCTAGTGTCCTCCACTACGTCCTTGTGTGCAAGGACAATGCACCACAAGCTAACACTTCTCACACTCTTCCTCTAGTGTTGTCTTCTCTTTTGCAGGAATTTAACAACGTTTTCCTCGACAAGCTACCTCTGGGACTACCTCCACTCTGAGGCATTGAGCACCGCATCGACCTCATCCCCGGAGCACCGCTTCCGAACAAAGCTCCCTACCATGTCAACCCCGAAGAAACCAAAGAAATACAAAGGCAAGTAAAGCATCTCATAGACCATGGACATGTGCGTCAAAGTTTCAGCCCTTGTGCCGTACCGGTCATTCTTGTGCCAAAACGCGATGGTAGCTTTCGCATGTGCTTCGATTGTAGACCTATCAATGCTATCATCCTTCGCTATAGATATCCCATTCCATGCCTAGATGATATGCTAGATGAACTTAGTGGTGCCACTATATTTTCCAAAATTGATCTTAAGAGTGGTTACTATCAAATCCGCATACAAGAAGGTGATGAATGGAAAACCGCATTCAAAACCAAGTTTGGTTTGTATGAGTGGTTAGTCATGCCTATGGGTCTCTCGGAAGGACCAGACACTTTTATGCGCCTTATGAATCATGTCTTTCGTCCTTACATTGGTATATTTTTCATGGTTTTGTTTGATGACATTCTTGTGTTTAGCAAATCTATCAAAGAACATGTCACCCATGTCCGCACCGTTTTGCAAACTCTTAGAAAAGAGCGCCTCTATGCTAATATGGAGAAATGCCTTTTTGGTGTTGATAAGCTCGTTTTCTTGGGTTTTATTGTTTCTTCTAAGGGTGTTCATGTTGATGAGTCCAAGATCAATGCTATTAAGACTTGGCCGCAACCAACAAACTTGCATCAAGTGCGTAGTTTCCTTGGCCTTGCAGGTTTCTATCGTTGCTTTGTGAAGGATTTTACTCAACTCTCTCTCATAGGATTTGGATCTGGTGGAAAGAAGATTTGAGTGGAAAGCAACTTGGGGAAGGCTAGAGATCAAGATTCATATGGTAGGAATGGAATATCTTGGTCTCAACACATGAGTAGGTGGTTCTCTCTCAGAACATATGAGTTGGAATTGTGTATGTGTTCTAATGGCTCTCTCCACGAATGAAGAGGAGGTGGAGGGGTATACATAGCCTCCACACAAAATCCAACCGTTACACACAGTTTTCCAATCTCGGTGGGACCGAATCAAAAAAACTCGGTCGGACCGAAAAGGTAAACCTAGTGACCGTTAGAGATTTTTGGTGGGACTGACATGCAACTCGGTAGGACCGATATGGTTAGGGTTTGGGCATAACGTAATCTCGGTGAGACCGATTACACAAACTCGGTGAGACCGATTTTGGTAATTAGCTAACCAGAGAGTTGGTCAGGCAAACTCGGTGGGACCGATTTGCTCTTTCGGTGAGACCGAAAAGTTACAAAAAGGAAACACTGAATATACATTGCAATCTCGGTGGGACCGATTCGCTCTTTCGGTGAGATCAAAAAGTTACAAAAGGGAAACAGAGAGTTTGCAATCCCATCTCGGTGAGACCGAGATCCCAATCGGTAGAACTAAATTGCTAGGGTTTGGCAATGGCTTATGACAAATGAAACTGGTGGCGCTGGATAGAAAGAATCGGTAGGACCGAGTTTGGCTTAGGGTTTAGGTCATATGTGGATATGGGAAAGTAGTTGAGGGTTTTGGAGCATATCACTAAGCACATGAAGCAAGAGGCTCATTAAGCAACACCTCATCCCTCCTTGATAGTATTGGATTTTCCTAAAGACTCAATGTGATCTTGGATCACTAAAATATAAAATGAAGAGTCCTGAGCTTTTGAGCTTGAGCCAATCCTTTGTCCTTAGCATTTTGAGGGTTCCACTTTCACATCCATGCCATGCCAATCATTGAGCTTTCCTGAAATAATCATCTTGGAATAGCATTAGCTCAATGAGCTATATGTTGTTATGAATTACCAAAACCACCTAGGTATAGTTGCACTTTCACGATGTTACCAAGCAGGTGATGCAACCAAGCTCAAGGAGGAACTTGATGAAGATCCTATCCTTTGCGTTGTTTCGTTCTAGTTGATCAGTAGTGGAGCCCAGTCGGGACGATCGGGGATCTGTGTAGCATTTGGGGTAGTCTTCTTCTATTTTCGGTTCCGTAGTCGGACCTTGATTGTATCTGGATGATGTAATGCTTTATTCATGTATTGTGTGAAGTGGCGATTGTAAGCCAACTATGTTTCTCTGTCCCTTATGTATTACATGGGTTGTGTGAAGATTACCTCACTTGCGACATTGCTTTCAATGTGGTTATGCCTCTAAGTCGTGCTTTGACACGTGGGAGATATAGCCGCATCGAGGGCGTTACAAGTTGGTAATCATAGCCTTCTCGGACCTTAGGAGCCCCCTGCTTGATTGAATCGCTGGTGTTTTTGAGTCTAGAAATGTTTTGAGTTATTTAGGATTATATATATCAGAGAGTTAGGAATTCTTTTTTACTCCCCAGTCCCTTCATCGCTCTGGTGAGGCATCCTGACGTAGAGTTTTGACTCTTCTCTTCTCAAATTTCACTATATTTTTTTAGGATCACGCGGGTATCTTGGAATCGTTCTGATGGTTTTGTGACAAGAACATTGTTCTTGGTGCCTCCTGACATTTAGGGGTTGTGGCAGTGTCCCGGGGAGTTAAGCTCCGAGGTGTTGTCGTCACAATTTTATCATTGCAGTTCTAGAATACCTGAGTTTCGCCAACATCGAAAATCTCTTTTATGCAGTTGTTGGTGAGATAACCTCGACGCCACCCAGTACTGGGGCGGGAGTTCGGGAGTATTGCCATAACTCGTATAACGGATGCTTTTCGAAGGTTGAGGTAAATGATTTCCGAAGGTTTCTTGGTTATGTGTTGAAGGATGGATACAGCTGGATGTAGGATTTGCTAGTTTTGGGTGAGATATTATGCTTCCCCTGTATCCCCAACACCTGATTGCATAACCGGAAAATTTCGGGAGTTTATAAGTGGGAATTCAAGTAGCTCTTAGGATATCTTTCCGACAGATGTATGATATGAAATTGGGGTTCGACGTCTAGTGGTCCACCTATCCACGGTTGATTTTACAGTGGTCTCGTTGTGTCTTAAAGAGTCCTTGGCTATGCCGACTCGGGGACGCTTCGTATGTCATGTGCACTGCCTTGTACATGATGGTGCTGTACGATTGAGCCCGTGTAGGCCCCACCATGAAAACTTCGGACAAAATTTCTATCATATGTTTGTTCCGGCTTATTCCCCAAGCCAATCCTTTGTTTTGTTTTGAGTTATGGTATTCGAGTTGCTTCGATGTCAAGTGTTTGATTCCATACCTTCCCCAAATGTTGTTCTCATACTCCGATGCGAATACTAATCCTTCTCGATCATCGAGTTTTTCATCTCAATCCTTGTCAGCCGGTGCGATTCTCTTCAAGATGATCCTATCATTTGTCTCATCCGTAAGAGAAACTCTAACTCTTCTCAACGATGTTCGTTTCATCCGTCTCCAAGTTGCCTTTGTTTTTCCTGCACACCCATCCTTGTCTTCTTCAAGAACTTAGGTTTCTCAATCAAGTATCCATCTTATGGATGTGAAGACTTTTCATTCTTGTCTTTCAATGTTCTTATCCGGTGATTCTCATGAAGATTCTAACGGAGCTTCAAGTGTTGTATTCTTCGATCTTTTCTTCTCTGGTGGATTTAATTCAAGGTTTACGGATCTTATCCTTTCCTCGTTTCTAATGCCTTCTCATACCAATGCAATTCTTAATCGTTCACCTCTCGCTATTCATTTGTTCTGGAGTGCTCAAGATATCTCAAAGATTCATGTTTCCACTCTGCTTTCGTTCAAACTCTTTCGAGGATGTTATCTCATTCAAGCCATTTAAATTCAACCGGTGGAATCTCTCTTTTCAAGCGATCATTCAACGATGTTTCTTTTGAGTGGGCCCTAACCCACAGGCCTTTTCCCAGGATCTTACCTGACTCTTATAATTTTTCCTCGAGTTACTCCCAAATTCTTTTCGAAGTTTGACATAAGAATGATTCATCATCAGTCAAATGTCTTTCTCCAAGATCTTTCAATTTTTTTTCACCGTTGGCTCAACCTTTCTATTCGTCATCCCGGAGTACCTCTACAATTTGGTGGTGTTTCTCATCGTCATTCTCAGATTTTGAAGAACAAAGAAGAATTTCTCTTCAATCTTATCCATTCTCTCAGAGATTCGTGATTCTAGATTGTTGCCATCCTCTCATAATTGTTTTCGATTGTCAGAATTCTTTTCACCCATCCGGAGTAATTCAGGAGTCTTTTCAGTTTGATTCTCCGAAGGCCATCATTTCGGGATTATTCATTCTTAGCTTTCAGCTATCATTCTCCAATTTTACCGGTGCTTCGTTCAAGTGATCGCTAATCGGCTCGTAATCTCTTCGTTCTCTTTTATCTAAATTCTCTTAAGTATCCTCGTTCATTTCATAATTCTAACCGGTGTTCCTTTATCTTCCTTTCGGACATTTTAATTCTTACGGTGGGTCGTTCAAGATTTCTATTCCTTCATTATCATATCAATGTGTTCGTTGGTTAAATCCTACCGGTGGTCCATTGAGTTTGTGCTATATGTCTCTTAATCTTTTCTAAGAGAATAAGTAATATGTCAAATCCGTTGGTTGTCATCAATTTAATTGGTGAAGGATAAGCATAATGTAATTCTTATTCTTGTTTCATCCAAATGAGTCAATTCCTTATTCCGGAGTGTTTCATCATACATGTTCTTGGTTTCAAGTGCTCATCTTTCTTTCCCGGAGTTCCAAGCTCTCGAAATTATGTAATCACGGAGATCTATCTAAATCTGTACAAGGTTCCACCTTGCGTTTTCAACTACCCTTTCTTTCCGTTTGATCATTCTTTTGTTACCGTAATTCTTCATGGAGGCTCAACATGGCGGTTCATCAAGGATTTATTTCCTTCTCGAAGCGTTCTTCAAGATTCTTTTCAGAGGACCTCCATCATTATTCATTTGGCATTGTGCAATTCTCTCTTCCGTATCATTGGAGGTGGTATTATGTCATTCTTGATAATATGAGTTCATGTTTCATGATTCACATGTTGTTAAGAATGGGATAGTTTAAATCCATCAATCTCGTCATTGGAGTTATCTTGGCTTATATTCCACCTAAAGCCTTCCCTAAGGTTTGTTGCTATTATGGTTCTTATAAATGATCCAAGTTCTTCATTTATCCTTTCCGGTGCGATATACTTTCTCGTCTCTTTGTTCATATCAATCCATTTCTTTTCCCGTGAGTGGCAGGTTTTCACCTCATAATTTCATTCATTCTTTCCAAATTCTACCGGTGGCTTGTTCAAGACTTTTCTCAAGTTTATGCTATATCTATCTTAATCCTTTCTACGAGAATAGGTAGTATGCCAAATCCTTTGCTTGTCATCAATCTAAATTGATGAAGGATAAGCATAATGTAATTCTTATTCTTGTTTCACCGAGTAAATTCAATTTGTTATTCCGGAGGCTCATCAAGTTCTCGGTTTCAATTGTCTTATCTTTTCTTTTCCCGGAGTTCCAAGCTCTAACAATTATATCGTCGCGAAGATCCATCTAAATCATTACAAGACTTCACCTTGTGTTTCCAACTTCTCTTTATTTTTATCATATTTTTGTTACTGGAGTTCTTCATGGAGGCTCTACATGGTGGTTCGTCAAGGATTATTTTTCATTCTTCAATTGTTCGTCAAGGTTTCTCTCGAAGCGATGATCCGCCAAGCTATAATTCAAGTAGTCTTCATCTAGCATTTCGAAGTGCAATTCTTTCTATCTTATCTTTTGAGGTGGTGTTATGTCATTTTTGACAATTGCTTTGTGTTTATGATTCACAAGTTGTCCGGAATGACGTATTGTAAACCCATCATTTTCAATTCGTTCATGAGATCCCTTGCAACCCATCAATCTCTTCATTGGAATTATCTTGGGTTATATTTCACCTAAAGCTTTCCCTAAGGATTATTGCTATTTATGGTGCTCATAAATGACCCAAGTTCTTCATTTACCCTCCTGGTGAAATAAGTTTCTCGTCTCCTTGTTGATATCAATCCAATCTTTTGTTTCGTTAGTGGCAGATTTTCACCTCAAGATTTCGAGATGTTCTCCATAAGCCCACAACAAGCCTACTATTTTTTTCGTTGGTTTTCCAACAACTCCATTCAACCTTTTCTACGTAAGCATGCTCTTTCAATTTTATTTGCGAGAGTTGCCATTCGTCTTCGCCGTTCTTTTTCTTTCCAACCATCTAGTTTTCCATTCATTTGTTCCGAAGGCATTGTGATGTTGCTCTCTTCGACCCATCATCTTGTTTTATCAAGATCATGTTCAATTCCTTCCATTTACAGTCAAAGTGCTATCCAAATTATATCATTCTTATTCCTTCTCTATCTTGTTTTAACCGGAGTGGTTTCAATATCTATCTTGGCACTTAACCTCAAGGTTTTTTGCAATGTTCCTTGTTCCTCTTTCCTAACGGAGTGTTTTCAACTTCATTCATCTTTGTTGTATTCTTTCATTCAACTTGTTCAACCTCGCAAGGTTCTTTGGTTTCACTTATTTGTCAAAGAAGCAACTTAGTTTTACCTTTTCTATTCCTCGTCTGTTTCTCTCCAGTGCCATCCTAGATCTCGGGACGAGATCCTCTCGTAGTGGTGGAGTGTTGTGACGCCCTGAGACCATTGCGCAAGTGTCTTCCAGTTATTCGTTGTTGTTGCCTTGTCATTCGCTTGCATGTTGTATCTTGTCATGTCATCATGTGCCTTGCATCATCTTGTTTTCAAAACTTGCATTCGTCCGGGTCTCCCAGTTCTCTCTGTTGTTCGTTCTGAGCCCAGACACACTTGCACGCGCCCGTGGCACGTCCGAAATAGTATTTGATAAGTGGCCGGAAAATGTTCTCGGAATGGGTTGAAAGTTGGCATGCGGTGTTGTTGTGTTCTAGGTAGGCCGCCTGTCAAGTTTCATCACATTCGGAGTTCGTTTGACGCCCCAACGGTTAACTATAGCGACAATATAGTCGGTCTATCGTCGGACATTTTCGGTCTCCGAAAACAGTTGCCAGGTCTCTCTCTCTCTCTCTCTCTCTTTTCTCTCCTCTCAGCCCGAGGCCTTCTGCACAGCCCACAAGTTCACACCTACCCCCTCCTCGCATCCAGTGTCGTCTGATTAAGATCAGAGGGTCCAGAAATAACCCCTCGACCCAAACCCTAGCCATTCTGCTATATATGGACACCCTCCTTCCAAATTTGTCATCTTCTAGACTCCACCTACCTACATCCACCTTCCCTCCACAATTTCCGCGCCTGCCCGCTTCCCTCCCCCGCCACTTGGCACGCCGCCATTCGCCAGCCACCGCCAACCACCACCAGCGCCGCCACCCTCGGCCTATCACACCACGCCACCTGTCCCCAGTGCCTTCCCCCACCCCTGCGCCGCTGCACGGCCTGCCAGGACCCAGATCGGGGCCCTGGAAGCCCATCTCCGCCTGAAGCGCGCTGCTACTCCTCCCGTAGCGCTTGATCCAATCTGGATCGAGGCAACGGCCTCCGCCACGAGCGCCACCTCGCATCTACGCCGCACCCCGTCATTGTCGATGGCGGCCACTGGAGATCTCGTCGCCATCAAGCTCCACCGGAGGACCTCCCATGCTGATCCAGCTCCCTCTCCTCTTCTCGTTTTCGTCTCTTCTCCCTCTCCCTCGTGAACTCTCTCTCATCTTCACATGAGGAGCCCCGTCCGCGCCATGGACGGCCTGCCTCATCGGATCCGAGGTGGATCCATCCTTTCCCGTTGTTCCACGCCCGGATCCGCGCCCTAGGTCCTCCTCCGCGCCTCCTCGTCGGCGAGCTACCGTCGTCCACCGCCATGGTTGCCGTTCCCCCTCCTTGCTCGTGCGGGGGCACGAGGACGACAGGCAGGAGCTGCTCGCTCCGCTCGTAGGCCCTGCCGTGGCCCAGAGCTGCCAGACCCATTCGGCCACCCAGCGGCCTGCCTCCTACGCGCCGTGGGCCGCAGGAACAGGCCCAGCTGTGCGCCCCTGCAGGCCTCCCCTCTCCACCAGCTGGACCAAGGCCTGAAGTGAGTATCCCCTCTCCACTCCATCAACTGTACACTACTGGGCCAACCAGATTCGGCCGAGTGTGTTTTTTTCTTTGTCTGCGATTTTAGCAATATTCCAGTGTTTTACCTGTTTTGCAGAAAACCCCCCAAGCTTCATGCATATAATTACTCACAAACGATGCATCATATTAAAACAAACTTTATATGTAAAATGCTTTGAATTTTATGTGAATTAATAATTTGCCACTTTCATGCATGTTTAAAATGTTTAAACTGTTGTTTGCATTAATTTGTTTAAATAACATGCTAAAATGATTTATTTCATAACTCAATAACCGTAGCTCCAAATTTAACAAACTTCATATTTAAATGGGGTAGAAAAATGCCTAGTTTAACATAGTTTACTTCCTTTGCATGTTTAACAACTTGAAAATTTGGTTTAGGGCAGAACAGTACCAAACCTATAATATGCACATGAGGATTCTTCCGGACTTGTTGCTTGTTGTTCCGGCCTCATTTAAACTTGCCTAGATAGGTAGTTTTCATTTGCTTCACCTCTTGCCATGCTAACCAACATTTAATATTATTGAGTACCTAAACGAGAGACAACTAAATAAGTCATGTGGTGTTTTCTTCAATATGCAACTCCGTTGCATATTGATCTCCACTTAATTTGTAGTGTTGTTTGTTGCACTTTGCCATGCCATGCCTCATTAAACCGGACATGCATCATACTTGATTGTGCATCATGCCATGATTCTATGATGGTTGTTTACTATGTTGTTTGCTTCTTTCCGGTGTTGCTTCTTCGGGTTAGTTCCGATAACATCGCGTTTGTGAGGATCCGTTCGACTACGTCCGTTTGTCTTCTTCATGGGCTCGTTCTTCTTCCTTGCGGGATCTTAGGCAAGATGACCATACCCGCAAAATCACTTCTATATTTGCTTGCTAGTTTCTCGCTCTATTGCTATGCCTCGATACCTACCACTTGCTATATCATGCCTCCCATATTGCCATGTCAAGCCTCTAACACACCCTTCCTAGCAAACCATTGTTTGGCTATGTTACCGCTTTTGCTCAGCCCCTCTTATAGCATTGTTAGTTGCGGGTGAAGATGGAGTTTGTTCCATGTTTGGAACATGGATATGTTGGGATATCATAATATATCTTATTTAATTAATGCATCTATATACTTGGTAAAGGGTGGAAGGCTCGACCTTATGCCTTGTGTTTTGTTCCACTCTTGCCGCCCTAGTTTCCTTCATACCGGTGTTATTTTCCTTGATTTTGCTTCCTTACGCGGTTGGGTGTTATGGGAACCCCTTGACAGTTTGCTTTGAATAAAAATCCTCTAGCATGGCCCAACCTTGGTTTTACATTTGCACTAACAACCTATCACCTTCCCTTGGGTTCAGCAGACTCAAGGGTCATCTTTATTTTAGCCCCCTCAGGCCAGTGCTTGTCTAAGTGTTGGTCCGAACTAGAGTCCTTTGCAGCGCCACCTCAGGGAAACTTGAGGTTTGGTTTTAGTTGTACGGAGCGCTCATCTGGTGTGCCCTGAGAACGAGATACGTGCGTCTCCTATCGGGATTTGTCGGCACATCGGGCGGCTTTGCTGGTCTTGTTTTACCATTGTCGAAATCTCTTGTAACCGGGATTCCAAGTCCGATCGGGTCTTCCTGGGAGAAGGAATATCCTTCGTTGACCGTGAGAGCTTGTGATGGGCTAAGTTGGGACACCCCTGCCGGGTTTTGAACTTTCGAAAGCCGTGCCCATGGTTATGGGCAGATGGGAATTTGTTAATGTCCGGTTGTAGAGAACTTGACACTTAACTTAATTAAAATGCATCAACCATGTGTGTAGCTGTGATGGTCTCTTTTCGGCGGAGTCCAGGAAGTGAACACGGTTCTTGTGTTATGCTTGAACGTAAGTAGTTTCAGGATCACTTCTTGATCACTTCTAGTTTCACGACCGTGCATTGCTTCTCTTCTCACTCTTATTTCCGTATGTTAGCCACCGTATATGCTTAATGCTTGCTGCAGCTCCACCTCATTACCCTTTCCTACCCATAAGCTTAAATAGTCTTGATCTCGCGGGTGTGAGATTGCTGAGTCCTCCTGACTCGCAGATACTTCCAAACAGTTGTAGGTGCCGATGATACCAGTGCAGGTGATGCAACCGCGCTCAAGTGGGAGCTCGATGAAGATCTTAGTCGTTGTTATTTTTCTTTTCCGGTTGATCAGTAGTGGACCCCAGTTGGGACGATCGGGGATCTAGCATTTGGGGTTGTCTTCTTTTATTTTGGTTCCGTAGTCGAACCTTGATTGTATTCTGGATGTTGTATGTTTAACTTGTATTGTGTGAAGTGGCGATTGTAAGCCAACTCTCTATCCCTTTCTTATTCAGTACATGGGATGTGTAAAGATTACCCCTCTTGCGACAGACCTACCATGCGGCTATGCCTCTAAGTCGTTCCCCAACATGTGGGAGATATCGCCGCATCGTGGGTGTCACATAAATGGTCAGTGGAACGCCCATGGTTGAAATAATACAAGCGTTTGCGTTAATAACATGGTAGCTATTTTTTCCAAAATGCTTAGAAAACTCAAATAATGTATAAGAAAGGCAAAACGAACCCTGAATAATTTCATATTTTAGCACGATACTCCATAGTTGCATGTTGCCTCTATAAAACAAATCAAGGCTGGAAGAGGCAGTGTATGTCGTTTTGCACCCAAAGGTGATACATTTCCGCTCGGAATGATGGGGCTTCTTCAGTGAATTCATTGTTTGCAAGAAGCTTATACCGAAACTTGTCCCAAAACAGATTTTTTTAACCATCCACGTTGGTGCCATGTCATGACACCATGCCAAGTTTCATGATTTTCAGGCGAGTTTTGGATTTACACGGATTTTAAAAGTAAGTTTCTCAATGTTTCCTATTGGTGCAACAAACCCAAGGTCTGTTGCCCAGACTATGCATAGGCCTAAGGACAAGTTTGCAGTACCTAAGATCAGACCAAGCACTAAGGATCAATACTTAATATAATCAAAGTGCAGATCAAGAATACCAAGTCGAGCCAGAGAAGCAATATATCACTAAGGAAAAAAAACCTCCCTTGTCGGGCAGGCGAGCCTGGCGAGGTCAGGGTCACCTCGGAAGCAAGCCTCCAGACCCTCTCGGCAGGCCTGTCGGGGCTTGCGGAGGCAAACTACTCCATCGCACCACCTCGCAGCTACGCACATCATCGATCGGTGCGGTGTCAAGCCCCTAAGTGGCTAAGTGGCTGCTTCTTGCCACATGGCAGCCACTTCCTACAGAAACACCTCGAAATGACACCCGTCCTGAGACGTGTCAAGCAAGCAGGTGCAAAGCAGGCAAAACAGCCCAGCAAGGCCTACCAGGCACGCTGTGTTGTGACACTGAGCGGCACATTTAATGCGCTCTATCCGCTTGTAGACTTAAGTATGGTAGCACCATTTGCTATCTAATCAGTGTGTAAAAGACTAATTCGCCACGGTGGTGACCCGTTTTATCTCAAAAAGGAGGCCCGTGGCAACTGTAGAGAGGATCCAGACCCTCGCATATTCATACGCGTGTAGCCACTCTCACCCCGAGGCAACCCTGACAGGCAAGAGCGCCGCATTCTCCACCATTATCCACCATCAGTCCACCAAAGCAGGAGTAGGGTTTTATGCCTTGCAGCGGCCCGAACCTGGGTAAAACTGCCCATGTGATCTCTGTCATGCTGTGTTACGCTTCTCCGCTCTTTGTGTAACGTGCCCATCCTCGCGCCGAACCAAAAGGGGCTCATGGCCCCATAGGTGGTCATGGTTTCCCATGACATATTTGGCGCACCAGGTAGGGGGATTCACTTGCGTGTACCCGAGAAAAGTAGGCAGTGTGTCGCACTCATAGCCATTTTTGTCATGAACGTCTCCACCGACTATGGAACCCAAGAAAAAGCCCGGTGCTGCAACTCACCCACCCACCTCGAAGGCCCCGCCGCCCACGACCACCGACGTCGCGGGGACTACGGGGATGCATGGAGGTGTGGACGCTGCGGGGGACGTGGTCGACGCGGGCGGCATTGTAACCGCCTCCCCCACGGCTGGTGTAGGAGCGGGAGGCATCGGAGAAGGACAACACCAACAACAGTAATGTTCACCCGGGGGAGAATCACAATCCTTCGGCTGTGAACGCCGCAGGCGCAGTCGCAGGACATGCACCGCCCCTGGAGCAAACTGGCCCAGCCAATGCTCCGAACGGGGTCATTGGTCCACATGTGCCACCACCTCATCACCACACCATCCAAGTGTTGGGCACCGCCCCCGTATATAAAGGAGAGGGGGAGGAGGTGGCTGGCCTAGGAGGGGTGCGCCAAGGGGGGAGTCCTACTAGGACTCCACTCCTAGTAGGATTCGCCCCCTCCTTCCAACGGAGAGGAGGAAAGGGGAAAGGGGGGGCGCCCCCTCCCCTTGTCCAATTCGGATTGGGAAAGGGGGAGGGGGTGTGCGCCACCTCCCGTGTCCTCCACTATGGCCCATTAGGCCCATTAACTTTCCCGTGGGGTTCCAATAGCCTCCCGGTACTCCGAAAAATCTCCAAACCTCTGCGGAACCATTCCGTTGTCCGTATATAGCCTTCCATTATATAAATATTTACCTCTTGGCCATTTCGAGACTCCTCGTCATGTCTGTGATCTCATCTGGGACTCCGAACAAACTTCGTCACCAAAACACATAACTCATAATACAAAATGTCATCAAACTTTAAGCGTGCGGACCCTACGGGTTTGAGAACTATGTAGACATGACCGAGACACATCGCCGGTCAATAACCAATGGCAAAACCTAGATGCTCATATTGGTTCCTACAAATTCTACGAAGATCTTTATCACTCAAACCGCATAACAACATACGTCATTCCCTTTGTCATCGGTATGTTACTTGCCCGAGATTCGATCATCGGTATCATCATACCTAGTTCAATCTCGTTACCGGCAAGTCTCTTTACTCATTCCATACTACACCATCCCGTAACTAACTCATTAGTCACATTGCTTGCAAGGCTTATAGTGATGTGCATTACCGAGAGGGCCCAGAGATACCTCTCCGATACACAAAGTGACAAATCCTAATCTCGGACTATGCCAACCCAACAAATACCTTCGGAGAGACCTGTAAAGCATCTTTATAATCACCCAGTTACGATCTGACGTTTGATAGCACACAAGGTGTTCCTCCGGTATTCAGAAGTTGCCTAATCTCATGGTCATAGGAATATGTATAAGTCATGAAGAAAGCAATAGCAATAAAACTAAACGATCATAAAGCTAAGCTAACGGATGGGTCTTGTCCATCACATCATTCTCTAATGATGTGATCCCGTTCATCAAATGACAACACATGTCTATGGTTAGGAAACTTAACCATGTTTGATTAATGAGCTACTCAAGTGGAGGCATACTAGGGACACTCTATTTGTCTATGTATTCACACATGTACTAAGTTTCCGGTTAATACAATTCTAGCATGAATAATAAACATTTATCATGATATATGGAAATATAAATAACAACTTTATTATTGCCTCTAGGGCATATTTCCTTCAGTCTCCCACTTGCACTAGAGTCCATAATCTAGATTACATAGTAATGATTCTAACACCCATGGAGTCTTGGTGCTGATCATGTTTTGCTCGTGAAAGAGACTTAGTCAACGGGTCTGTAACATTCAAATATGTATGTATCTTGCAAATCTCTTGATGTGTTTGGTTCTCTTATGAAATCTGGATTCCTTCACCAAGGAAATTGCTCAAGTATTGTCATAAAAGATTTTCATTGGACCCGATGCACTAGGTATTACACCTATATCAGATATGAACTCCTTCATCCAGACTCCTTCATTTGTTGCTTTTGAAGCAACTATTTACTCTGCTTCACACGTAGATCCCGCCACGACGCTCTACTTGGAACTAAACCAACTTACAACTCCACCACTAAATATAAATATGTATCCTTTTTGTGACTTAGAGTCATCCGGATCAGTGTCAAAGCTTGCATCGATGTAACCATTTATGACAAGCTCTTTGTCACCTCCATAAACGAGAACCAGTCCCTTTTCAGGTATTTCAGGATGTTCTTGATCGCTCTCCAGTGATCCACTCCTGGATTACTTTGGTACCTCCCTGCTAAACTTACAGCAGGCACTACTAGGGAAAACCTTATACACAGAATATTACCAGCAGCGCTCTTCAAAATACGACGCTACTGCTATTTAGCAGAAGCGTGTTCCCAAAAAACATGTTGCTGAAAGAAAAATAGCAGTAGCGCGTCATCTCCATACCGTGCTATTGCTCTAATTGCCATGACCTCGCCGTCCAGCTAGTTATAGCAGTAGCGCCTTACGCCATACCGCGCTACTGCTATTATCCTTATCTGTAGCGCTTTTTCTTACCCGTGCTACTACTAACCCTACCTTATCCCTATGCAGCCGATCCTCTCTCTCACTCACTCTCCCTCTCAGTCACTCTCGCCTGCACTGATAACCGTTGTTGTTCGTCGCCGCCGCCACCGTCGTCCGTCTGCCACCGAGGTACTCCCTCCTTCCATCCCTCCTCCTCCCACCGCGCCCTCCTCCCTCCGCCTGCGGCCGCCCCACCTCCCTCCTCCTCCTGCAGCCCTCCTCCCACCGCCCCTCCCTCCGCCTCCTCCGACCACCCCTCCTTCCTCCTCCTCCGGCCGGCCCCTCCCCATCCTCCTCCGGCCGCCCCTCCCCCTCCTCTCTCCTCTATCCCTCCCTTGTCTCTATTTTTGCAAATCGTAGGTAACTAGTTTATTTAGTAAGTGATTAATATAACTAGTTTATTTATATTAAGTGCTTAATAGAACTAGTTTATTTAGTAAGTGCTTAATAGAACTAGTTTATTTAGTAAGTACTCCCTTTGTAAACTAATATAAGAGCGTTTAGATCACTATTTTAGTGATCTAAACACTCTTATATTAGTTTACGGAGGGAGTAGTTAATAAAACTAGTTTATTTAGTAAGTAGTTATAAAACTAGTTTATTTAGTAAGTAGTTATAAAACTAGTTTATTTAGTGTTAGGATTATATATGAGATATTTTCAAATGTTTTTTTTTTCATATTTTGAACCACTGAAATGCAATGACCATCGATAAGCAGCCTATGTTTTGCCGGAGTGTTGATTAATTTCCGTTCCAGCAAATTTCAGGCGCTTGATATGTCCTTTCTTAGAAAAGGTCATGCCGGATTTTTTGGGTTTTTCCGTCGAGTTATAATCTTTGAATTTTGAACACAGGAGATGTCTGATGACGATGGGATCCCGAAGTGTGGGTACTGCTACGATAACCGGGGTGTGTGCGACATGTTTCCTCACCTGCAAAATGATAGGTTTTTCACCGTGAAGCTGGAAGAGACCTTCGATGTTTGTACGGTACGCAACGACAAGCATTTCATCGTAATTAATATCATCACTTGTGCTTCTTTTGTTCAACGTGTAATTTATCGATTTTTTTCAATTCGATTAGTACATCCCATGCCATGCTAGACCATATGTATTGGAGAAGCTTGGTTTTCGTTTAGATGACTTTCAGAATGTGGAGACGAGGAGGGCTCACTTAAGAACTAAACATGGTTATGAGTTTCTGGTTAAGTTCTACAATGAGATCGATCGCTCCCATTTCGGTTGCTCTAATTGGGAAGCTCTCTGCAAGGCATATGGATTTGAGGAGGGAATGTGAATAAGATTTGATATTCATCCCGAAGATTATGATGATGATGATGATAATATCGACATCTGGGTGGATGTGGATATGCCTCCAATTTTGCCTAGATGTGAGTTTGTCAAAATATTTTGTTAAGTTTAGTAATTTATGTTGTTAATTTAAAAATATTTGGTGTTCGTCCGTACTAAACTTATTTATTTATAATTTTCAGCTTATTTCTTATCTTCAAGAAATACTCGGAAGGTAGTAGACAACACATACTACAACTATGACTCCAAGCTTAATTGTGAGGAGAAAGGTTATCTTATCTCATTCATAGAAGATGTTGAGGCCTTCAAAACCAGTCACTCTATCAACCCAAATTATACTAGATACGTGCCACTAGTTCATACATTGCTTGATGATAACTTCATTGCCAAAAACTTGGTAAGATTTTGTTAATGATGGTAACTTCATTTCATACATTATTCTTAAGTAAACCATTGCTAACTATATATGTTACTATTTCGTTTTTGAACAGAGGCTCCCGAAGGAGGTTGTGCCTGACATGCTATTTACCGAAGGTGATATGCATATGGTTAGCTTGCAACCAACTCCTTCGGAGGCTTACCATACTGCATACTCGATTTATTCAAATGATGGAAGGCTCGGAATCAAAGAATGGATCAAAGTGATGAATGCTCACATGCAAATAATTGGAGAAAAAATGAATGTGCGCAAGCCACAAGTTGGAGATAGGTTTATGTCCATTCTCCATTATGGTGAAGGACCGGTTTATCTGTTTTATGGTATTTTAGCTAGGAGAGAGGAGTAGGTCCTAAGTATTAAGAACAATTAGTTAGTGTTGATTATATATGACTACAGTGTCTTAGACTTGATGGTGATGCTGAGTAGGAGTAGTGATTACTATGATGATGATGATGAGGAGTTGTTATTATAACTAGTGACGAAGGTGTTATATGATGTCCCATCATGGACGGAAATGATGATTATGAGGAGTTATATGACAATGATATATTATGATGATAAGTTGTTAATGATATTATGATGATGATAAGTTATTATGTCATTGGGTGAAAGAACCGCCGATTAGTTTCAAATGGATGGATCCAAAGTAACCATTGGTTACTTTGGATCCATGCACTTGAAACTAATCCAAGGTTCTTTCACCTAGTGATTTAATAACTCATTATGATGTAAAAACAATCTCTAAATTGCTACTGTATGAAAAATTGTATGTACGTACGACCTAAAATTCAAGAGAAATGGAATAGGGAATAATAGTAGTAGCGATTGTTTTCAAAAGCGCTACTAGTAATTAGCAGTAACGCTTGACTTGGAAAGCGCTACTACTAAGTAGATATAGCACTAGCGAGTGCCGGTAGGCGATACTGCTAAGCATTAGCTGTAGCGCCTTATCAGTAGCGCGCTTAGCCGCGCTACTGATAGGCCAAAACCAGCACTACTGCTAGGCTTTTCCCTAGTAGTGAGGGCACACATCAGGTCTGATACACAGCATTGCATACATGATAGAACCTATGGCTGAGGCATAGGGAATGCCTATCATTTTCTCTCTATCTTCTGTAGTGGTCGGGCATTGTGTCTGACTCAACTTCACACCTTGTAACACAAGCAAGAACCCTTTCTTTGAATGATCCATTTTGAACTTCTTCAAAACTTTATCAAGGTATGTGCTTTGTGAAAGTCCAATTAAGCGTATTGATCTACCTCTATAGATCTTGATGCCCAATATGTAAGCAGCTTCACCGAGGTCTTTCATTGAAAAATTCTTATTCAAGTATCCTTTTATGCTATCCAGAAATTCTGTATTATTTCCAATCAACAATATGTCATCCACATATAATATTAGAAATGCTATAGAGCCACCACTCACTTTCTTATAAATACATGCTTCTCCAAAAGTCTGTATAAAATCATATGCTTTGATCACACTATCAAAGCATATATTCCAACTCCAAGAGGCTTGCACCAGTGATAGAGGCAAAGGTGTCCCGTATTTCGATGAGATGGTGGCTATCGTTTTGGTGGAAGTCGACTTTGATGATCCGACTACGAACGTGCGAGGATGTCGCGCCTTAGCAATCGCTAAACCAACTCCGAGAGGTTATTGACCACGCCGGAGCACGATCAACCTGACCACGAAGGTCTATTTCCTGCAGGCAAACGAAGAACAAGCAAGAAACTAAGATTGCAATCTGGATATTGCGAATATAAGAGGAAAGCTTTATTGATCAAGGTGGGGTTCTGTGACGCCTTTGTCTGGTTGTTGAACACAAACGAAGTACGCGAAGTTGCAGCTATGTCGAACTTTAATCTAAACAAAACCCCAAAGTCTAAACGATGCCCTAATGGCTGTATATATGGAGGAGAGAGGGGGGAATTTCGTGGCGCTTGGAGGAGGGGTCCGAAACCAACCATAACTCTTGTTTCCACACACATCCGGATTCTAAAAACAACCTATAAACAAGTATTTCGAAATTACATGGGCCTGACACAAAAATAAGGTGATGCAACACCTAGGATAGCCTCTCGACGAAATTTATGAAGTGGAATCTTGTATATTTCATCCAAGGCTTCATGCACTCATTATGGTGGCTTCAAAGTCCTGGAATCATCACTTATAACTCTGTTCTTGTTCCCCTTGCGCACGCCATCATCTCCATGCATGAACTTGCTCCAAGGTTCATCTTTCTTGTCCAAGCTAGGCCCTTCATTTGTAAGCAAAACAAATGTATCCAATTTAGGCAACATCATATTCTCATGAACATTAGAATCGTTACCAAGAAACAAAAGTACCTGGTAATTTAATTGGCGTGCGCGAGCTCTAGTAATTGGTCCGGTATGTATAGCAGCAGAGGTTGTCGGTGAACAATGGTATTGATATCATCATCATCCTCGACAGAAGCTCATCTTCCTCACCCGAATAAGGCTTCAAATCTGCAATGTTAAAAGCGGAACTAACCCCAAAATCTGCAGGCAGCTCAAGTTTGTATGCATTATCATTTATTTTCTCTAACACCTTAAAAGGACCATCAACATGTGGCATTAGCTTTGATTTGCGCAAATTAGGAAATCTATCCTTACGCAAATGTAACCAAACAAGATCTCCAGGTGCAAACACAACATTTTTTTCTTCCCTTATCTCCAGCAAGTTTATATTTAGCATTCATACGCTCAATGTTTTCCTTAGTTAACTCATGCATTTTTAAAATCAATTTAGCACGTTCTTTAGCATCAAAATTAACCTTCTCTGAAGATGGAAGAGGCAACTAATCAATAGGTGCACGAGGAAGGAAACCATACACAATTTCAAAAGGGCACATCTTTGTAGTAGAATGAAATGAACGATTATAAGAAAATTCAATATGACGCAAGCATTCTCCCCACATTTTCTTATTATTCTTCAAAACAGCCCTAAGCATAGTAGACAATGTTCTATTGACAACTTCAGTTTGTCCATCAGTTTGGGGGTGACAAGTAGTACTAAAAAGCAGTTTAGTCCCCAATTTAGCCCATAAACATCTCCAAAAGTGGCTAAGAAATTTAGTATCATGATTTTAAACAATAGTATTTGGCACACCATGCAAGCAAATAATTTCATGAAAGAACAAATCAGCAACATTAACAACATCATCGCTTTTATGACATGGTATAAAGTGCGCCATTTTTGAGAATCTATCCATGACAACAAATATGCTATCCCTCCCCTTATTTGTTCGAGGTAAATCTAAAACAAAGTCCATAGATATGTCCTCCCAAGGAACACTAGGTATAGGCAAATGCATATATAAACCATAAGGATTGAGTCGTGACTTAGCTTTTTGACATGTAGTGCGGCGAGCAATAAAACGCTCAACATCCCGTCTCATCTTTGGCCAAAAGAAATGTGTAGCATGTATGTCCTCCGTCTTCTTCACGCCAAAGTTTCCCATTAATCCTCCTCCATGCGCCTCCTGCAACAACAAAAGATAAGAGGAGCTAGCTGGTAGCACGGAACACAAATCCATCATTAACGACAAACTTGTTCCACATTCTTCCTTCTTTACAATTCTGCATTACATCTTTAAAATCAGCATCATGCACATATTGATCTTTGATGGTCTCCAAACCAAATATTTTGAAGTCAAGTTGTGAAAGCATAGTATAGCAACGAGACAATGCATCAGCAATAACCTTATGTTTACCCTTCTTGTGTTTAATGACATAAGTGAAAGTCTCAATCAATTCAACCCATTTAGCATGTCTATGATTAAGTTTAGCTTGACTTTTAATATGTTTCAACGATTCATGATCAGAATGTATAACAAATTCTTTGGGCCATAAATAATGTTCCCATGTTTCTAAAGTCCGAACAAGAGCATATAATTCTTTATCATAAGTAGAATAATTAAGACAAGGCCCACTCAATTTTTCAGAAAAGTATGCAACAGGTTTGCCATCTTGTAATAACTCCTAATCCCATGCCACTAGCATCACATTCAAGCTCAAAAGTCTTATTAAAATTAGGAAGTTGAAGTAAAGGATCATGTGTCAACTTATCTTTTAATACCGTGAAGGCTTCTTCCTGTGCGGTAATCCAAACAAAAGGTACATCCTTCTTTGTAAGCTCACTGAGAGGTGCAGCAATGGTGCTGAAATCTCTCACAAAACGCCTATAGAATCAAGCGAGGCCAAGAAAACTCCTCACTTGTGTGACCGTTTTGGGCTGCGGCCAACTCTCAATAGCTTCAGTCTTGGCCTTATCAACTTCAATTCCCTATGGAGTAACAACATAGCCAAGAATAGATACTCGGTCGATGCAGAAGGTGCACTTCACAAGGTTACCAAACAAACGTGCATCACATAGAGCAATAAAAACAGCACGTAATTGTTCCAAATGTTCCTCCAAAGATTTGCTATAAATCAATATGTCATCAAAGTAAACTACCAAAAATCGTCCAATGAAAGCACATAAAACGTCGTTCATTAGTCTGATGAAAGTACTAGGTGCATTAGTTAACCCAAAAGGCATGACTAACCACTCATATACACCAAACTTAGTTTTAAATGTTGTTTTCCATTCATCTCCCAATTTCATACGAATTTTATGGTATCCACTACGCAAATCAACTTTGGAGAAAATTGTAGAGCCACTCAATTCATCAAGCATATCATCTAGCCTAGGAATAGGATGACGATAACAAATAGTAATATTATTAATGCCTCTACATTCAATACACATACGCGATGTACTATCCTTTTTAGGCACTAGTGTAATAGGAACAACACAAGGACTAAGAGATTCGCGTATGTAACCTTTGTCGAGCAGCTCCTGTATTGACGCATAATCTCCTTCGTCTCCTCTGGATTGGTATGGTACGGTGCACGGTTGGGTAGCGATGCACCGGGAATTAAGTCAATTTGATGCTCAATCCCTCGAATAGGTGGTAATCCCGGTGGCACGTCTTGTGGGAAGACGTCAGCGAACTCCTACAAAATGTTAGTGACAACAACGGGCAAAGAGGAAGGCATTTCCTCGAATGAAAATAATGCCTCTTTGCACACAAAAGCGTAGAAAATAGATTTGCTGAAATCTAGCTCATCAATATCAGATTTTGTGGCACGTAAACATGCACTTTTCAATTTAATTTCAGAAGCAACACTAGATGGTTTATTATTAGGTTTCATTTGTTTCTCAAATTCTTTTTCCACAATCTGATTTTTCACTCTAATTTTCCTCCTGTTTTGCTTTATTAGCTCTATTAATATCATCTTTCAAATGGCTATCCTTATGAGCAAGAGTATACTGATTTTTTCTACCATGGTGGACAGAATTTTTATCAAATTTCCATGGTCTACCAAGTAATAAGGAACATGCTTGCATGGGTACCACATCACAATCAACATAATTAGCATATGTAGAGATACTAAAATGCACACGAACAGTACGTGTTACCTTAACCTTGCCGCTGTTGTTGAACCATTCAATGTAGTAAGGATGTGGATGTGGTCTTGTGGTGAGAGATAGCTTCTCCACAATCTCCATGCTAGCCAAGTTTTTGCAGCTCCCTCCATCTATGATGACGTGAACAGAACGTTCCTTCACAACTCCCTTTGTATGGAACAAATTATGCCTCTGATTTTGCTCAGCTTGTGTGACCTGCACACTCAAAACATGTTGAGCAACTAAACATTCATACCTGTCAGCGTCTTCAAGAGCCATGTATTGCGTCTCATGATCAGAATCATCTCCACCGTGTTCTTCATGTGTAATAAGAGCCAAAGTCTCCTCATCATAGTCACTAGTGGACTCATACCCACCATCCTGAGTAGCAATCATCACACGCTGAGATTTGCATTCTCTTGCAAAATGTCCTCTTCCCTTACAATGACGACAAATAATATCACTTGTATGCCCTGTTGATGCCATGGAAGAAGAAGAGCTCTGCGCAGGCCCGACAGGTGTGCTCTTGGCATATAGTGGTGGTTCTGCCTGCTTTCTTGTATCACGGCTGTGGGTGGCACCTGATGGAGGTGCTGGTGCAGTGGAATTAGAGGATGCACGTGGTGTCCATGATGAAGATCGTCCTGCAGAAAAGTTAGTTCGCACTAATGCCTGTTGATCCTGGACTTCACGTTCAGCTTTACAAGCAAGATGGAATAAACGAGTGATATTAGTATACTCCTTATACTCTAGAATGGTCTGAATCTCTCTATTTAATCCACCCATAAAATGTGCAAGCATAGCTTCATTCTCCTCAACAATACCACATCTAATCATGCCAGTTTCTAATTCTGATAATCTTCTTCCACATAACTTTTTCCTTGTCTTAAACGCTGCAATTTTTGAAGTAATTCACGTTGATAATATGGTGGAACCCAACGAGTACGCGTAGTAGTTTTCAAAGCAGCCCAAGTAGCTGGAATAGGATATAATATACAATGTTCGGACCACCAAACACATGCAAAACTAGTGAAAGCACAAACAGCAGCAGGAACACGTCTCTCCTCAGGATATTGTAAACATGTAAAACGTTATTCAGTTTTTAACTCCCAAGTAAGATATATATCAGGAACATATCTACCCTCAAATGGTGGAATATTCAACTTCAGTTTAGGAAAAAGGTCATGATCTCGTACCTCAGGTAGTAGTGCAGCGCTACCGTTGCGATGATATACCCGAGGACGACCTGGTGGTGGTGGTGCTAGTGGTTGCACATAGTTCTGATTTTGATCAACCTCGTCCTCGTAATGGTCCTCCACCTCTGCAGTAGCAGCAGGAGCTACAGAAGCATCAACAGCGACACCCGAATTTTGCCCAGGGTCAATGGGAACGCGCTGTGCTCATCGCACTTGATTTGGAAGGCGATGTTGTTGTTGTTGTAGAGGTGTGTTAGGTGCAGCCGGTGGTGGTGGTGGAAGACGCGCGAGCAATTCATTAAACTTATTATCGAGCTTTGTTTCAAATGTCTTCTCCATGCCATCTATCTTCTCCATGTCCTATTCGAATCAGTTTAGCACATCCTGCACCTGCCCACTCATCATTTGTTGAAAGTTATCATGCAACTCCTTATTCTTCATGTTCTCCCAGTCAGTCTCATCGGCTTGTGATCCTGCCATGGTTAGCAACAATAGAAACACACAAGAATATGATCCTACAGACTACTAACAAGAGGTGGTGGTGGGTGTCACAAATCCGTCAAGAAAATCTCAAATTCTTACCAGTTCTTACCCAGCAGCAGGCGGTGACCGGCAACCACCATAGTCAAAACTCTCAAAGCTTGGATAGAGTGATCACCAGGGAGAGTCAAACGCACGGCGTAGATGTATGTGGAGCTGGGAAGGCTTATAATATGGTAGCAAAAAGGGTCAACAATAATCAATTCAGAGATTCAAAGTTGAATAAACGCTCAACGACGGTACTGTGCTTGTCCTAGGCTAGACCGTTCTAGAGACGCGAGCCTAGAACACTAACAAAATCATGGCGCTGCATGTAAACAATGGAAAAGCACACTCTGGAATTTTTTTCACTATGTTTTTTTGGCGCTCCTCATTTTTTTGCGAAAAATCACTATAATGGCGAGTGTCTCAAAACTCTTGCAAGATCAAACTGACAGGATGGGCACGGATTTTTTTGACTTTTTTCGGAAATCAGGGCAACGACGATGAAAAATGCGACAAAAAATCACTATTCAATTTTTTGTAAGAAAAAATATATATCCAATTTAGGCAGCATCATATTCTCATGAACATTAGAATCGTTACCAAGAAAGAAAAGTACCTAGTAATTTAATTGCCATGCGTGAGCTCTAGTAATTGGTCCAGTATGTATAGCAGCAGGGGCTGTGGGTGTAACAATGGTATTGATGTCCTCATCAACCAGTCCATAAATGGATTGCTGGAGCTTGCACACTTTATTAGCACCTTTAGGATCGACAAAACCTTTTGGTCGCATCATATACAACTCTTCTATAAGAAATCCATTAAGGAATGCAGTTTTGACATCTATATGCCAAATTTCATAATCATGAAATGCGGTAATTGATAACATGATTCGGACAGACTTAAGCATCGCAACAGGTGAGAAGGTCTCATTATAGTCAACTCCTTGAATTTGTCGAAAACTTTTCGCACCAAGTCGAGCTTTGTAGATAGTAAGATTACCGTTAGCGTCAGTCTTCTTCTTGAAGATCCATTTATTCTCTATGGCTTGCTGTCAGATTCGGGGTTCCCTAGACCCTTGAGAGGTTCAAACACTGGGATGCGTGCAAAGAACTTCCCCTTCCCAGCCTACCTGCTCAATGATTCCATGGCCTAGCTCGACGAACCTAAGAGACAAGAGACACAACAGTTTATCCTGGTTCAGGCAACCTTGCGATGTAATACCCTACTACAGCTTTGTGGTGGAGTGCCTCAGGTGCCGAGGATGAACTAGTATAGTGGTTGAACAGCCTCAGGAGGTGAGGTGTTCTTGGGCTCGATGAGCTGGTGGGTGAGAGGATGATCTGAATGATCCGTCCCTATCTATGGTGGTGGCTAAGTCCTATTTATAGTGGCCTTGGTCCTCTTCCCAAATGTAAGGCGGGAAGGGATCCCACAATGACCAAATTTGAAGGGGGACAACTAGTACAAGCTATCCTGACAAAAGTAGTATTCTCCTACAAACGGCTCTGGTGGTGGCACTGCGGTGGGCTCTACGATGACCTCCGTCCTGCCATCCTGCCGGTCTTGGTCTTGTTGCTCCGATATGGGAACCTTTGCTTGATTCCTCGAGACTCCCTACCTACGCTTGACTCCTTGGCACCAAAGAGGAAACTGGTACACTGCGCCCACTTGCACCCGCCTAGCCTTGGTCATCATGGCTCATGTCATGTGAACCTCGCGAGGTGCACCTTGCCTTGATATCTCTGCTCCTCGGGAGCCAGCCTGGTGAGGCCGCCCCCCAGGGAGGTATTGGTGTCGTCCGCCTCGCGAGGCTCGGCTCCTCACGAGGCTCGGCTCCTCGCGAGGCTCGGCTCCTCGCGAGGGTCTTAGATTGTTGTTGCTGAAGCTAGGCCGTACCAGGCCATTGTCGGAGCCACATCATGGGCCGCAGGCAGGCAAGTCTGGGTACCCCCATTCCCAGGATGCCGACAGTAGCCCCCGGGCCCAAGGCGCACTCAAACATGGCTTCGAGGCGAAGCCAAAGGGCAAGGGTGGAGCACCGTGAGCCCCAACCGCCCTAGGCCTCTGTTGACACGTGGCGTTTAATGGGATGTGGGCACCTACGCTTCCATGTTGTCTCGGTAACTGCTCCTGGCTGAAAAAAGGCTAGGGCCCGCAGCAGGGCTTTCATTGCCTTCCCTTTGCCTTGCTCCAAATCCCCTTTCTCCTTCTTGCCCAAAGAGCCTCAAGATTCATCGAAATTGTCCTCCAAGCTAGCAGCCGATGGCCACAGGAAATGCGGGGGCCGCGCACTCGCCCTCCTGGTTCAAGCCTTCCCTGAGCGCGTCTATAGTCACAGAGAAGAACCTCGCCGCCGCGCTCCTAGTGACGGCGGGCAGAAGAAATGAAGGAGGAGAGACAGTGCTCTAGGCCGGCTCCGTCAATCCAGAAGCCTTGGGCAGTACCTCCTATCCCTTCTTCTTGCACAACGTCTTTGCGGGTATGGTCCCCCTTTCTTCGGCTTCTTCTACGCCGTCCTCCGCCATTATTATCTCCACGCCCTCCATTTCATCCCAACTCTATCCTCCTCTGTCGATCTTTGCCTTGTACTCCGAGGCGTTCACAGGGGTGATGCCATCCGTGGCGCTGCTCCACCATTTCTTCTACCTCCAGGTCAAGGAGGACCAGTGTTCGGGGTGCGCCAACTTCGTCACGGCCAACGGCAGCAACGGGATCTTGCTAGCTGGGAAAAAGGTGGAGGACTTCAGGAACAAGTGGGTCCACATGGATGCCGAGCACTCCTACCCACGGCTGGAGCTGCCGACCGGGCTGCCAGTGCCTCGTGAGGGATGGAATCAAGAGAAGCTCACCGATCCCCGGGTGGGGCAGTTGATGGACAAAATGGTGGCTGATCTGAAGCCGGATGACCCGAAGGCGGAGAAGCTGACAGGGGCCATGATTGTCAAGGAGTTCCTAACACAGCGCCTGGCTCCGCTCTAGGCGCACTCACGCCCCTTGTGGAAGCTCTCGGATGAAGGAGGTGACCTCCGCCTGCGCCCGGATGACTTGCCCGAAGAGGAGCTAAACAAGGCCCTGCGCCTCCTGGTCAGGAAGGACCAGAGTTGCCCGCCAGATACTCATCTTCTGCTATACCATCGCTCGGTGGGGAAGAGATTGCCACCGCCATGCCTATCTTGAACGAGCGCGGGCTTGATACGTCTCCAATGTATCCATAATTTTTGATAGTTCCATGCTGTTATATTATCAATCTCCAACGTATCATGCCAGTTGATGATTTTTTCCATGTTCTTACATCGCAGAAAATCAATACCAAACGGAGTCCAAACGCAACGGAACTTTACGAAGATTTTGTTTCGACCAGAAGGAACATAATGGGCCCTGGCTGCGCCTGGGGGGTGCTCCGAGGAGAGCACAACCCACCAAGGAGTGCCAGGAGGACCAGGCACGCCCTGGTGGGTTGTGCCCACCTCGGGTGCCCCCCGGACTGCTTCTTTGCTCTATACCGCAATATTCCAAAAACCCTAGGGGAGTCGACGAAATATTGTTCCAACCGCCGCAGAGTCCAGAACCATCAGATCCAATCTAGACACCATCTCGGATGGGGTTCACCACCTCCATTGGTGCCTCTCCGATGATGCATGAATTGTTCTTTGTAGAGCTTTGTCGGCGTTCTGGTAATGGGGGTCCCCAGACTTGCCTGCCTGCAGCCTGCGGTGTGGCTCAAGGGGGGCCCAGCACGGCCCATCTTCATCAACACAGACTCAAGACCCTCGCGAGGGGCCAAGCCTCACGGGGGGGACGACGCGAAGCTTCCTCAGGCACGGCCTCATCAGGCTGGCTCGCGAGGAGGCGGAGAGATCAAGGTGGGGTACCTCACGAGGTGCCCGTGACGCAAGCCATGACGACCAAAGGCACCAGGCGGGCGCCAGCCGCGCAGTGTCCTCCTTTCCTCTTTGGTGCAAAGGGAGCAAGAGTAGCCGCGGAGTACCGAGGCATTAGGCAAAGGTTGCCATTTCGGTGCAACAAGACCAAGACTAGGAGGACTGCAAGACGGAGGTCATCGTGGAGCCCAAGATGGCATCACCGCCAGAGCTTTGTGCAGGCGAATACTACTTTTGTCAGGATAGCTGGTACTAGCTGTCCCCCTTCAAATTAGCCCGCCATTGTTGGCTCCCTTCCCGCTCGATATTTGGGACGAGGACTAGGGCCTCTATAAATAGGACTAGCCACCCCCAGGGTAGGAAGGGACGAAGTGATCGAGAAGGATCTAGAATCGGCCAACCCTAGAACAAGAAGAGATCGAATCGGAGAGAGAATCGAGAGAGAGAGAGAGAGAGAATGGTGACTGAAATCCTCCTAGCAGTTCATCGCTCCAGCCAAGAACAGACCCTCGCGAGGCTGTTCTTCCTTGTGTTGCTCATCATCATCAGCCCAAGTGGCAATCCACCACACCACACACTGGAGTAGGGTGTTACACCACAACGGTGGCCCGAACCAGTATAAACCCTGTGTCTCTTGTGCCGTCCTTTCCATAGCTTAGATCTTAGCGAGGCGCAGGGGTGTAGGTAGGTAAGAGGCGAAATCTGCGCGTGCACCCCAGTGTTCGAACCTCAAGGGTCTGCCGGAACCCAAAATCCGACATTTGGCGCGCCAGGTAGGGGTGTGCCGGAATTCGTCTTCCACCACCCCGTTCTCCTCCGACCATCGTGTCCATGTCTGACGCTCGTCGGGCCCGCGCCGAGCGCCGGGCCGCTCTCACTTCCCGCGTCGCCCAGACGGCTCCTGTCAGCGGGCGTCCTCGCCGTTCCTCGTCACCTTCCATCAACGCCGCCACCGGCCCGGCAGGGGACGAGCAGCAAGCGTCGTCTCAGCATCCGTCCGTGCGGCAAGAAGGCCGCACCGCCACTCCCTCGCTCACCCCAGCTGGTTCTTTGTCCCGCGCGCTCCGCACACCCATGGAGGCTCGAGCTACGCTCATCGCGGCAAATGAGCTCCTGTGCTACCGTCCCGTCGACGATGTCTACGAAGAATGGCTCGACCGCGTCGCCGAGCTCGTCCGCGCCGCAGGGGGCTCTCCTGCGCCGTCCGTTCCGCTGCACCGCACACTGCCTCGTGCGGGCGACGATGCTCCGGCGGCACCCCGGCCACCTCCTCCTCAAGAAGGCGCCATGGCTCCAAGGCGCGTGGCCCCTGGGCGGAACCCACTCCATCAGGTGCCAGCGCGGCAAGAGCAGAGCTGCCAAGAAGTCCCTCGCCCGCAAGAAGCTGCCCGGGCGCTCCCTGCTCCAGCACATCACGACCATGCTCCTGCTCCCGCACGTCAAGACCCCGCGCTGCTCCCAGCTGCAGCCCGTGGGGACATGCAAGACCAAGTTCTCCGTCACCCAAGGCCTCCTGTGGCCACAGCAGGCTGCCGTGCCTTCACCACCGAGCTACGCAGCGTCGCGTGGCCCGGCAAGTTCAAGCCAGACCAGCCTCCTCGTTACGACGGCACGGCCGACCCTGCGGAGTTCCTCCAGCTCTATGAGCTAGGCATCAAAGCTGCCAACGGAGACGAGAAGGTCATGGCGAACTGGTTTCCCATGGCGCTCAAGGACGGGGCCCGCACCTGGCTCCCGAACCTGGCTCCAGGCACGATCTCCTCCTGGGACGAGATGCGCACCCGCTTCATCGCCAACTTCCAAGGTACTCGCGACCGGCCACCCGCCGTGAGCGACATGCGCTGCATCAAGCAACAACCTGGAGAGACCCTGCAGAAGTACATCCAGTGGTTCAACAACGCACGCCTCAAGATTCCCAAGGTGACTGAGGAGGCCATCATCTCAGCCTTCTCCGACGGCGTGCGTGATGTCAAGATGAAGGAGGAGCTGGCGATGCATGAAGATCTGTGCACTTCCTTGGAGCTGTTCAACTTAGCAACCAAGTGCGCTAGGGCTGAGGAAGGGCATCTCTCCCTCCTCGAGCTGCCTGCCGCAGCCCCAGAAGAGAAGAAGCCTAAGGCCAAGGATGTGAAGCGCAAGGGGGCTGCCGTGCTCGCGGCAGAACCAGACACCAAGCGGGGGCAGAGATCAGCCCGAACCTTCCAAGGGTAGTCGGTACTATGTGTACCACGACCTCCACACCCACAACACCAACGAATGTCAAGAGCTCCGAGCCGTGCGAGAAGGAAGGATCGGTCGTCGCCCCGACCGCGGTGACCGGGGCTACGGTCGAGGAGGAGGAAGGAATGCAGGACGCTGGGAAGACCGCGGCCCGCGCCAAGGGTGGCGCGATCAACCTCGCGAGGATCGCTGGCAAGACCCGCCTCGCAAGGGAGACTGGAGGAATCAGCCTCGTGAGGATCGCCCGCAAGGCAACGCAGGCCTCCCTCCGCTGCCGCCGCAGCCAAGGAGAAACGAGGACCGCCATCAGGACGAGGGGGCTGGGGGCTTCCAGGAGCCGCGCGCGATCGCCTGCATCCTGGGCGGAGCTCAAGCCCCAGCTTCTCAATGCATATTCAAGTAGTTCGCCCGCGAAGTGAATGCAGTCCTCCCCAAGCTCGAAGCCACGCGCCCCCTCAGGTGGTCGACGTGTGCCATCACGTTTAGCTCAGCAGATCAGCTCAAGTGTGCGGCTATAGCCGGAGTCCTCCCGATGCTTTGTTCCCCAATCATCACCAATGTGGTGGTCACTAGGACCCTCATCGACGACGGGGCAGGGCTCAACGTCCTGTCCGTGGAAACATTCAACAATCTTCAAGTGCCCTACAGCCAGCTTCAGCCAACCAAGCCTATCTCTGGAGTCACCGACGGCTCCACTATCCCGATTGGGCAGGTCCGCCTCCCTGTCACCTTCGGGGCACGTGACAACTACCGCACCGAGCTCATCGACTTTGACGTCGCTCACATTCGCCTGCCGTACAACGCCATCCTTGGGTACCCAGCGCTAGCCAAGTTCATGGCCATAACTCACCATGGCTATAATGTCCTCAAGATGCCAGGAAGTGGCAGAGTCATCACGGTGCCCTGTGAAGAGAAGGACGCGGTGTGTTCCCTGGAGCGAGCCTTTCAGGCCGCGTCACTGGAAGACCCGGATCGCGGAAGTAGGAGGCTTCCCGAGACCGCCTCCAAGAAGAAGAAGACATCGTCTGGCCCGACCCCTCAGGAGGCAGGCCCCTCTGAGCCCGCGCCTGCCCAGGGGGAACCTCCTTCCACCGCATAGGAAAGCGCGCCCGTCGCCCTCCTCAGGCAGGACTCGGGGGCTCTCCCCTGGAGGGCCACCGACCTGGCTAGGATCACGAGGGAGGCGCTTGGGCACCACATGGAGGCATGTTTCGAAGCACGTTTCCCTCAAGAAGGAGTAAGGCAAGGAGAGCCAGACCCTCAGGAGTTCGTCAGCATGGCCATTCAGGAGCTACAGGAGTCAAGAGTCATGAAAGGCGGCCGCCGCCTACCAGCAGTGGCTCCCTATCCAGGCGAGGATGGTGGGCTGCGCGTCTGCATCGACATACCAGGGCTCAATCGAGTCGCCTCTCTGGAGCGCCTCTGGCCCTCGCGAGTGGGGCGCTGCGGAGGTCCACCCCACAGCTAAGTTTGCATGCCTTACGGCTTGCCGAACGCGGCTGCCACGTACCAGCGCCTCATGAGGGACATCGTGGAAGCTCAAGAGGCCAGGTGTTCCGCAGCCCTGGTGGAGATGGAGATGGTCCGCGAGGAGCCACCAGCGCCTCCGGAGCCTCCCGAGGCCCCTGGGCCTGGGGGCTCGTGAGGATCGGCTTCCGCAGCCCACCGAGTCTGCTACACCAACACTCCTTCGTTTTCAACATCATCAGGTGACATCTTTCAAGTTTCACTTCCAGCTGGGAGCGCCCCCCAGGGCTGCATTATTCCCAGGCCGCATGGGTCCGTTCCTGCGGCATGTATCCCTTTTATTTCATGTTGTTAGCTTACCTTGTTGGGGGCGCCCCTTGGGCTGCATGATGCCCAAGTCGCTCGGGCCAGACCCAGCGGCATGTATCCCTTTTGCGTTTATTTCCGGTTATCCGTTCGACCCACCATGCTTAATTATTTGATGCCTGTCCATGGCACCTCTTCTTCTCCATGCCGACCACTTGCACGTTAAAGGGGGGGGGGTACCTGAGCATCGTGACTCAGGTCTCTTACTGGCTCTGCAGCTCTCACCCTCTGGTTTTGTCCACGGCATCGCGACCTGGCATACCAGCGACGGCTAAGACCAGCTCGAGGGACGGGACCCGAGGACGTAGAGTGCCGGCATCTAACCAAATTTGCAGGGACACATCACAAGATAAGGCCCAGTGCCAGGCGCAACCCGCCTAGAGGTAGGGCCCCGTGAGTCCCGCGCTGGCTCACGGGTGCCCAGATACACCTCGCCAGGCCCTACCGTGCCAGCCACGTGTCAGGGCGGGGCTGTACACGCCCCGGGGGCTCCTCCCGGAGGGGAGCCCCCTCCCACGTACCAGTGGAAGCACCATGCTCCGCGCTGGCTGACGACACTGTCGAGGAGCGGCTATGCCCGTACACATACGGAAGCGCTATGCTCCGCGCTGGTGATAAACAACTAAGGGTGGCCCCCGGGCCGCATCAACCTCAGGGAGCCCGGAGCTTAGTGTCTAGCCTCGTCGTAACGCCTCCCCTCGGGAGTGCCGCGCGAGGGGGCTGGGCACGGGGGCTGCGCCTGGGTCACGCCCAGACGCACGCCACCCAGGCCCCCCCGGGCCTGGTTCGTCGCGCGTCTCTCCCCGAGTGGAGCGAAGGTACGAAGGCCATTTGAGCGTCAAGGGGGACTCCTGAGCATCGCAACTCAGGAGCCTAACTGTTCACGTAGCCCCTCACTCCTTAGTTCCGAAAGGCTAACGGCGGTTGAGGTATGCACGCGGCTGGGCTTTGCAGACGTAGAACGGTAGATCCACCCACATCACACCTCCCTACTTGCTATTCGTGTGCCAAGGGGGACTCCTGAGCATCGCAACTCAGGAGCCTAACTTGACACGTAGCCCCTCACTCCTTGGCCACGTCCTGGTTTCCGGTCGGGACTAACGCTGGGTGAGGTATGCGCGGGGCCGGGCTCTGCCGGCGTAGAACATAAGCAAGTAGGAAGGAAAAGCGCAAATTTCAAGGAATTCAAAAGCAAATATTACAGTCCACACTGTTATCTCAATGCCAAACGCAAGTTTAAACGCCTCCCCGAGGCATGATACATGTGCAGGAATTAAAGGCAGAACATGAGCCACAACGGAGTCACTTGTCGGCGGTGGAGCAGCGCGGAGTGGATTCGCCTCATGGAGCAGCGGGGTCGGCAGCGCCTTGCTTCGGCTTGGTGCTGAAGGCCCGGAACTTCCCCAGCAGAGCCTCTGCGTGACCCTTCACGGCCTCGACAGCAGCAGTGGCACGCTCGCCGCTTACTGGCTCCAACAGGCTGTCGAGGTCGACGCCGGGATCGTGAAGGTAGATGTGGGTGAGGACCCGCGTCAGCGCTGTAGACGACAGGACATGTGCCTTGGCCTCGGCCGTGGGGCCAAGGCCAAGGGCGACATCTTCAAGAGCGCGAACCAGGAAGGGAAGCAGCTTGGCGGGGCCGTCCTCGGCGCCAGACAGCGGGGTCTCCAGGCCGCTGTCGTAAAGCGTCCTCAGCGAGGAGCGAGCCTTCGCCTCCATCTCCGTGAAGGCCACGCGGTCCTCGGCAAGAACCTGGGCCTTGTCGTCCAGCTCGGCCTTCCTTGCCCCCAACTCCTACTCCATCTCGCCTAGGCGGTTGCGGCGCTTCCTGAGCTTGACCTCCCTCTCCTTGACGGCCGCCTCGCGAGCCTTCATGCCTTCTTCCTGCTCTTGGTGAAGGCGGACCTCTTTCGCGAGCTGGTCCCGCAGGCCTTGCAGCTCGTCCTCCAGCGCCTTGCAGTGACCACGGACGTCGACCACCTCCCCCAGGGCTGCGTCACGAGCGGCCTTCACCTCAAGGATGGCCTACTTCTCTTCATCGCAAGCCGTCGAGGCCTCGACCAGTGCCGCCCGAATCGAAGCGTCGGAGCAAACCCATCCTGAAGCCAGCTCCAAGCGCCCGACCAGCAAGCGAGGGTCGGCGCCAAGAAGATCCTGCCGCAGTCAGTCCAGCTCAGCAGCAGCATGATCCAAAACGGCAGGAGGAGTCGGAGAGACAGCAGCCGGTGGAGTAGGAGGAGAAGGCGGCAGCGCGACCACAGCATCCTGAGGCGAAGCCTGTTGCGCCCCAACGGCTGTAGTGGCGGCAGCAGGCAAAGGCACCTCGGGAGTTACTTGGGCCATGGGGGCTAAGCTCGCCCCAGCCGGCTCAGCCAGGCCTCGCAAGGATGACCGGGCAGGAGAAGCCCGTGCGTCGTGGTCACCTTCCTTCGTGGGCAGAGGTGCTGCCACGGATGGAACCTCAGGAGTTCCCTTTGGCTTCTTTGCTGTGGGCGCCAACCTATCCAAGAGATGCGGACGTCAAGCCTCAGAAGTAGAACAGGAAATAAAGACAAGAATCAAGCGCTTACAGGTCATCGCCAGTGAGCTGAAGCGGCCTCCGGCCAAATTTGAAGCCTGAAAGCCGGCTGGAAGGGTCAACCTCGGGAAGCTTGGAAGTAGAAGGCGCGTCTGTGGTCCGCCTTGGGGCCGGGACAGACCCGCGGGAGATCAGCCCGGTCCTGTCCTTCTTCGGGATCGGGGGCAAGCTCCCGCCGTCCTTCTCGTCATCATCCTTGTCGTCATCGCTCGGAGAGAGGCGGAGAACGCGGGACCTGCGCCGGGGGAGGGGAGCCCTCGACTCTCCGTCAGTCGCCTTGGAGTCAGGCCCTTTTTCCCGCTCCCCTCCTTCCTCCTCTTCGCTGGAGTCGTCGGAGGGCACGTCCACGGTTCCTCGGGAGTTTCCATGGGCATGGGCCCGTCCCCGTTGAAGACAGGAATGGACTCCACTGCCTGCTCCCAGTCATTGCGGAGGAACAAGGGCGTAGGAGCGCCCTCTAACCTCGCCACATCAACACCGACCAGAGATTGGAGGACCGCTGCCAGATCTCCGTCGGCCAAGGCCGCGGGGCTCGGATGGGGCCTCCACATCGGAAGTGAGTACTGCCAAAGAGGAGCTAGCTGGTGCTCCAGGAATTCCCTTAGCAGCGACGCGCCAGTCAGCTTGGCCGCCACCATGTTGGCCGGCCTCAGATCCGCGTCCATCTTCTCCAACACCAACTTCGCGCGGGGGTCCACGAGCTCCGCTCGACCCCAATCGCTGGAGCTCATGGGTTGCTCCATGGGCAAGATCAGCCGAGGGTGGATGCGCCCAGCATCCGCCAAGACCCACTTGCTCCGGAAGCCCTCAATCCTTTTCCTGGGGTTCAAAATGGCAATGGCGCCACCGTACGCGATGAAGCTCGCGCACGCAGAAGCAGGACCATGAGAGGTCCGGAGGTAGAAGTAGTGGCGCAGCAAGGCCACTGAGGGCTGCACCCCTACGTGAGCCTCGCAGTAATAGGCGAAGATTGCTAGGAGAAGGACGGAGTTGGGGTGGAGGTGCAGAGCCTGTAGCTTATAATGGCGGAGGACAGAGAAGAAGAACTCGGAGAAGGGAAGCACCAGGCCAGCAGCAATGGCGCTTACAAAGAACGGATAGAAGGTGCTCCCTTGGCCCTTAGGGGTGGCGGAGCCGGCCTTGAACACCTTCGCCCCGTCGGGGCCCCGCGCCGCCGCCATCCGGTGCAACCGGACGAAGCTCGCCTCCGACACGTTCAGCGAGTCCAGGGCAGACGAGTACCAAGCTATGGCCGGGGACTGACGAGGCGCCATGGCTTCCTAGGTCACGCGGTCGGAGTAGATCTGGAAATTTTAGAGGAAGGAAGGAGAGGCGCAAGAAAGGGGATTTGAGCAGCAACCGGAGAATGCAGAAAACAAAGCCCAGGCAGATGCCACTCCTTTATCAACTCACGCGGTTGCTGAGGCGCTCACGTCCAAGCAACCGCCACGCGACGCCCAAGGCCGCAGGCTGTTATGGCCCGCGGCGCTTCGCTCTTGCCCTTCCGCCTCCTTGCACGGCCAAGTCCGGGCGTGCCTTGGGCCCGGGGGCTACTGTCGGCGTTCTGGGAACGGGGGTCCCCAGACTTGCCTGCCTGCGGCCTGCGGCGTGGCTCAAGGGGGGCCCAGCACGGCCCATCTTCATCAACACAAACTCAAGACCCTCGCGAGGGGACAAGCCTCGCGGGGGGGGGGGGGACGCGGAGCTTCCTCAGGCACGGCCTCATCAGGCTGGCTCGCGAGGAGGCGGAGAGATCAAGGCGGGGTACCTCACGAGGTGCCCGTGACGCAAGCCATGACAACCAAAGGCGCCAGGCAGGCGCCAGCCGCGTAGTGTCCTCCTTTCCTCTTTGGTGCAAAGGGAGCAAGCGTAGCCGCGGAGTACCGAGGCATCAGGCAAAGGTTGCCATTTCGGTGCAACAAGACCAAGACCAGGAGGACTGCAAGACGGAGGTCATCGTGGAGCCCAAGACGGCATCACCGCCAGAGCTTTGTGCAGTCGAAGACTACTTTTGTCAGGATAGCTGGTACTAGCTATCCCCCTTCAAATTAGCCCGCCATTGTTGGCTCCCTTCCCGCTCGATATTTGGGAAGAGGACCAGGGCCTCTATACATAGGACTAGCCACCCCAGGGTAGGAAGGGACAAAGTGATAGAGAAGGAGCTAGAATCGGCCAACCCTGGAACAAGAAGAGATCGAATCGGAGAGAGAATCGAGAGAGAGAGAGAGAAGGGTGACTGAACTCCTCCTAGCAGTTCATCGCTCCAGCCAAGAACAGACCCTCGCAAGGCTGTTCTTGCTTGTGTTGCTCATCATCATCAGCCCAAGAGGCAATCCACCACACCACACACTGGAGTAGGGTGTTACACCACAACGGTGGCCCGAACCAGTATAAACCATGTGTCTCTTGTGCTGTCCTTTCCATAGCTTAGATCTTAGCAAGGCAGAGGGGTGCAGGTAGGTAGGAGGCGAAATCTCCGTGCGCACCCCAGTGTTCGAACCTCAAGGGTCTGCCGGAACCCGAAATCCGACAACCTTTGGGTCTGTAGTTAGTATCTAGATGGCTTCCTCTCTCT